>NW_028277030.1:52613125-52928750 GCF_059951505.1 Python bivittatus
CCATTGCATTCAGCCAGCTAGACGGCATGCTGGCGGGGGGGGGGCCAGCTCAGTATTACACCGAGCCGGTCCAGATGACGATCGGGAGTCACCGGGAAGAACTAAGATTTGTGGTGGTCCCGGTGGCCAACTACACGGTGGTACTCGGCTTGGCGTGGCTGCGGCGACGGAACCCACGGGTCGACTGGACGGCGGAGGCAGTGCGGTTCGGGGTCGACAGACCGGCGAAGTGCGAGAGCAGAGGGGACCGAGCCATGGAGACGGGTGCGGCCGCAACCACAGACGGGCAAGTGGAGGATCCGAGACCCCGGGAGACGGGGCGAGAGCAGACGGAGCCTGAGACCCGGGCGGCAACAGCAGCAGCAGCAGCACCGGGACCCCGGAGACTCGCAACGATCCCGAGGCATGGGGAGGCAGCGGCGACTGGCGAGACAACTGCAAAGCGAGAGGCAGGGTCCGGGGAACCCATGACGGGCAGCGGAATCCCGAGGCAGTATCGAGACCTGGCGGCAGCGTTCGGGGAGAAGGAGTCCGACCAGCTCCCTCCACACCGGCCCAGTGATTGCGCCATCGAGTTAGAGCCAGGGGCGACTCTGCCTAAGCCGAAAATGTACTCCCTGTCAAGGAGGGAGATGGGGGCTCTGCGGGAGTTCATAGACAAGAACCTAGCGCGGGGATTCATCCAACCCGCGAAGTCACCATTAGCGGCCCCAGTACTATTCCGGGAGAAGAAGGATGGCTTGCTCCGAATGTGCGTGGACTACCGGGGGCTGAACGCAATCAGCACCGAGTACAAATACCCCCTCCCCTTGATGAAGGACTTGATGTCGCACCTGTCTAAGGGGAGGGTGTTCACAAAACTGGACTTGCGCGAAGCTTACTTCAGGGTCAGGATCCGCGCTAAAGATGAGTGGAAAACGGCGTTCAACACGCCGCTCGGAAGCTACCAATTTTACGTGATGCCGTTCGGATTAAAAGGGGCCCCGGGGGTATTTATGCAGCTAATAAATGAGGTGCTGCACGACCTACTCTACCAGGGCGTCCTGGTCTACCTGGACGACATCCTCATCTACACCGAAACCCTGGCGGAGCACGTGAGCCTGGTGCGCACGGTGCTCCAGAGACTGCTGAAGGCACAGCTGTACGCGAAGCTATCAAAATGCGAGTTCCATCGAGAGCAACTAGACTACCTCGGCTACCGAATATCCAGCCGGGGAATTGAGATGGACCCGGCGAAGGTAAAGGATGTCCTGGGCTGGGAAGCGCCGCGAACCCAGAGGCAACTTCAAAGCTTCCTAGGGTTTGCGAACTTCTATAGACAGTTTATCCCGAACTTCGCCCAAATCGCCCTTCTCCTAAAGACCTGCTAAAAACCAAGGGCACTGGAAAACCCCCCAAGCCCAGCATGACACTTGCGTGGACTGCAGAATGCCAGGGGGCGTTTGAGGAGCTAAAACGGCGGTTCACAGCGGAGCTGATCCTGCGCCATCCCGACCCAGATCGGCGGTTTATAATCCAAGTAGATGCGTCAGACGTGGCAACGGGGGCAGTCCTGCTCCAGCCCAGCCCGGAGGGGGCCATCCACCCATGCGCCTACGCCTCCCGCAAATTCACCGAGACGGAGAGGAGGTGGATGGTGTGGGAGAAAGAGGCGTACGCAGTCAAGTGGGCACTGGCCACGTGGAGGCATCTACTGGAGGGGGCAGCTGAACCATTCGAGGTGTGGACGGACCATAAGGACCTCGAAGCCCTGAAGACCCCGCGTAAGCTATCCCCCAAACAGGCGCGGTGGTCCCAATACTTCGGGAGGTTCAGGTTCACCCTAAAACACATCCCCGGGAAGCGCAACTTCCTAGCCAATGGACTGTCTCGCATGCCCCAGCACGCCAGCCTACGGGAGGAGATCGTGGACTCCATCATCCCTGCCAGCAGACTGGCTGCAAAGGCGGTGACCCGGAGCCAGACCAAGGGGGAGCGACGGGACGCGGCGCCTGAAGTAAGGCAAGGGTTCGCGGAGGCGGTGGAGCGGGACGCTTGGCTCAAGCAGAACCGAGAGGCACTAATCAGCCAAGAGGGGTTGTGGTGGCACGAAGGAAAGCTGTACATGCCCGAGGGTTGCCGACGGGAGGTCATGGAAAGAGCCCACGACAGCCGGAGCACGGGGCATTACGGCTTCGTGAAGACGCTCCACTTAATTCGGCGGCAGTTCTGGTGGCCCACGCTCCGTAAGGACGTGGAGGCGTACTCGGGGGGTTGCCCGGTGTGCGCGACGGCGAAAGGGGCCAAAGGCAAGCCTAGAGGGCTACTCCAGTCGGTAGCGGAACCCGACGGCCCATGGCAAGAGATCGCCATGGACTTCATAGTAGAGCTCCCGGAGAGTAAGGGGAAGACCGCCATTTGGGTGGTTACGGACTTATTCTCCAAACAAGCGCACTTTGTAGTGTGCCGGCGAGTCCCCACGGCAGAGGGGTTGGCGAGACTATTCGTGCAACATGTTTACCGGCTCCACGGCGCGCCCCGACGGGTCGTCAGCGATCGGGGCGGCAACTTCATCGCGCGGTTCTGGAGGGAGTTCCTGAAGCGGGTGGGGACGAAGCAAGCCCTTTCTTCCACGGCGTACCCGCAGACGGACGGAGCCACGGAACACCTGAACGGGGGGCTCGAACAGTACCTGCGCTGCTATGTGGGGCACCAACAGGACGATTGGGCGGAGCTACTACCATTCGCGGAAGTGGCATACAACAACGCCGTCCACAAGAGTACCGGGTTCTCTCCGTTCAAAGTAGCCACCGGGAGAGACTTCGTCCCTATGCCGGAGTTGCCTCAGCCGGAATCCCAGATCAACTCCCTGGACGCCTGGTTCGCCCAAATCAACGCGACCCGGCGAGCGGCGCACGCGGCATTGCAAAGAGCCAAAGCCGACTACAAGAAACACGTGGACCACAAGAGGCTCCCTGAGGAGCAGTGGAAAGTGGGGGACCAGGTGTATCTGTCAACCAAAAACCTAAAGACGCACCAGGCATCGAAAAAACTCAGCCCGAGGTTTGTGGGGCCGTTCCCCATTGCAGAGGTCATCAATCCAGTAACCGTCAGGCTGACGCTCCCGAAAAGCCTCGGGAAGATCCACCCGGTGTTCCATTGCAGCCTGCTAAAGCTGCACCAGCCGGGGAACACCTGGCACAAGACAGAGGGAGTGCCACCACCCATCATGGTCGGGGGGGAGCAGCATTTCGAGATCAACCAGATACTGGACGCCAGGAGGCACAAGGGGCAGGTCCAGCTCCTAGTGCAATGGAAACATTTTCCCAAGTCCCACAGTGAATGGGTGAGTAAAACCCACATAAGGGCGCCGGACCTAGTGCGGGACTTTTACAATAAATACCCCAGGAAACCGAAATAGAGCCGGGGGGGGAGTTGTCTTCAGGGGGGCGGTATGTCAGGTTCGGCCAGCACGGGGCTTCAGGGAAGCTCGCAGCCAGACCACGCGGAATCCACCGGCAGTAGCTAGCGGGGAAAAGAGGAACTGAAAGCGCCGCTAGTTAACGGGCCACCTGCGCCCAGCCAAACAGGAAAACCGCAGCGGAAGCTTTTAACTATAAACTGATAACGGCGCGAGCCAACAATGAACAGGGCCGCAGGCAGCGAAACAAGATCGTAACGCAGCACAGAACCCTCGGGCTTGCACGTAACGGGGAGGGACCAACCCAGCCGGAGGGGAACTGGCAATCAAGGACAATGGACCCTGACCGAACCTGCCATCATGGACAATCAAGGGGGATTATTGGGGGGCCGATAATCCGCAGCAGCAACGTGATCGCGGGGCGGGAAAAAAGCGCGGGAAGGGGGGAATATAACAAGTAATGCAATTGTACCAAGCCAGTCCTGGCTTTGCTTGTGACTACTACGTTACGCATGAGTAAACCTTCTTTGTGAACCACACGTGTCACGAGAGTTTCTCTGTCGAACGGGGCAAACCTCACAAAGGGAACCATTAGGCACACTCTACCTAATAATGGGGCTGGCCCTGCTGCTTTGGTTCTCAATGTTTCCTAAAGGAACATTGATTGATTGATTGATTGATTGATTGATTGATTGATTGATTGATTTCACACATTGATATGGTCGCCCAACTCAAGCAATATGATGCTAGGCAGCATACAACAGAAGTAAACATTGACAAAAAAAATAGCCCTACATAATTAAAAAGTATCTCTCTAACATTGCCTTTGCAGGCTGACCACAGTATGTAAAGTTTTACTGCTTATAGATATTGCAATCCCAATGTATAGAAACAGTCTTTTAAGCACAAAGATGCTAATGCATTAGGAATATAGGAAACTGCTGGTTCAGTGTGGTGTGGTTACAAAACAGCACTTTTTCTATTGGTATTTGGTCATGGCAAAGATTGGTCCAAAGATTGTTTGCATTTACTGAATATTTATTTATTTATTTATTTATTTATTTATTTATTTATTTATTTATTAAATTTATCCCCGCCCATCTCCCCCCAATGGGGGACTCATTAAAAATAATAAATAAATATACAATTAAAAACCTATATACACAATTACAAAAGATGAAGGAAAAACTCCAGGAGGCTGATGGTTCAGGGCAGCAACACCAGGCCTCTAAGGGGCTAGCCAACCCCACATTTGATGACTTCCCTCCCTGCCCCAGGCCAGATGGCAGAGCCAGGTCTTCAAATCCCTCCAAAAGGCCAGGAGTGAGGGGGCCAATCTCACCTTCGGGCATTCCAAAGGGTGGGGGCTACAGCAGAGAAGGCCTGCCTTCTGGATCCCACTAGTTGGAGCTCTTTTGCCAAGGGGAACCGGAGCATGCCCTCTCTGTGTGATCGGATGGGACGGGTTGAAGTCATGGGGAAGAGGCGGTCCCTCGGGTAACCTGGTCCCATGCCATGTAGGACTTTAAAGGTGATTACCAACACCTTGAATTGGACCCGGAAGCAAACCGGTACCCAATGCAACTCGCAGAGCAACAGTGTTATGTGGGTCCTTCGGGCCCCAAAAATAGCTCGTGTGGCTGCGTTCTGGACCAGCTGAAGCTTCCAAATACTCTTCAGGGGTAGGCCCATGTACAGCGCATTACAGTAATCCATCTGGGAGCTAACAAGGGCATAAGTGACCATTTGAAGGGCATCCCGATCCAGGAAAGGGTGTAACTGAGGCACAACCCAAACAACTCACAACTCTTTGAGCAGGAGCCGTGAGTCCAGGAGGACCCCCAGATTATGCACTGGGTCTGTCTGGAGCAGTGCTACCCCATCCAGCACCAACGATGACACAGTCCTGGTTACAGAGGAGCCATTAACCCAAAGCCACTCCGTCTTACCAAGGTTCAGCTGAAGCCTATCCCATTGTTCCCCATCCAGACCCTTACAACCTCCAGGCACCATGAGAGGGCGGTCACAGCATCACTTACCTCACCTGGGATGGAGATGTATAATTGAGTATCATCAGCATACTTATGATACCTCATCCCATGATGGTGGATGATCTCACCCAGTGGTTTCATGTAGATGTTGAAAAGGAGCAGAGAGAGAACCGAACCCTGCAGCACCCCACAAAGGAGGGGCTGAGGATGGGGCCTCTCACTCCCTATCACCACCAATAGAGATTGGCACTGAAGAATGGAGGTGAACCACCACAAGACCGTGCTGCCACTCCCAATTCCCTGAGTCATCCCAACAGGAAACCATGGTTGACGGTATCGAAAGCCACTGAGAGATCAAGGAGAGCAAGGATAGTCGTACTTCCACCATTCCAATCCCACCAGAGATCATCCATAAGTGCAACCAATGCCATTTCCATTCCATAACCAGGCCTGAAACCTGACTGAAAAGGATCCAGATAATCCATTTCCTCCAGAACCTTTTGGAGCTGTGATGCCACCACTTTCTCAACCACCTTCCCCAAAAAGGGGAGGTGGGAGACTGGATGAAAATTGTCCAGTATGGAAGGATCCAGGGAGGGGTTCTTGAGGAGGAGGTGTACCAATGCCTCTTTAAAGGCAGCTGGAAACAATCCTTCCCACAAGGATGAATTAACTATCGCCTGGATCCAACCACATGTCACCTCCTGAGCTGCTTTCACCAGCCAGGAGGGGCATGGGTCCAGATGACAAGTGGTGGCCTTCACAATCTGTAGGATCCTGTCCACTTCCTCAGGGACAACAGGATCAAACTGTTCCCAGATAACTGGGTAAGAAGAGTCCCCCGGTATCTCCCCAGACCCTGCCCCACGCTCAGAGTCTAACTTGAAATGAATCCAGGCGACTTTTTCCTGCAGATGTTCTGAAAATTCCTTTGCATGGGCCTGCAAATGAACCCCCACAACCCTCTTAGGACCACAAGGAGGGACCTAGTGATCCTAAACAGGGCTGCCAGGCAGCATTCTGCAGACACAATAAGGGCGGAGAAGTATTGGCGCTTCGCCGCTCTTATTGCCACAAGGTAGGCCTTGATAGCGGCTCTAACATGTGTTCAGTTGGATTCGGTCTGTGTCTTCCTCCAGCGGTGCTCTAGACATCTCTTGACCCTCTTCAGCACCCTCAACTCCTCCGTAAACCATGGGGAGTGTCGGGGCCAATGTGGCAAGAGAGGTTGCATAGGTGCAATCCAGTTCAAGGCCCCGGCCGCCTCCCTATTCTAGGCAGCAGCCAAGGCCTCCACTGGACCATGTAGCAGATCCACAGGAATATCCCCCAGTTCTCTCTGAAACCCTGACGGGTCCATCAGGTGCTGGGGGTGGACTAATTGCGTGGGTCTTGCCTCCCTGTGGAGGGGGGTGGCATAGGAGAAACTCAGGATCACCAGGATGTGATCTGACCATGACAACAGGGAAAGCTGTAAATCTCCCCTCAAATCACTTTGCCATTGCTCTGACAAGAAAACCAAATCTCTTGACCCTCTTCAGCACCCTCAACTCCTCCGTAAACCATGGGGAGTGTTGGGGCCAATGTGGCATAGGTGCAATCCCATCCAACCGAACACATGTTAGAGCCGCTATCAAGGCCTACCTTGTGGCAATAAGAGCGGCGAAGCGCCAACACTTCTCCGCCCTTATTGTGTCTGCAGAATGCTGCCTGGCAGCCCTGTTTAGGATCACTAGGTCCCTCCTTGTGGCATGTGGCCACTGTCTCGGGTTGGGTCCAGCGCAATTTTGAGACAGGCCCATGGCTGCCATGGTAGCCATGAACTCCCAAGCCACCTCCAAGGTCCGTTCCAGGGATGGCAAGATGAAGTCCCCCAGAACTGTAAGCCTGGGGAACTCCACCACCAGCCCCAAGATGGCCTCCAGCAGTTCAGGCAGGGAAGTTGCCATGAAGCAGGGAGGCTGGTACAGTAGCAGTACTCCCAACTGTTTGCAGGAGCCCAACCTAAGAAACAGTGTCTCACAGATGGAGACTTGTGGAGCAATGCCCCTGAAGGCCACCAGAGACTTTCAGATGATGGCAGCAACCCTGCCTCCCCTGCCCTGCATCTCAGCTGGTGCCACACCATGAACCCAGCTGGGCACATTTCCGAGAGGGGCACCCCCCCTCGGGCCCCAGCGAGGTCTCAGTAATACATGCCAGGTCCACCCCCTCCTCAGTGATCAAGTCACATATGAGGGGGGGCTTGTTTTTAACCAACCTGGCATTAAGGAGCAGCAGCTGGAGGCCAGGGCCCCTATGAACCTGCTAACCAGGGCCTGGGAATGAGCAAGGAGGGCCGGAACATGCCACCGGTAACACACACCAGGGGCATCTTCCCTGAAGATGCCCTGCCCTCCAGCTCCTGCCATATCTTCCCCTACCTATCACCACTTCGATAGTGTAGCCCACCACATAGTCCCTGGGGGTTCCAGGCCCAAATACCTCCAATCCTGGGCCTTCAGGGTCCCCGATGTGGGGTAAAGATCCCTTCATCCAATCAGACATCCACATGCAAAACCAGACACTCCCAGGTGAGGGGAGATCCTGCCTCTGCACCAGCTCATGTTCTTGGCATCAGCTGGAACCCACCCCCCACCAAACCTCACACTGCAATCACACTCTGCCCCCCTATATGACCTCTCTCATTAGACAGCAGGGCGGGCATCCCATGCACTCACTCACACCTCCTGTCTCTCAGCCAGGAGGTGGATCCTCACATCCTCATATACTCCCAGACTCCCTCCCAGACTCTCACTACCAGGAGGGAGTCCCAGATTCACACTGGAGGGACCCTACAGCTCTCCACTGGCACTGGGTGGAATTAAGTTGGGGTGGCTAGAAACTGAAACCCCAGTTCACCCCTATTGAGAACAAGAGTTGTTAATTAATATGCTATCTGGCTCCCCCCCCCCCCCCCCCCGCTACCCAACTCTTCCTCCAAAACTGAGGGATCTCCCTCCACAGTTGGACAACCACCCCACACTGGGGCCTGCTGGGGTTCACCGCACCGTACTGGGCTCCCTGGGGCCTGCTGAGCCTGCTAGGCCTAGAGTCCGTTGTACCGCTGGGCCCAATATACTGAATATACTGCCCCCCGTGCTATAGCCTCTCTTAAATTGAAATAGTTGGGTGTGTCTTTTGATGCAGATAGGGCACGCGGATCTAAATGAGGACTGACTATCTGGTACACTTCTGATCTAGTCTTCCACAGCTGGCCATTCAATGCAGCATTTGTTGACCATATTTCCTTGTCATTTCAGTAAATACAGAATGTTAAATTAGATTCTGAATTAAGAAGTCCTATATGGAGCATGGAAGCTCTTTAGAAGGAAATGTGCATTACTTTTCCTATATGAAACTGGGCCTCTGCTTGTTCACACCCTTTTCTTTAAAGTATTTATCAATAATGGAAAATCTGATTGACAAGACAATTAGTAATGGTGCATCAGGAGTACATTACTGGACAGCTCAGAATATTTCAGGTACTGTGGGATTTACTTTCCTAGAAATAACAGCCATATTGCAACCCAAGTAAAATATTATGGAGTAATTGTGCAGTACTACAGTTGTCAAGGCAGAGATGTAATGCAATTCATCTGAGCTACAATCCAGGCTATTGTGCTCTATAAGGATAATACTATTATAGCTCAATGATCTACAGTTTCATAGCTCTATATGCAGTGGGAAATAGATTTCAAATAAAAGGGATCTATAAACCTTTTTAAAATGGTTAAAGTATTCTAGTGTCCTAACTGTAGCCATCAGACAAGAGCAGAGAATTAGATCCTTTTCATAAGAATGTCTCCAAATACCATGCAGACTTTTCTACAGCAGCTTTAAAAAGCAAATTCTTAGGGTATGATACCAATGCACAACTGTGAACATACTGAGCTGCATCTCAGTTTGTTTTGTCTGGACCAAATGGTGGATGCAGCAAAGCTTAGATCTTGATTTCCAAAACTGACCCCAGAATTGTCTTCCCTCTTCAGGTTGCTTTCTTTACTATCCAAACAAGGTGACAATGGGTGCCTCTACAGTTAGGTGTTTTGCAAAGAAAGTCCTTTGAAAAGTCTGGGGAAGCAAGCAGTAGAGCCTATTCCCTCCATAGAAGGAATATAACCAGGGGCTTCCTCCCTTCCCCAAATCATCCGTAAGCTGGAAAGACACCACAAATTATAAAATCATAGATTCATAGGGTTGGAAAGGGCCTTGGAGGCCTGCCCAGAGAAGGAATCCTTCAATCATCCCACATAAATGGCTACTCAACCTTTGCTTGAAAATCTCTGGAGATAACTCCAGAGGTGGGCTGTTCCATTGCTTAATAGCCCTCCTGGTCAGGAATTTCAAATTTGGATGGTTCTTGTCCTACCCTTGGGCATTATGATGAATAAATCCATACACTGTTTCCTGGGACAGCCTTTGTACTCAACTGGGGAAGAGAATGCCTTGCCTTTGGAATCTTTGGGGTTTTAAACTGAATTTTGAAAAGGATGAAAATATCTGCTTCCGGGGGATGTAGAGGATGAGACAGCCACAGTTTACGTGAGCTTTTGAGTCTTAAATTTTGTTATATTTACCCTCTTTTGGAGCATAATCTCTAAAGCAAATTATTTATGAAACTTTATCTTGGGTTGCTCAGACAGAGGACACAGTAAAAGAAATAGAAAGCCTTGTAAATTATCTGAAACCCTTGGAAATAAACCTAGTTAAGGAACTGTATCAGCATCCTGAAAAGGATGAGGATGATAAAATAAGATTGTTTTAGCTCATCATGGGAATTTATCTCTGTAGAAATGAAGCCAAGGATTAGCAAAATTGTGGAGAAAACTGGAATGATGAGGAAACCACAAATTATTTGGATGTCACATATGAGAATTGTTTGGAGATGTCTGATTCTTTGAGAAAATGGATCACTGAACTGATGAAAACTTTTTCAGGTGCAGGAGGAAATGCAACAAACGTTTTGAATTATGATTTAGGCATGGATTGGGATCTGTGTTATACAAATTTGGGTTAGCAAAGCATTCTAGAAATGCTGGATACCACTTGTGTCAAAAGATTCTTAGCTAATTGCTTGAGCCTGTACACATGCATGAATATTGCTTGATTAATGAAATCTGCATATGTGAGCTGATACAGCAGCTTTCTGCAATGGGACTGTGTAATTCCAAGCCTGCCATATGACCCCAGGAAAAGATGCAGCTGCTTTAAAGAGTTGCAGATGGATGCTATGTCATTCCAAAGGACCTGTTTTGAACCAACTCAGACATGCTACACAATCCTTTTCTGCCATCCAGGACTATTACACTGATATTCCTTTTATTTCAGAAGCAGATATTTTTCCTCAAAAACAATTGCTACTCAGTGGATATAAGTCAATGAATATAGCACAGTGCATTCTGTATCAATAATGCAGTCACATTACCAATGCTAATGCCTAGCTGCCACATGTGAAAAATAGGGGAAACTAAAAAAATGGTACAAACCATCATCTTCTGTTGCAGTTATGAATGCTTGCAATGCTATTTCAGGTTATTTTTAAAATTTGGCACACATGAAGAAATGAAAATTTAAAAACAGTGTGGTTATTCATATGTGTGCAGATATGTAAGCTCATAAAAAGTTAGCCTTGGGAACTGAGAGAACACCTAAAATTCTCCTGTTGCTGTTCCCTTCCCCATTACATGTGACTTCAAAGGAAGAAAGGAAAAATATTGTCAAATATGCTCTACAGCTTAAAAGTCACTTATGTTGATAATTACTGTGCTACTTGGTTAGAACACACATAATTCTGTGGTATAGATAAAAACTGTATTCAGCATAAAAAAAACATAAAAGCAGTAAAAGAAAATATTGAAGGAGAAATAGATTCCTATAGGAAGTAATAGTAGTTTCATTCAATTCTACATTAGTCAGACCCCCATTTTGACTCCTATTTTAAGGAGCTGGACAAATAAAGGTTACTGGAATGACCTGGAGACTAGAAACTTGGTCTTACAAGGAGGGAGTTGGGTACATTTAGACTTGAGAAAAAGTAACCTGAGAGTCTGAGAACCCGCACTACTCAGTTCCCAATAAAGATGCTTTCCTTGAGTCTCCAATAAGTTCAAAGAAAAGTTTGTTTATTAAGAAGAAGTGTACAGTCTCAAAGCATTGCTGAAACTAAAAAGCCTGCACATGCCAACCTTTTCTTAAGCCCCTTTTTCCCTTCGTTCCCCCTTTCCAGCCCATAGTCCTTCTTTCTGGTTTCTCCTGGTCTTGTGCTGGTACAACCTTGGCATTCCTGAGAACAGATAACATAGGATCTGCCTCTAATGGTTATTCTTCTGTTTCTCTCCCCCCCCCCCCCCTTCTTGTAATGGCAGAACCGAAGCAAGCTGGGCACAATGGATAATAATTGCAAGGTTTCTGACACTAATATAACACTCTGCAGTATATAAATGGGCATCATACAAAAGCCCTTGATCAGTGTTTCTATCATGCCAAAGTCCAAAAGATGGAATACTGGACATAGGCTGAAAGAACTCAGTCCAATTAAATGCTGGGGGGGGGGGGGATTCTATCAGTAGGTGCAGTTTGACAATGGAACTAATTGCCTAGAGATGTGATCGATTCTCTTTCAGCGGATATATTCAAGAAAAGGCTGGATAGCATTTTGTCTGGTATGTTACTGAGCAGGGTTTGGGCTCAGTGGCTTAAATTACCCCTTTGATTCTATGGCATAACTTCAGGAGATTAGACCGGGGCTGTACTTTATGGTATATCAGTAAAATAAATACCACAGTATCAAGGTAAAATGCAAATCAGATTGACTGTTAATCTACATATAAGAGGGCAGATTGACTATTATCAACTCAAACTGCAAGCAAGAAAATTTATTTGTTGCACGATGAAAATGAGCACACAAGAAATGTTATAAAATAAAACAACTATGTAACAGTCATCAACGTCCCAGAGACTTGAGCAGAGATCTCCCACACCACCTGCAACTGGATCCTTATCCCTGCAGGTACTGGGAAATGAACTTGGTACTTTCTGTATGCAAAGTATATGCACTAGCACTTTGGTGAAGATAACCATTCATTCATTCTTTCATCCGCTGCTATTCTCAAGGCTCTCCCTCCATCCTCTTCCACTTTCTCAGTCTCTCATAATTACCCCTCACCATAATTCCTCCAACCATTCACTCATGCCTAGAAATACATCAACTCTTAGTACTCAGGTGTTCTCCTTCCTGAATCATGGGGTGCCCATCCCTCCATCTGATGTCAGAAAAGGAAGCTGGAATCCAGCTTGAATCAGCTGCAAACAGTAGGCAGCAAGAAAAACAGGCAAAAGAAAAAAAGAGAGATCCGGGCAGGATTTACAGGAGGAGCTCAAGACCAGTAGGGCGCCCCTCTGCCTATTACAGATCTTGAGATCTGTCCATGGGGATAGAACGAAAGAAGCAGCATCTCTTTCATCCTATTCCTATACACAAGCTAACTCACTGCATAATTAAAAGTGCCCAAGAGCCACACTTTCCCCACATGATGGCAAATGATTAGTTTTTAAACTTTTAGAAAAAAAATTATTCTTTGAACGCATCGCCTATGAAAAGTCAACTTACTAGACACAGCTGGTGCTACAGCAGTGGTAGCATACTGTCAAGGTGCATTTGTATTCAGCTCTGAACATTTCAGTGCTTTTTCATTTTAGATCATCTATGTCATCTTTTTAATTAAATTTAATGGCTTCTTTTATTCCTAGGGCAACTTCTCTGGATTTTTGTATGAAAATATAAGACATCAAAATAGACATCAGAAGTAAGTGGGTCAGTTGAGAAAATGGTCTCTCTTATAAATAACAGTATTACAGAGAAGTCTGTAAAGTGTTTTTCAAAAATACCTTTTGTAAATGAACACTAAGACTCAATCACAACATATTTTTATTTTAATCATTAAATCAAGTTTTCTTGATTGTATGTTCTTAATTATCTTAATTATTAGTTTGTCTGCCTTAATCCGTGTTTTTTTTTCCTTAAAATAATTGATGCCTTTGTCACCAACACCACCCTCATTTCTAATATATTTTTAAGCCTTTCAATTCAATTTTCCTTGTCTTAGTTATCAACAATGCTCCCAGAAGGAGTTCAGTAAGAAACATGTATTTTTTCCCTTTGTTAAGTCTGATTCACTTAAATACCCTGATTCACTATTTTTCTTTCTTCCTGAGATAATCACAAGGTCACATTAATTATTTTAGCTATCAGTTTGAGATTTTAAACTTCCAGTAATACAGGCTAATTAATGCAGAGATATGTGCACCTCATTAGATTTCATAAAGTTTTTATTCCTGTCCTCAAGCTACATATATATAAATGGTTCATAAGAATCATGGCTTTTCCTCCATTTTTTCCCTTACAATACATCCACAAAATAGTTTAGTGACAACTTCCAACAGGTCATTTTTTCACTTCACTTTTCTACCTGCGAAGTGAGTTTTTTGGTCAACTAACATAAAATGTGATTTAAAGATTTATCTTCAAATGCCAAATGATGGATTTTCATCATAGGTTCCCATGTTCCTGGAGATTTCTGTCTTGCATGCACTGCAAAAGTATGGCAAGATGAAATAGGATGGTCCATGCACATCTGAATGACACTATTCATGCTAGGATATGGATGATCAGTCTGTCTGCTGATATGCTTTACGGGAAGAATTATCTACTCTAAGACAGCACAATTTACCTAAGAGGAAGAACAAAAACAATAGCAAGTTCAGGCTGATGCAATTCAACAATATAACGTATTGTAAAAATAGTGAGAATAACTTGAATAGCATTCATATGGAACTGGTTAATTATGTATTTGGTTAAATCTATAGAGATTGAAATCTAGAGAAGACATGAAAATATCTGAAGAAGATAGTGCCCTCAAAGAATATAGGATAGAGATGTTTTCTATATGCTACTGAAGTACATTTCTCAGTAACCCTCACCATTAATTGGTATGTTGAGAACTGATGCTTCAGCAAGATTTGGAGCTGGCTTAGAAAACAGTAGAAAGGTATCAGATAAGGAGATCCAAGGAGGGACAGGAGCCAGAGAGAGACAGTATGAACCTAATCAAGTGGTGGAAAAGTCTCTCACAATAAGTAATGTCTTAGGTCAATAAAGCTTGAGGAAAGAGAGAAAAGAGAGAAAACAAAATTGAAGAGATAAATGGGGGGTTGCTTTTGATGAAAAGGAGTATTTTGAAAGGATTGCTGTGATCTAGGGATTACTCTTTTGGATTAGAGTAAATAACATATAGGCTGTTTCCTTTATTACAGGTGCTCCCAGGTTTGGCTTATGGTCACTCACTCACACACTCACAGTCTGTTGAGGCACCTAATGTTGTAAGCCCCCCCCCCCCCCATTGCTTTCTGTGTGGGTTTTCCAGATAGGTGCAGCCAGAGCAGACAAGACACACAGCTCTGGGCAACATCTGGAAAATAATTAGGGACACACACAAATCTCTTCCAATTGAACACTGAGGCACAACAGGTTCTTTGGAATACATGGAGATCCAGTGAATTTAAAGTAACAGCAAACCTTTACTGCTTACAATGTACATTTGCTCCTTCTCACATGTGCACACACATTCATCCACACTTACCCAAGTCCTTCTCAACTAGGCTGCCAGACACTAGCTAGAGGGTCGGAAGCCACCAAGTCTGGATCCAAAGATGACTGAAGGAGTGGGCAGGCTTTGGGAACCCCTTTTATCCCCAAAAGTCCTTGCTTTGTTGATTCACAAGACTGGCAGCTACTCTTGCCTTGTTAATTTACAAGTCTGATAGCGTTGATGGGATTTGGGGCGGGGGGGGGGGTTCCTTGTGCTCAGACCCGACTTCCTTTGTCTGGTTCGGATGACATTTTTTCCTTTGTTTCCTTAATGATTTGTTTCCTTCTTATCTATCTCCTCAAAAGGATCTTTTAGATAAGATTCCTGGCTTTTTGTTCTCTCTGCTTACATGCCTGCTACATCTTTAGTTATGGTAGCTTCACCCTAATCTCACACCTTACAAGTTATTAATGTTAATACAGAATGAAATAAATCTTAAAGGTTGAATTCTCTTTCCTGCCAGCTCATTTTCTTCTAACCATCACTAAACCTTATATCCCTACAAAGTATACAGAGTTGGCTTTGCATATTATAACTGCTGCCAGGCACATAATCTCTTCTTTAGAAGAATGGCAAACTAAGTTGCAGTATCAATGTCAAAAGTAACTTGGAATTTCAAAAATAAGTCTGATACAGAATTTAATTTAACTTGGGAACTGTTTATGGATTATAATTCTGCACATCCAAAGTTTGGGATTCTCTTAATGTAAGGTTTTAAAATATATATGCATTATTGACTGAACAGTTTTGAAAATTCTTGTTCAATTTTACATAATATGTAAATATTTCTTTTGGGTCCTTTCTTGTACTTCTAATTAGATATTTTCTGAGATGAAAACTGGGTAGCTGAATGTTTTATTATTAATACAGACTTAGGAATATCTTTGCTATGTATTTAAGCCCAATATTAAATGTAGAAAACTGAAATGAAATGAATATGAGTTTTCAGTGTAGTACTGAACAGCAATCTAATTAGGAAAAGTAAATGCCATACGATATTCAAAATATTCTCAATAAGAATAGCATGGTATAAAATTGTCATATATAAAAAAATGAATATTGGAGAAGCTACCTCATTTCAAAAGATATTTTGAAATATCTTTGGTAATAAGAAAAACCTACTTCCAATTAATTCAGGCAATCAGTTATTTATTTTTTTTTAATTTTTTTTATGAATTACAGTATTGCTTTTCTTCCCAAAGGTTTCTAATCAGGAAACCAATTCTTTAATTCCTATTAGGATTCCACATCACTGTATTTCCCTGCTGGGAGCCCTTTTTTAAAATGTCAGATTCCATTTGAGGCAGAGAACAGCCCTACCCAATAACAGCTAAATGGTGCATTGCATCTTCTCTGCCAAGAGAGGAGGGGAAAATGAGCCCCATTTACAAATTTATGGCATTTTCTTCATCCTAGGTGTTGGTATAAAGATAATGAGAACCCAAAACTGAGATGAATAAAAAATTATTCCTGTATAACCATTAGGGAGGCATTCTTGTCCATTATTAAATATGACATGACATAAGGTCAGTCATGCACTCTTCCTGTCTCTGGGATGATCTGGAAGAGGGAGATTTGACACAGTTCCCATGACATGCTAAGCCATGCTACAGTTAGGCTGAGAAGGAAATGCAAACATGGAACATGGATAAAATTGTGATTATGGCAGGGAAACTTACCTAGTTCAGAACAGGTTTGTATAAGAGATCCCCCAAATTCCAGGGCAAAACCCAGAATAAATATAAATATAATTATGAAGGCAGTAGTAAACCACATCTGTCTTGACGGCAAGGAAAAGAAATGGGTATGTCTATGAAGTCATCAAGAATCATATTTGTCCCAAAACAGACTTTACTTCTTTGCCTTAGCTACAATTTTTATAACTGCTTTGTAGTCTTTTATTGATATTTTCCATTTTCATTGTTAAAAATATTTCCAAAACAGGAGTAGGCTGATTTATTTCAGGAATGGCTCCACATATCATTCAAACCCAGAAGGGGAAAATACATAATATATTGTTCTTCAGAAATAAAGCACCCTGATCTTTGGAGGGAAGAATGTATATTTAAGAAATAAGGAGCATTTAAGGGCAATTCGGTAGGACTACTGTCAGGAACTGTTAAATGCTTCCCAAACCATCAGACTGATGTTGCAACAGACTGTGATGGTACCTTCCATCGCCATTGTAAGAAAAGCAGAAGAAACAGGCTTTTCTGCCATCTGAGGCATTATTTTCTGAGGGGGAAGATAAGAAAGAATCCTCAAGCCTCAGTGGCTCAAATAACAAGATGAAAGTTTTAACCCTTTCGATGTGGGGCAACCCAGTGGAAGTGAATTAGCTTGACTGCCCAAACACAACATCAGTGTGGGAACAAAGGGGTGTAGTGTTACTACTAAAACAACACCAGCACCTACACAGAAGTGCCCTAATAAATAAAAGTAGAGTAGCATACCCACACAAGTCTCATACAAGCAAAATTCTTCTTCATTTATATGGAAAAGGCTACTCCATACAGACATCCCTTTGGAGATGCCATATTCCTCCAAAAAGGCAAAACCGGGGCAAATGGAGGACAAAAACGAAGAGGAGAAAGATTGTGTTGCTTTATCTGGGGTGGGAGGAGAGCTCCAAGAGGTTTTCTTTGGGCTCAAATGTCCTTGCCCAAGGATTCACCAGTGTGGTCCTCCGGAGCACTTGACTAACACTTGTTCATCTTTCTAACCAGTGTTTCAGACCTTGAAAGTAAATTCTAAAAATAGAAACATCATGTAAACTTGCAAATACCTATTCAGTTCATTCCACCTCAGAATACCAAACCTAGAGAAATCTTCGATATGACATCTTAATCCCCACATTATTGTCTACTTGATTATTGTTACTACTGTCTGTCTCATTTCAGCAGCTTTCATGACACATCCATAGAAGCTTGGTGGCAAAATACAGCACGAAATGTACCTATTGTTTGCCCTTTCCTGTTCACCTTTGTTTGTCCAGCAGGAAGAGGAAATTACTAGATTTGGACATATGCCAGAACAGACATCATTAGCAATATTATCCTGCTGTCATTTGTCGAAAGGGTCCAACTTGCTTGTACTGAGTTGTATTATTTTTCCTAGGAGTACATCTTTTGAAATCCAAGGATCTTTCTCCTACTGTGATGCTGAAAATAAAAAAGAATGTCAAGCTCAGTTGATGTCAGAGAGATAATAATACTCCGTGTGGGCGGTCTCATATGTGAGAGCAAGGGGGAGCTACAGAAAATGTGTATTTTTGTTTAAATTGGCAATTTAATTATAATTGAAATCATCCTTTCAGATTAGTAGTGTAAGACTAGGCAACTTCACCTCAGGAAATATTGAACTTCATTATATTAATTATGTAAAAACTCATTCCCACAAGTAGCATACTTCTTTTCAGGTAAATGAACCCATCATCTTATTGTGAGGATGAAATTGTGGGAGGTGTGCAAAGAAATAGTGTGAGAGAAAATTGCTAACATCAAATGCTTTTAAGATTGTCTACTCAAAAATCATGATATTTATATTAATTTCCATTTTGCTTTCTTGGAACTAACAGCTGGCATGCATGTACCTTAAGCCTTTTCCCCCCAAAATAAAGGCTATGATTTATTTCAAAAGTTGAAATTCACATAATGTCGTTAGGATATGCTTATGGGATTTTTTAAACTCTGGCTTGTCTCTCCCACAAAACTTCTTCCCCAGAAATAATTAAACCAAACAGATGGGCTCAGAAGGGAGAATCTGGGCCCTCTTTTCACCTGAGAATCACAGAACCATAAATTTGGAGGAACCATTTACCCCCTGTTTAATACACTCTGTTTCTTGGGTCTACTTTGTTTACTCTTTCAGTATCAGATGGATAAGCTTAGAAGCTGTATCATTTTAAAAAAAAATTCAATAGCCTATTGCTACTTTTTAATTGCTACATCTTAGCATCTAAATCCCATCCTGTAAATACTTTATCTTTAGCTATGGGGCAGTGAAAGACCACACCAAATACCTGTAGATTATTTAAACAGCATTTGTCCTAGATTCATATCCTTGTAGATATATTCTGGGGGATTCCTGCATCCTGGAATGCTCCCCTCTTCCTGAAATTTTTGGAGCAGTTTTTGTTATATTTGGGGAGCATTTGTTGAAGCCCTAACTCTTCATCTTCTCTGTACATATCTTGGATAATGTCTCTACTTTGTTTTTGTTAGTAAAAGCAATGGAATTTACAAACTTCTCTGAGATCCAGTCTATTTCAGTGTCCTCTTAGAAAGCAAACCAAAGAGTGCACTAGGTTGTTGTACCTCTAGAGTGGCACTGTAGTGTAGAACTAAATCACATCTTCTGTCACACCTAAGGAGATATCAGAAGATACTTTCATTTGCATTTCATGTCATGTTCATGTTGTTCCAAATGTATCTCAAGGAGCACAGGATATCTTCATAACTTGTTAGTACTGAGGGTTACTGCTATGATAGCCAGAGATGCAGCTAGGGTTACGTCTCACAAAGTCCAGGTCCTGCAGCTAAGATAGCCTCTTCTCCTAAAATTATTGCCCTCAAAGCAATAGTTTGCTGGCTTCAATTCAATTATTGAATTCAATTCAATTATTGCCCCCAAAGCAATAGTGAGGTCTGGCTTCAATTCCTGAGATGACAAATTTGATGCTTATTGCCATAGCACTCTTTTTAAAAAACGTAGTGCTTGGCTGGACATGTTAATGGTTAGGGATGCTCCAGTAATTATTTTTGATTGAATCTATATATCTATATCTGTATATCTATGCCTGCATCTATATCTACAGTTATCTACATATAATTTATTTACTGAATTTTTATACCACTGTGCTCCCAAAGGATTCATGGTGGTTTGCACATGAAAGCAACAATTACTGACAATTTTAGTAGTCAAAAATATTACTAAAATAAATTATTAAAAATATAACATTCATGGTTATAATAATTTCTAGGTGTCATGAATGACAGCGATTTTCAGAAGCCCTTCTGGATAGCTTTCTTTCAAAAGTCTTCCTGAAAAATCACAATGAGGACATGATCCAGCTGTCCAAGGAAAAATCTCTCAGAAAGTTGCTATCACAATTAAAAAGCCCTAATCTCTCATTCTCTTCGAACTCTCCAGCAAGGAAGAACTCTCAACATCCCCACTCAGGAAAAGCATACTGGACAGGAAAACTTAGTTAGAAGCAGACATTCCTGCAGGTATCTGGAGGTGAAGCTGCAGGTCAAAACCAGCAAGACTTTGAATAGTACCTAGAAGCCTAGTGGTTACCAGGGCAGAGCCTGCAGCACAGGTATAATATGCAAAGAGCAGCTCTTACTCACCAACAAGTAGGCTGTTGTATTTTGTATCAGTTGTAGCTTCTGTGAAATCTTCAAATGTAGCCTCGTGTAAGTGCACCACAAAAATCTATATGAGAGGTGATGAAGCTGTGTGACAAAATGATGCATAGAGTATTCCTAAATGAGTCATTTGACTACCCAAAGTCTAAGGTCTAAGATGTCTTAGCTGCACTACTGAGGATAAACTGAGAAATTGAAAGCCTTATGAGAATCTTCTTTAATCAATTCTTCCATTATGAGTATGATTCTTCCTGGATCTGCACTTATAATAAATTGGAATGAAACTTCATCAAGGACTCTCTACCCTTGGCCCTGAATTTTTCTCCTTTCCTTCACAATATGAGAAATAACTTTCAGCAGCTTCAACATCACTTTCAGAATGAAAAATGAATCCCAAAATATGTCACCCAAGTTGGTGTGCTCTATGTAAATTGGGGCCACAATTACTAGAATTATCAGCCACCGTGATCATGCTGATGCAGATGATTACAGATAAAAATACTCCCAAAACTTGGGAGACAGGTTCTTTGTTCAGTTGTTAAGTCATGTCCAACTCTTTGTGACCCCATGAACCATATTGCGCCAGGCCTTCCTGTCCTTCACTGCCTCCCTGAGTTTGCTCAGTTTCATGCTCATTGCTTCAGTGATGCTATCTAACCATCTCATCCTCTGCCGTCCCCTTCTCCTTTTTGCCTTCAATCTTTCCCACCGTCAGGGTCTTTTCCAAAGAGTCCTCTCTTCGCATTGGGTGACCAAAGTATCCGAGCTTGAGCTTCATTATCAATCCTTCCAATGAGCAATCAGGGTTGATTTCTTTTAAGATTGACTGGTTTGACCTCCTAGCAGTCCAGGGGACTCTCCAGCACCACAGTTCAAAGGCATCAATTCTTTGGCGCTCAGCCTTCTTTATGGTCCAACTCTCACATCCATACATTACTACTGGAAGACAGGTTCTAGAGCCAGGCAAAGCCAGTCCTAAACTAAACAGTGCAAAATCCAGAAGCCTAACTATTAATACTTAAAAATGGAGCCTAATATCTGGGATTTGGATTCCCGAAGAGGGATGTGTAATATTCTCTGTTTTAAATGAGAAGCTAATGTATCCCATAATTATTTCATTAAGGAATTAAATACACCATGTCTATCCCTGAACTACTTTTTCCAGCTAAAACCCATCCTGGAACTGAATTGTTTAACTGCATAGAGAACTACCATTAAAGTTTTTTTTTTAATGTATTACATTTAGATCTCATATTTTCTCAGGCATCCCCTAATTTTATCCCACAAAAAAAATATTGTGAGAAGTTTTTGATCTAAGAGAGAGCAATTGATCTGAAGTTACCTAATGAGTTTAGTGATGTGGTATTTCCACAATCCAAATCCAACTCTTTAACTCCCATCAATCAGTCGCTCAATTATATCCTTATCTGTCTCTTTTCTTCAAAAATATTTTTCATTTCTCAAAAATGAACAGTATTTACTAAATCTCTCAGAAGCTTCCAGATTTAACTGCACAGATTCATTTCAGAAGTTAGTTCTTCTGCCTGTTGTGTGACATGCTCAGTCAACCCATTGGTGCTTGCCACTAATTGTTTCTACCGCAATTGTTATTTAACTATCTGTAGAGCTACTTCTAACCTCTGTTGCATTTTAAAATTCCACAGATACTTCTGTATGAACCCTAACTTTGTGAGCATCCTAAAGTTTCAAGACTGATTCATCTATTTCAAATCAGTCAAGACTTGATCAAAACTACTATTCAGAGCTGTTTTGGAATAGAGTTGCATAGAAATGTCAGTAATAAATTTTCTTTTGTGCTGCTCCCTAAGGGAGCATTTTTTTTCCTTTCATACCTTTCACTTATCATAGATAATGCTTCTCAAGTTTTTTTTTTTTTTTAGAACTAGTAAAAAATTACATTGTTCTTTCTAGTTTAACTGAATGGCATGACTGTCTCATGCCCTGTAATCTGTTGAAAAATAGTGATAATTGGAGGATACCCCCTATCTGTTCCTGTGGCCTGCTTGTAGTCATTTCCCCCCATAGTTCTGCTATATTGTCACTGCATGTTAGGTTCCTTATGATCTTAAGTTATTCCATCTTTTTGCCTGTTATTCTATACTTTACTTTTTCCATTCTCCTTCCTGGATATTTTGGTTATTTCTTTCCCTTGACTTCAGACCTGTATATATAAATGAAGAACTAACCAATTAAGTATTTTATTAAAAGAATTGCTCTCCTTGAGCTTTTCTTGAGCAACCATGCCCTTCTAAAATTTTTCTGTTTCCCCTGGGCATGAAATCCTAACCCAGCCAAAGGAGGTCTCTTTCTGCTTGTAAGTTTCTATTCCTCTTAGGAATGCTGTTGAATAAAGCCTGTTTGCATTCTTCCCTAACCTCCTCTCACAAGTTTCCACAGAATGGAAATGCAATTCTGCTCAAAAGTGAAAGTGGGTGTAATAAAAAGGGGAGGTGGAATGAGACAAGAATGAATTAGAACAATGTTGTCCAAACTTGGCCACTTTAAGATGAGTGGACTTCAACTCCCAGAATTCCCCAGCCAGCCATGCTGGCTGGGGAATTCTGGGAGTTGAAGTCCACTCATCTTAAAGTGGCCAAGTTTGGACAACACTACATTAGAGAGACAGGATCCCTTCTAACATTAGCCTCTCCTATCCACTCACCCCCACCGCACATAGAGTTGTCTGGATGATTTGCCTATAATATCAATGGCTTCTTTCTGCAATTTTATTTGAAAGGACTTAATGACTCTTCCCCAGACTTGGTCTCACTATGCAAAATGATGAGCCACCCACCACTGACCCCCACTAATTTATTCTCTACCCAGATCCAATCAATGTAGAAGCTAAAGAGAAGGTAATTTGTTGAGAACACCACAAAAGATACACAGGAATCTTACAACTGTGTGTAACAAATCAATTAATGTGAGTACTTGGTGCTCTCTGAGCTTGCTTGTTTGCTCGTAGATGTTTCATTACTCAGCCAGGTAACATCATCAGTGCTAGTGAGTACATAGTGGCTGTTACAGTCCTTACACTGTTATAGTCCTATATGTTGTAGATGACTTCTGTTTTTTCTTCTTGGGCTACAGGTCGGTTGACAACCCAACCTCCCACAAGAGAAGCTGTGTACGAATATTATTCAGACAAGTACAAATGCATTGCAGCAACCCAGAACACCAGAAAAAACACCAGAACACACAGAACACCAGAAAAAGGAAACAGACTGCCTATACAACATCTTCCAACAAAATGGATACCCACTCAACTTTATCAAAAAGTGCCTGACCACTCAACCCACTACAGGACAATCAACACAAGCTATGAAAAGGATAACATTGCCATACATCAAAAACATCCCAGAAACTACCAACAGACTATTACAACCACATGGCATCACCGTAGCACACAAACCAACTAAAGCCCTCCAAAACTTCTTAAGCAAACCAAAAGGCCCAGTAGCCCAAGAAGAAAAAACAGGAGTCATCTACAACATACAGTGTAAGGACTGTAACAACCACTATATAGGATAGGCAGGCAGAAGATTAGCAGAGTGCATCCATGAACACCAACCAGCAGTCAGAAGACACGATTAAAACTCTTCAATCTCACAATACATGGTCAGACTCAACCATAGTTTCAGCTGAGAAACTGTGAACATTGTAGACTGAGCAAAATCCAAAAATGCTGGAAGTTTAGCATTCAGACAAATCAGCCATCAATAGACACATAGAGATAAACCACATTTACACACCTAACGAAAAAGCTAGGAAGGAAACAAAGAGACCAGAACGTATCCTCTCCAGCAGCCAACACCCAGATAAGCAAGGATTAACACCAGGCAAACAATCAAGCACAAAACAATATCCTAAGCAAGGAACTACCAAGGAGAAAAAACACCCCCACCAACACTGGCAGGATGAGCTACCATATATCAACAGGGGGCAAACCCCATACTCACTAGCACTGATGATGTTACCTAGTTGAGTAATGAAATGTCTGCAAGCAAACAACCAAACTCAGACAGCACCAAGGACTCCACAGTTCAACCCTGAGCTACATATATTCTCTTTTATTGAAATCAATTAATATCATATTTATACACTATTGATATCAGTAAGGTTATGATGAGATTCACTGCCCACAGAGGCAACTTCCAACATCATTTTCATCTTATAACACACAGCCTGAATTATTTCAGCATGGATTGGAGAGGACAATTAAAACAGAAAATGGATATTTGGCAGTGGCACCCTGAAAAAAGATCATTCACAGATGAGAATAAGCATACAAGCTTGAAATTATCCAGAGAAAGTAACTCTTAGCTATAGAAAATAAATGAAAAGGAACAGCTTTGGATGATTGTGGCATAAAATTAGAGAGATGAAAATGGTGACACTTTCCCTCTAAATAGTTGGTGGCATACAACCAAGCTTATTCACTCCACTCAGGCAATTGTTGTGGAGGTTATGGAGATGTTTGGCCATCAAACCTGAGTGGAGGAAAATATTACACTCATCATCTGAGTCAACTCTTTGTAAAGAGCTTTCTTGTAAAGAAAATTGCAGCTGTATATGTAAGTACTGAAGAAGTGACATTGGCCATCTCAACTCCATTGAGTGAAGCTGTGGGAGAGATACTGTCATTTGCTGAAAGAAATTATATCAAGATTTTCTTCCTGCACTGCTGCTTCCAGTTTGGATCCTGCAAATGGAAACTGACTATTGCTTGAAATAAAACTGCCAAGGCTCTCCTTGAAGCCATCTGATGTACACTAATAAAAAGATGAAAACTCCTTGAAGTCAAAGCTCAACTCCTAATGACTATGTGGACCCTGTTGGAACAGGATCCAAGGTTGGCTAGTTGCTTCCATCTCCTGTGCTGACATAGAAATATTCTCCCCGCAAAGCTGATATTGGAAAAATGCTATTGTAAAATAGACTTTGATACAAAACAGTTTCAAGCTCATGTTAAGGGCATGGCAGAAAATAATGATATGGTGATTTGCACTATACAAAAGCTACTTCCACACAAAGACTCTACACCACTTCATAATCAGCTCTGGACCTGTGATCCCAGAACAATGTCTCCGTTTGGCAGCTGACTGGATTTATTTCCAGCTCAGCTGCAGTGTAATTCAAATCTCAGTAAAACCCATATTTCTTTTTGCAGTGATAAAGCTCTACAGAACAGTTCATTTCCACACTGAAGGGGACTTTTTCCTTACCCTTCCTCCCAGTTTCTGAAATTCAGCCACCCTTTTTATTCTTTTATGGCAAATATTGGTTTGATTTAGCAGGGCTAAAAGTAGAGGGATGAAAATGTGACACTTTTCCTCTAAATGGTTGATAACACATGGACAAGCATATTGACTCCACTCAGGAGTCTGTGGAGGTTATGGAGATTTGGCCATCATGGACAAGAATTCTGTCTGTTTCCTCTTCAGGGAAGATCTGTTTGCCAGCCTCCTTATCTTTTAAGAATCTATTTTTCCCCTTTTCTACAAAGTGATCATTCTAGTGTTATGTAAGTAGGTATAAGTATATAATGTTATATAAGTAGGCAGGCATTTTTATCACATTGTTTGGAGGAGCTATTGAGCAATATGTACTGATTACTGCTTGTCATTGATTTATAATTAGGATTAAATAGGGGGAATTTGGACCAAAGATGGTGACTTGAACATTGGTTTAGGCTTCAGTAGGTGTATAAAAGCATATCAACCTCAGTTATATAACTTGTTTACTTGTTCAGTAAGCAAGAAGGTGTGTGTGTGTGTGTGTGTGTAGGCAAAGATTATATAAACTATTATTAAGATGCTTCACAGAGGATGCACTAATAGAGACAGGGTAGACAGGGTATTCTAACAGCAAGGATCAAACTGGAGAGATTAGCTCAATAACTACCAGAATTTAGCTCTGGAGGGCCAGAGAAAGAGTAGCCAATCCCCAGGGAGGGTCACCATAATAGTGTATCCTGAGGGAGTTGACCAGTCAAAAGTCCTAGCATACACTGAGCTTTGGACCAACCAATAATGAGAAGGCAGGACCATCAGAGCTTGGAAAATGCTACAAAAGTAATCCAGGAAATTCAAGTCTTCAAAGGAACTAACCAGGGTCTCATTCTTCTCATCATACTTATTGGACACTGATCTTTTATTCTCTAGTTTGACTGGTCATCTAACTAGTTAATTGTGTAAGGATCCTGTGTGTCAAACATTTATTTCTAATTAGAAGCTTTGCTTAATTCTCTGCAAGGCTTTTTCTTGCCAGCTCATTTAATTTATTGAATAAACAGCCCTGACATATAATTCAAATAGCTGTGGTTTTTCTTTCTACTGTGGATTACCAAAGTCAAGAGAGACTTTTGCCTAAAGACTGGGAACATCTTTAAAGGTTTAAATTAGCTGTTAAAAAAAGGAAGCTTTAGCAAGGATGGTTTCCCAAGATAAGGTTGTCATTAGACCACATCTCTGTAAGCCAACTTCATGATATAAGCATCCAGCTTCCTTGATTAATGTGTTCAGTGAATTCTCTCCAGCCTGGAACAAGAAATTCCTGATCTTCTGGGAAAAACATAATTCCAGGCAACTGGGTAATCAGTGGGTAGCAGATCCCAGAATCTGGGAATTTCTGAGAAAAGTTGTAATTCCTAGTATCTCTCCTAATTCCTTGTATACAATTTATTTATGGCTGTTGCATATCAATGTTGGCAAGTCCCTCCTAACAGGATAAAAAGCATAAAAGATGCATCAATCAACAGGTAACTGATCCTATAAATGTTGGCATCAAAACAACACATATGGGCAGACTGCACCCAGGCTACTAGGCTTCCAGTAGGAAGAAATAGAGTCCTAGTGGCAGGCATGAAGTTCTATTCAACACATAAAACAGGGAAGTGGAAATGCTGGAAATACAAAAATGCCCTTACAGTAAGTTTAAGTTCCTGCAGCATGCAATTTAGGGTTAGAACTCAACACTCCTCTGCACACTTTATCTTTAGTTCCAGCCAACAACAATGACTAGGGGTGTTGGGGAAAGCCCGTGGCTGAGTAACTGATGATATGATCTCATGCCACCTTTACAGATCTCAATGGATTTCTACTAAAGGAGAAATAGTGCCTTGCAGCTGGACAACGTCATGTGGTCACAGATTAGAAATTTGATTCATTTCCTTGCATGTGGAGTGAATGGTTTCTAATTTTTAAAACATTTATATAATTGTTATTATTACTCCAGGAGCTGCATTAACTTGGACAGAGCACTCCTATTGTTCAACTAGAGGGACAGCCCTGTCCATTTCACTGTGATCTCAGCAGTTTTTTTCAGTGTTATGGAATCAGCAACATGAAGAT
Organism: Python bivittatus; assembly: GCF_059951505.1. Classification (NCBI taxonomy): domain Eukaryota; kingdom Metazoa; phylum Chordata; class Lepidosauria; order Squamata; family Pythonidae; genus Python; species Python bivittatus. Next base: position 52,640,951 of record NW_028277030.1, read on the forward strand.
GATCAGCAAGTCCACTTTAATGGCTTTGGAGGGATTGAACAGTCAAAATGGTATAATATAGAGGCTCAAAGACTGTCAGCATCAGCAAAAGTCTATAATGGAAATTACCTGGCAAGGTTGATTCCATAAAGTGCTTCGTAAGATGATACATTTCCTTGGGGTTATGAGATCTGGGCTCCAAAGATCCAGAAAATCACTAGATAGCAGCAAAGAGTGAGAGTTTCTGTATCTCTTTGCTGCCATCTAGCAATCCTTTAGAATTTTGCATTCCAGATACATTCCTTATCCATCCATATATGAAATAAAGGAAGGGAGAAAGAAATTTTCCACATACTGTATAGAGAGGCTTGTCAGAATGCAAGGAAGGTAATATAGTTTGAAATTACCTTCCTTTTCCTAAACAGCCATTAGAAAGAAGAAGAATCTCTTCATTCCCTCCCAAGGGGAGAGAGAGAAAGAAAGAAAGAAAGAGTTAAAGTAATACCTAAATATGCATAAGTACTTGACTAGCTTTCCAGGCAAAGAAACAGACAATTAATTTGTGTCAAAGTGCCACCCCACAGAGAGTCCAATCACAAATTTAAAAAAGAAAAAGAAATAGAAAAATCTGCCAAGCCCCATGCAGCTGGCAAGACCAAAGAAGAAAGAACATGGATTTCAAGAAGGTATTGTTAAAGCTAATCTGAGGTAAATTCAGAATCTTGGAAACTGCAGGAGTAAATATGCAGCCTATTTTATGGCGAGTTAATTAAAGCAGAGTTTCCTGAAGCACTTTTTCCCACATCTCTCACATTTGGACTGAGTTGCCTCTGAGATAAATCTTCAAGCACCACATCTTCTGCTTTCCCACAGTCTCTTGCAAAATCTTGCCTAGGGCACTTCCAAACTGCTATCATTTCATTCCCCTGCTGGCAGAAACAGTTTGAAGGTAAACCATGGGTGTTTTCATTTCTTCTGATCTGATAAGTTGAAAACAAGGAATAAACATCGGTGTTCCAACTCAAGGTTCTGCAGCAACAAAACCTTCTCTTCCTGCAATTCCAAATAAAAGAGCCTCCATTTTGCATACCTCCCCTCCTGCTGAAGGGGCTGTGCTATGGGGGTGCAAGTGGGGTGGGGATTGCCAATGATCAAGTTAGCACTTCCTTTGCAGGACTTGGATGTCAAGAGCTGGGAAGGAAGAACTCCTTCCAGTGAGAAACTGATCCACAGTGATTCAGACCAAAATATCCCCAGCTTTGCAGAAGTTAGAAATAAATCTGTTTGCTTAGTTTTCCAACACTGCTGATTTCACAGGAATACAGAAGTCTAGTTCAGAATCTCTTTGTGGAAGTGCCTTAAATAATAATACAATTCTGTATAAACAGAATCCCTTTGTCAATGTAATTGCCATAATAGGAAGCATTCAACTTCTAAAATAGGGCAAATAAAATAATTGTTCTCAAAACAGTTTGAAATATAAATAGTATGCTAACAGTGTTTGTGACTGTCTTGCAGGCTTATTTTACACAACATTTATTATTGCAATGAAAACATAATCTGAAAAGGCAATTACACAATCTCAATATGAGTGATGTGTCTACAGAATGCTTGATGTTGGAATGGTATTTAGGTCCTCATACTTTGTATAAGAGTAGCTTCATACTTTATACTATGTTCATCTTTTTATGTATACGCACTTAAATTTTTACCCCAGAATTTCTTATAGCTCATAAATTAAGCAAAATAGATAAGTCCATTCTTAACTCCCATCTTGATCACTGTTCCTGGGCTAATGTAAGTGCATCTACTGTATTCCTCACACTCCTATGAGTTTGGTGAAGGAAACAACATCAACAGAACCATAGACATCCATACCTAATCATGATGACACAAAAATAACAAAATGTGTTGTGATGTCCCAATGTTGGACACAAGTGCACAAGCGACATTTGAGTTGGGACATCACAATATGTGTTTTGTCAGTTCCTTCTCCTTGCCCTGGGCATATCTGGATGTGTGGACGTCAGCTCCCAGGATTCTTCAGCCTATTGCTGAATATTCTGCAAATTGGTCCACACTTCTGAAAATCAGCCAGATTTGGGAAAACTGTGGAGCCTTTTTAATGCCATACTTTCCTGTCCTGATATACTTCATATGTGTTGGACTTCAGTTCATTTGGTTGGTCCTAACAAAAGTCAAACCAAAATATGGACTTTGAGGTTCTTTTGTTCCTTTTGTTTTCCCCCTGGACCCACAAGGCTATTATATGAGTGTGTGAAATTAGGTTAAGGTAGTTGGGGAATAAATAGATTACATAGAATAACAGCAGGAAAATATGTCACAAAAAATGCATCAGAACCCAAGCATAAAATGCTGCTGAAGATGAGTCTAAGATCACTAGTAAAAGGAAAAGAAATCCAGAGTTTATTATTCTTAAAGTATCACAGGTAAACTTAGAGGCCAGGATAAAACAGCCTGAGAAATAGCTCAGAAATAAGGAATGTGATCTCTTCTTTGTTCTGTTGCTTATAAGGATTACATATTTCCCATAGATATTTAGAACACAAGATAATAGTAAAGATGGATTACTGTACACTTTGCATTCATATTTGCCTTTTTTGATATAATACCTGTATCACATATTTGCCACAGTACAGCAGTCTAGTATGCTTGGAATCTGGACCTGTTCTTCAGAATTATGTCAATAATCTTAAAGGGAAACAGAAAAGACACGTCAAAGCTTTCATTTGGAGGTGCTATTGAGCAATTATTGTGTCACTATTGTTTATTGTTATTATTTACTATTTTAGTTCTGTTGATTTTAATCCTATGTGTGCCACCCAGAGCTGCATCTACAAGACAGACAACTATATAAATTGTTTAAATAAATGTTTAAAAATGCAAGAAGAGGAGGAGAATGAAGTGGCCACCTATCGCATTAGGATTCTGACTGTTTCCACCAATCAATTTTCTCATGACATGAATGAAAATAGGAAAGAGGGCTTCTGGTTAAAATGGAGTACTTGTTAAGCTGGTGCTCTCAGATTCTCCTCATTAGTTTCAGAGAATATATTTTATCATGGACTGCTTGCTTATTTAATTGATAAGCAGAAACTGTATCTTCTTATCATTCAGTTTTGAATTCTGGTGGAGAAAAATAATGGCTTTGAAAGCTCACTGACAGAAAAAAGGAAGTACCTTTCAGCCCCATCTCATTCACTTAGGGGGAAATGTCACCTGAAGAAAAGTTTGTGAGGGAAGGCTTTCAGGAACCTGGAATGGTTGACAGCACTGATGCATCAGACCTTGTTGATGCAGCTTCTGCTGAATTAGAAGTTAATTCCAAATCCTAACAAGACACCTGAGATAAAAGAAGTTTCTAGTTTGACACTTCTGGTGTTTTGAAATCTCTCACTTGGAAATGACAAAAGTATTCAGCTCGTGTCAAGACAATCGTGCAGAAAATGGATCTCTCTTGTAAAAATAGAAAAGAGTAAAAGAAGATAATTACAAAGTGTCATGAAACAAGGATTGGGGAACTTGGAAACATGGGTAATAAATTCATGAAACATATGGTGGATCACCACAATGATACAAGGTTTATTACATAGGGGGGAAAAAAACCCAGATTTCTGAAAGTTGTGTTAAACAGTGTAAGATCATCCCCTAGCAGCCTTTATGGAAAATTCTTAAATCAGAATATTTTTTCACTAATTTTTCACATAATACAATCTGGAAATTGAACCTCCACGTGTGTGGGGTTTTGCTTTCATTCAAAACTGAGGCACATCCTAACTTGAGATAATATTTTTTAACTCTCTTGACAAGCAAGGTGTTTGGAATACACTAGAATGAAGATTTTTTTTCCTGAACTGCCTCCTCAGATATTTAACAGATATGAACAATTCAGTGAGGGCTGTCTTACAGGAAGACAAAAAGGGATAAACAGCTTTATTTCTTTCTCTGGCATTTTTATTTATCCCTGAATTCTGGGGTGAAACATTTTCTCATATGGGTGTTGCTAGTAAGTTCCTGGATTAATATTAGCCTTTTATTGAATTTTAAATGTTCATTTTTTTATATTAATGATTGTGCTTTTGATTTTTTTCTAATGTTTTAAAAATAATGTGCCTGTTTACTGAATATTGATTTTCCCCCCCTTCATGGACATATTGAGGGATGTATATATGTATGTGTGGGTGTGTGTGTGTATAAAAGTTTATGTCAACTTTAATTGTTTCATGGAATATTAAAGGCCTAAGATGTCAATTTAAGAGGAGAAGGAGCCTTTCGAAATTATGACATTTAAAACCTGGTATTGTTTGTTAAAGGAATTTATATTGTGATAAGAAAGATTTCTGATCAAGGAGATGGCCAGGAGAGAGACAGAGAGACAGAGAGATATAATTTTGGGTAATTCAAAATTGGCTGGGGGTACAGTAAGTCTGATTAATTCATTCTCTAGTTTGGTTTTGGAATAAGAAATATCTGATACTGAAGGTTTTTTTTAAATTAATGCTTAGTTGTTTGAACATTTGTGAGGCTTTTATTAACAACTATAGTCCAGCTAGAACAAACCAGAAATTTTATACAGATGCTTTGCTAATCTTTCATTTTGACTTATGTATTTAATAAATTTTTTGGATCCTTTGGTTGATCATAGTGCTATTTCAAATAATTTTTGATTGCATACATGGAATATACCTCAAGTCTATCCATGGAATTTAATTTGGCATGGTTACATTTAAATCTATCACAGGGGTATACTTGTTTTTCAACCCTCACCAGACCTATTCTTATTGTTTATTAATATATCAATCCTTAGTTGATCAGAGAGGTAAAGTTAATACGCTCTATCCTTTTATATGAACATGCCTCATAACTTCATTAATTGTTCTCAGTAAAATTTGTTTTACTGACACAAAATTGTATTTAAATATGTCACTATTAAAAGAATCACACTTTGCTAATCAAAACAAGATTTTGTGAATTTGTGTGTGTGTGTGTGTGTGTGTGTATTAAGTAAAATTTAATTGTATTGGTTTCAGTGAACTTAGAGCAATAAGTAAGCACTTGGCATCCTGAACATAGCAAAGAAGGCAGAATTCAATGCTACTTGTTTTATTATGGTTTCTATTTTTACTCTAGTATAACAATAAATCAGAGTATAATCTTTACCACTTAAGTAAAATCTTTACAAAGTAAGGCATGCCTTAGGAGGTGTGTGTGTGTGTGTTTCCATTCTTTATCCCTAAAAAGCTAACATTCTGGTTTAAAATTCTTCCATACAACACCAACATCCAACTTAAGTAAACCACTATTAAAAGCTCATCATTAAGTTTACTGAGCATAATTACAATCCTATGTATAATTAGCTGGGACTGAACTCAGTGGTGTTTGCTTCAGACTGTTTTACAAGGTTTGATTTGTAAAACACATGGACCTTAACTTCATCAAAGGATCTTCAGCCAGCTGCAATGCAACTTTTATCTTTTAATTAGAAATGCCTAACCATCTTGCAAAGAAGTGCCAGCATGAAATAGGAATTTATCCAAGGAAAAGGAAAAAATATCCAGTTCTTCCTGAATTATTTTGTTTTCCTTATTCTGATTCCATTTGCCCTAATCACCATGGATCGTAGTGAAACTAATAGATTAGATATCTCAAATCTAACCATTTTCTTTGTTGGGGTGGGGGGCAACAAATGTCCTTTTCACAGCAAATAAAGCAGGGGCTCATTTAAATGGCTAATGTACTGTCTGTATACAGTACTTTCCATCTATTTGGGTGCGCTTTTGTCGCAGTGTTAAAAGGCAAACTGAGCACCAGAGCACTGCAGTTAAGCTTGATGAAGGACTACAACATGAATATCCTTGGTTAATGACAGAGTGGCAAGCCTCTGGCAGTAAAGCAAGCAAAGTGACCATTAAAACCTGGCTTTGCCCTTGTCAAGCCTTCTTTTGTACAACAAATTGCACCAGTGTGATGGAGAGGACAAGACGTGCTGGGGCATACATGGCTTCATCAGTGCTGAAAGAAAAAGAGTGCTGAGATATTGGAAGCTCATGACTGATATCTGCCTTGGGGCATATACCTTGCCATCTACCCATATTATTAGTCTTATACCACAGGAGCCAACATATTAATACTTTTTGTATTTTCTGAGATTGCCAGTTTAAAAAATTAATATATTTTTGGTTTGCCCATAGTTACATTCTAACATGCCAGCTTCCCTTGAGTTATAGGCAACCATGAGCCATTCGCATTCATGATGGGTACTTTTCTAGTTCCAGTGGAAAACCTAAAGAGTGGGATCCGAAATATTGTGTTCTTAATGCTTTTAGGAAGCAGCTAGTTTCTTGCATCCTGTCTATGCTCCATCTAGAGTTTAGGCATATCTATCTCTGCACATCATTTACCTGTATTCAGGATTCCGAAATCTTAACTAGGATATTCATATACTGGATTAAATCAAAAGAAGCTATTTTATTCCTTATGCAAGCAATATCCCATGTCTGTGAGTTATTTTCTTCTGACATTAGCATCCAGGTAACATACGCGCACACAACACATTGATACAAAAACAGAAAAAAATGCAGAAAAATACTTGCCTTGTTAATGAATTAATGTAATTATTCATGGCATCCTTGCCAAGGTATCAAGTCTTAGTTGCATAACTAATTAGCATTTTAAATTATATGAGCATAGAAGATATAATATTTTGCATTCATAAGAGCTGGATCCTTCAAGCAAACAGGGTCAAGGTCAGTCTATGAAATGTCATAATTTTAAATTCCAGTTTATTTATTTATTTACAAAGATACATAAGTTAAGCTCCTAAAAAACTTGGATGTGGCTGTTACAGCCTCTCTTAAAGTCAGCAGTATATTGCATTATGGCAGGAGAGGGAAATGAATACAAATATATATACATACATACATATACACACACACACACAGTATGTATATTGTGTGTGTGTGTGTGTGTGTGTGTATAAACTTTTAAAAATTAATTTATTGTAATAGTTTTTCACTGGAAGTCCTGCAGCACAAAGCTAGGGAGAGATCATCATGGAGAAAATCTACCCCTGTGGTCGTTAAGAATCAGCACTGACTTGATACATAATCAATCAATCAATCATTTTTATTTATTTATTTTGCTTAATAATTGTATTTGTCGTTCTGCCAACTATCCATTTTTTTGGGCAGTTTACAATAAATCATAATATAAATTATTTTAATTAGGTTTTAATGTGAATTAAATATATCAGATTCCGTTTTCTTTAATTTATGCGTTTGCAGTTATAGTCCTTGCAGTATTATACAAAAGGTTACAGTATCGCCAGATTTTTTTTTTCTGGATAAATTTAAGATTATCTGGGTATCTTGGTCACTCTTCTGAATGACTTGCAGCAAAACCTGGAGATTGGAAGCATTGTTTTGCTGTGGTTCTGCTCATTCTGGAGTGGGTAGTTCCAGTCATGTTGCTGGGAGAAGAAAGTTTGAGTCCTTGGGCACTTTGGTGTGGATGGCTCAGGGCTTAGTCACCTCCCTCATCTTTTTAAAGATCTGCATGAAACCGCTGGGGGAGGTGCTCCATCAGTCTGGGGTCTGGTATCATCAGTATGATGCTACCCAGTTTTACATCTAACCCCAGCCAGTCAAAATAGTTTCATGAATGTTCCACTTATTGCTCTAGGCAGGCCATAGCGAGAAGAGGGAATGGCCTTGAGGGACAGGAGGGAGGGTGGAAGCACATTAAGATTTGCAAGATTCTGTTACTGCAGCTTTACTGTAAAAGTACCACTAACCTAAATGACATTGGATTCCTAGTCTGATCTACCTTGAAAGGTTAACACAGGTTCACCCTTCTTCTGAAAGAGTTGCTGTGCAATCTGAAGGTTCTTCTGAACTCCTGGCTCCTGCTGGAATAGTAGGTGGAAGCTAGGGCAGGAAAGCTTTTGGCCAGTTTTGGTGTCTTCACTAGTTGCACCTTTTCCTGAACCAAGAAACTCTGAAGACAATGAGTCATAATCTTGTCATCTCTCAGTTAGAATCTTGCAATTTACTTTATAAGGGGCTACTATTGAAGACAACTCAGAAGCTGCAGCTGGTACAGAATGCAGCTGCTCACCTGCAAACTGGCATTGGTTGGGTCAGCAGAATAACAGTTCTTATAAATCTGCAGTGGTTGCCAGTAGACTTTTGAGCCATTTTATCCAGGCAAAAGCTGGCCACCCTACATGATTTAGCAGGGAGAAAACCCTCCAGGTGCCTATCCTGAAAGAGAACATGGGAGTTGGAACCCAGAACCCAACATTGTCAGTTGTAGCCCCTCTCCCTCTGGTACAGCATGCCCCTTGAGGTCAAGGGTGCCCCTTATGTCCTTTATAATGATGATAAAGACAGTCATCTTTTGGAGGGCATTTGAATAGGAAGAAATTACCCAATGGCAGCATTTTTTCATGAACAGTTTTTATTTATTTATTGTAAATTGGATCTGCAGATGTTTTTATGAGTGTTTTTATTTGTACATATTGTAAGCCACCTAAACTTTTATGAATAGGCAGCATACAAATGTGGTTGGTAAATTAAAAAAAAAAAATCACCAATACTTCCATTCAGACACCCCTACCTAGTCTCCTACCACATATGCTGGGAGCTCTTTCACTTAAAAAATTAAGTATATCCTACATCCAGGGGTAACATCTGGTGGCTAAATTAACTCAAACAACATAGATTTCTGGGTTCAGAATGTGGGTAACCTGGACACTATTACATAATACTTCCTTGATTTGACTAATGTCTGTAATCACTAGAATCCCCTCCTCAAGGAAAGCAGGGGCTACACTATAAACCAGAAAAAATGCTGCAGGTGAAGTCAGTGCATTACTTGATAATGAACTTTTGATATGTTTCCCAGCTCTTCCTCAAGGCAGTTTATTCAACAGACCAGTTCTTCCCATCAGCATGACTGCGATTAGAGACAGAGATCTTTTCCACAGGTCTTCTTAAAAGGAGATGCAATGCCAACCTCATAGTGATTTCATAAATTCTCCTCATGTTGAATGTTATTTATTAATACTTCCTTATTTTTGTTAACTGATTCTGTTGACTTTTGCCAGGACTTATTTGAAGCAGAGACAAAGAAGATTCATTATTAAACATCCTAAACAATCCTTCAAGTTCACAGTAAATAAACTGTCTCAGAGTATCAAAGTTCTTCCTGATTGCAGTATTTTAAGCATTCAGGTAATTTATCAATTTTGCTGAACACCAATATAGTCCATTTATATATTTTTTATTTTTATATTGCACTTTTTTCATCCTTATGGTTTAAGCTAGACTGGCCACAATGGTAGAAGAGGCATAAAAGTAAAGTAATAAATTAAGTAATATCAAAGTATTACTGTTATTATTAACGAACACTAAAGCATGATGCTATTGTTAATCAATATGGAGCTTTGCCTCCTGTGCTCTGGACCCATGCCTCTCCTGGCTGGTTAAGTCGTCTCAGGAGGTGACATGCAGTTGGGTTCCAGCTGTGGTTAATGCCACTGTGTGGGAGGGGTAGTTCTGCCTGCCTTGAAGGAAGTGATCATCTGCCTCCTTCTCAAGAGACCATCCTTGGATCCAAATGTGCTGCACAAATTTCTTCCAGTCACCAACCCTCCCTATTTAAGGAAGGTTGCTGAAAACGTGGTGGGTGCTCAACTTCAAAGGGCCCTTGAAGAAAAAGATTATCTGGATCCTTTTCAGTTGGGTTCAGGCCAGGTAATAGAGTCAGCATTGGTCACACTTGTGGTTGACCTTTGGAGTGCTCCATCCTGGCTGTCCAAGATCTCTAGGTGGCTTTTGATACCATTTATCATGGTATCCTTCTGGGCCAACTTAGGAAGTTGGGAGGCAGGCACTGTTTTGCAATAGATCTGCCCCTTTCTCTGGCTGGTTCCAGTTGTTACCGAGGGGGAAGATTTCTAGTCCTAGGCTGTTCTTATATGGGATGCTTCCTGAAGCTACCTGAAGCATCTGAGTAAGGTCATCTGGTAGCATGGGGTACAGTATCATCAATATGATGATGATACTCAATTGTACATCTTTGCCCCAGGCCAGACAAGTGATGCTGTTCAAGTGCTTACCCAGTGCCTGAACCCTGTGAGGGTCTGGAAGGGGAAAAAACCAGCTCTGGGTTTTTGGGTCCCCTAGATTTGGAGAGATTTGGAGAGTTGCAAAGCAGTGCCCCCTTCCCAACCTCCTAGGTTGGTCGAGAAGATACCATGATAAATGGTATCAAAAGTCACCTAGAGATCTTGGACAGCCAGGATGGAGCACTCCAAAGGTCAACCACAAGTGTGACCAATGCTGACTCTATTACCCAGCCTGAACCCAACTGAAAAGGATCCAGATAATCTGTTTCTTCAAGGGCCCTTTGAAGCTGAGCACCTACCACCTTTTCAACAACCTTCCTTAAATAGGGAAGGTTGGTGACTGGAACTCTTGACAGGGTAGCATTCCCTCAAGCAGAGTTGGTGCGCAATTTGGAAGTTTTCCTGGACTCACAGCTCCTACTCAAGCAGCAGATGGCAGCCATGGCTGGGACAGCTTTTACACATATCCATCTCATGCACCAATTGGATCCATTCTTGGACCAGGAGGCCCTGTTCATGGTCACTCATGCCTTAGTTATTTCTCAATTGGATTATTGCAGTGGACTCTACATGGAGGCTCCCTTGAAGACCACTTTGAAGCTTCAACTGGTCCAGAATGCAGCGGCATGCACAATTCTGGGCGCTCCATGGTTTGACCATGTTACACCATTGCTGCTTATCTATTTTTCTCTGGGTGCAATTCAAGATGTTGGTTATCACCTTTAAAGACCTACATGGCATGGGGCTGAGTTATTTGAGGGACCTCTCTCTCTAAGGATATCTACCCAACCTACCAGATCAGATAGGGTGGGCATGCTCCAGGTCTCCTCTGTTAAACAATGTTACCTGGTTGGACCTAGGAGGTGGGTCTTCTCCATAGTGGTGCCTGCCCTATGGAACAACCTCTCTGTTGCAAGATCCGGAGAGCCCCTACCCTCCTGGCCTTCCAGGAGTGGTGTGGAGCCCAGTGCATGTATATTGGGATAGAAATCTTATGGTGACTTGGTTGTGTGAAATGGCTTCATTTTTTCTGTATTTTATTATATGTATATGTTGTTATGACCCACCAGTTACGTTGTATAAAATGGGTGGCCACACACATCTTTTAAATTATACCACAACAAGAAAAGTTAATGGGAAAAAGAACTTAAGGTGGGTGGGGGTGCCAAAAGGAGATATTAAAAGCACAATCTGAAGCAATTCCAGTGAGGAGGAAAAATGGAGAACAGACATAACAGCAAAGAAAAAGATTTCTTTAGATATCTTCAAAATAAAAGACAGTGAAATACTCATATCCCAGCTGTTCAATGAAGAAAGCAAAATGCTCTTTTGTAATAAAGAAAGGGCAGTGCTATTTGGCTCCTTTTTTGTGCTAGTCATTTCCAACCACAACAAAACTCTGTATTTTACCAAGAAATTGTGACAGTCAAGATGAAGGGGCAGGATTGAAGTCTAAGGTTAATAGAAAGATAATCAAGGGACACATATTAGCTCTGAATGAGTTTAAATCCCCAATTCCAGATAAATTGCACCCTTGGATACTGAGGAAGCACCTGATAGAATGGACCTTTATGTATTACCCTCATGGCAAAGCCATGGTGTCAGATGACTGGAGATGAGCACTTGTTGCACCAATCTTAAAAAGGGGGAGAGGAAGAGTCAGCCGACCACAGACCACTCACTCTGACATTGATACTGGGAAAGATTCTACCACAGTCATTAAAACATAGAACTGCAAGCACAGCGCAATAATAACCAGAGGTCAGCAAGCGTTTCCTCTTCAAGTGCTGCTATACTGCCTCATCACAGTGTGGGGATGTTCCTAGGATGGCTGATCAAAGAATACCATGAGTATACACCTAAAGTATATTCTCCCAGCAGGGTCACCCAAGGTGTGAAGATCATCCCAGCTGCCCAACTCAGGCAAGCAGGCACCTAAATCAAGCAGTAGTGATGTAGGAGAATGTCAGAGGTGGATGATCGCTTTAGTGACAATGGCAAAGATATCAATTCATACTGTGCAGGAGAAGGCAATTGTACTATTCCTGTATTTTACCAAGAAATCATGCAGATAGACAAGATACAGTGACAGATGATATAGCATAAGATGTTGGGCCCACGGGTTGGATGTCACTCAATAAGCTACTGAGGAAGAGCTGAAAATCTTTCTGAGTACTAATGGGGTTAGACCCAGATAGATTAAAGCCTTCAGGACATCTAGCTGATGATGTTGCTATGTAGGAAAAAGAAAAAGACAGAATTACAGCAGGAACATGGAATGTAAGATGTATGAACATGGAAAAGCTCAACACAATGAAAGATGAAGTGAATCAACTACACATTGACATTTAAACCATCAGTGAATTGAAATGCCTGGAATTGGACATTTTCAGACAGACTATCATACTGCTTACTACTCAGAACAAAAGGAGGAGGAGGAGGAGGAGGAGGAGGAGGAGGAGGAAAGGTGCTGTTTTCACAGAAAGAAAGGATATAGCAGTGACTGAATAACATCAGTTAGACTTCACAGGCAACCCTTTAATATGATGATTATCCTTGTTTATACTCCAACAACTGATACATAATATGAGGTTGAATCTAACCACAAAATTTGTCAATCTGAAACCTCAGAACATACAAGCAAGATGTGCTGTTTTTGGTTGGAGCCTGGAATATTGGAGTTGGAAAGAGTGAGGAGAAAAATGTAGATGGAATCTTTGACCAAGAAAACATAAATGAAGCAGGAGAACTACTTGTCTGCTTCTGACAATTCAAGGATGTCTTCATTGCTAACACAGTCTTCAAACAAACAAAATGAACCTCTATACATGGACATCAGAATACAAAGAAATTAAATTAGTTATATAATTTGGTACGAGAAGATGGAAGGGTTCAGTTATAACAGCAAAAGTATGGCCTGGGGTTGACTGTTGAACACATCATGTGCAAGTTCCAAGTCAAACTATAGCAGAAGAACAAAGGCAACCAATTTGCAGGATATGATCTTGAACATGTACCCACCATTTTCGAGAACATCAGGAATCTCTTTGAAGTCCTGAACATTGTTGATAGGCAACCAGAGGAACTGTGTAATAAAATCAAAGTTGTTAAGGATGAATGTGAAAGAAATTGCCAAAGACTAAGAAACAAAAGAAAACAAACTGAACATCAGAACAGATGGTGGAAATTGCCAAGTGAAGAGATAATAACTGATTCTAAGAAGATCTAACAGAGTTGAATGGAATATACTGTATACAGTAGGGATATGTGAACATCCAAGATACCTTAGAAGATATTCCTTACTTACAAGAATCTGTAATACTAGAAAAAGAAATTAGATCAGCAATCTGGTCATTACCAAGTCAGAAAACTGAAGGAATTGATGGAATATCTACCTAAATATGGCAAGCACAATAGAAGAATTGGTAATGGTTCTAACCAACTATACCAGGGAATCTGGAAAAAGACACAGCAGCCAACAGATTGGAAGAATTCAGTCTATGTACCAATACCAAAAAAAGGAGACTTAACAGAATGTGCAGACTGTTATACAATACCCTTAATTTCACATCCTAGCATAATAATGCTTAGGATCATCCAATGCAGATTAAAGCCCTACATGGAAAGGGAAATGCCAGATGTTCAAGCTGAATGTATAAACAGCTGAGGAACAAGAGACGATTGCTGATGCATGCTGGATAATTAAGAAAGCCAAAGAATACCAAAAAGAAGTCAAGATGTGCTTCATTGATTATAAAAAGTCCTTCAGTGGTTTTAACCATGTCAAGCTATGGAATGTCCTTAGGAAAATGGGGATCCCAGAACATCTCATTGTCCTCATGTAAAACCTATACACAGGACAGATAGCCACAGTGTGACAGAACATAGCAAAATTGACTGGCTCCAGGTCAACAAAGGAGTGAGACAAAGCTACATATATTCTTCTTATTTATTTAACCTATATGATGAATATATATACTGTAGAAGGTTGGATTGGAAGAATATGAGCATGATTTTAAAACTGGAGGAAGAAATATCAGTAACCTGTGCTATGCTGATGACACTTGTCTGAAAACTGAAGATGCAAATGATCTACAAACTCTAATAATGAAAGCCAAGGAGCACAGTGAAAAACTGGAACTAAGATTAAATATAAAGAAGACCAAACTAATAACAACAGGTACAGCAACCTGCCTGAGAATGAACATACTGAAGTGGTAGATAGCTTCTGTCTCTTAAGATCCACTATCAATCATAAAGGAGTCAACAGTCAAGAAATATGCCAGAGTTCCACTGGATAGGGTAGCAATTAAGGCCTTGTAAATGACATTCAGATGCCATGATGTGTCTATACCTACAAAGATCAGAATCATGCAGGCAATAGTTTTTCCTGTGATACTTTATGGAAGTAATGGTTAGACTTTGAAGAAACAAAATAGAAATAATATTGATGCTTTTGAACTCTGGTGTTGGAGAAGATTCCTGAGAATACAATAGATATTGAAGAAAACAAACAAATGGATAATAGAACAAATCAATTCAGAATTCTCCATTGAGGCACAAATAACTATGCTCAAATTATATTTTGGATACATTATGCAAACCTGCCTCTCTTGAGAAGTCCACAGTACTGGGAAAGTTGGAAGGAAAGAGATGAACAGGACAACCAGCAGCAAGGTGTATAGACCATTACAGCAACAAATGGGCACACCATTGGGAGACCTGAAGGGCCAACGTAGGGATAAGATTATCCTGGAGAAAGTTTATCTGTATGGTCACTAAGAGTCAACACTGACTTGATGGCACATAATCATTTAATCAATCAGCATGGATTAGTTAAGAACAAAACTTGCTAAGTCAATCTTATCTCATTTTTGAGCTGGTAACTTTATTAATTAGTTAGAGAAATGCTACAGACTTAATACACTGAATAACAAATCATTTGGCAAAGTACCCCATGACATGCTGGTTAGGAAGCTAATAAAATAAGGGCTGATGACATTGCTGGTTCAAAAATTATGGTCAAAGAGTGTTTATCAACCATTCTTTATCTAACTGGAGAGAGATAACAAGTGGGGTTTTACAAGGATCAGTACTAAGTCTTATTTTCCTCAATATTTTCATTACTGATTTGAATGAAGAAATGTAGGGAATGCTTATCAAATTTGCAGATGACACAAAGTTGGGTGGGATAGCTAGTAGCCCTGGAAACAGAAACAGAACTAAAAACAATCTCAGTAGGTTGGAGAAATGGACTGAAAGTAACAAGATGAAGTTTAATAGAGACAAGTGCAAAGTTCTTCATTTGGGTAATGAAAATCAAATGTAAAAGTATAGAATAAGGGATAATTGTTCTTGAACAAACGGTCTTTGAATAGTGGTTGACTGTAAACTAATAATGATGCAGAGGTGTAATAATGAGCCAGAGTTGTTAACTTATAATGAGCAAGAAGTGCAAAGGAGGCAAATGCAATTTTAGGCTATATAATTTCCAAATCAGAGGAAGTAATCTTTTCATTTTATTCTGCTTTAGTCAGACTCCAGCTTAAGTAATATATCCAGTTCTGAGCACCATGCTGAGATTCAGAAAAATTGGAATTGGTTCAGAAGAAGGCAACAAAGATGATCGTAGATTGGAAACTAAACCCTATGAAAAAGATATTGAAGGAGCTGGGTTTGTTTAGCTTTATAGATGACTGAGAAGAGTTAAAATAACTGAGAAGATATTAGATAAAAGGTCAGGATCTGTTCTCTCTCATTCCAGGGTGCAGAATACAGAATAATGGATGTAAGAAAAAAATCCTTAATAAGAACGGTTTAACAGTTGAAAGAATTGCACAGAGAAATTGTGGACTCCCTTTCATTGGATGCATTCATGACGTGGTTACATAGTCATCTGAACTCTACATGAACTCTAATCTGGATTTCTGCACTGAGCAGAGAGTTGGATGTAATGGCCTAAATAGCCCTTTCCAGTTCTAAGAGTCCACGTTATATGGTGCTATACCACCCAGTCTCAAATGCAGTAGGAAAAGAATCTTAACTAACTTACTTGTAACATGGGCTGGGCTAATGATTAGATTTTCTTTTCCTTTTTTTATTGGTTAACAAATGAAATAAGAGCTTCAAAATTGTGAAAAAGCAACCCAGAATACCTCTCCTCCAGCCTTTCTCAACCTTGGAGGAACCCTTGAAATATTTTTCAGGCCTCAGAGAACCCTTGCACATTCAAGCTCACATATAGGCCAGAAGTTACAACTTTACTATATTTGCTTCATGTGTAGGCCTGTATATTTGCATTAACAGTGTTCTTAAACTAAACTTACCTCTTTAATATGAAACATGTGCTTGCTTTTTTGCTGCACAAATACCCAATTCTAGGCCAAACCTGAGATAAGCATACACGGATTTCATCTTCAACTGAAATAAGATGATTTCTGTCTTTGCTCTTTATGCTTGTTAAATAAGAAAAAGCTTGCTCACACATGTAAGAAGTTGAAAACTACAGCAAAATGTTCAGTGCCTTCCTATGAATGGCAGGATACTCTTCTTTCACAGAAATCCAGAACTTGTCCATGGGGAGATCAGCGAATCTCATCTTGAGTGTACGATCAGACTGCAGCTCACAAAGTTCTTCCTCTTCCTTCTCAGGTTGAGCAGAAGATGCAGAGAAAGGATCCCTCACCCAGTCATACATTTGTGTTGAAAGGGAGGGAAAGTACTGATCAATTTTGTTGTGTAGTACTTCCAGGTGGTTTTCAACTAGATTTGAGACTTTTTGATATCCTTCTTCACTCTCAAGCCCAAGCAGCAGTGGAAACATTTCCATATTTCCTTTTGCAACATGATTTTTCTAAACATTCAGTTTTCTTTTAAATCCAAGAATCTTGTGACTCGAAGTCAAAACATTTTCTCCAGTGCTTTGCAGAGACTTGTTCAGCTGGTTCATGTGGTGAAAGATGTCCACTAAGTATGCTAGTTTCTGCAACCATTCTCCACCTTCAAAGCACTCAGCAAAATGTGGAATACTATTTTCTTGAAAATACTCTTGCAATTCTGCCTTCAGCTCAAACACCCTGTTGAGAACTCTTCCTCTGCTGAGCCACCATATTTCTGTGTGTAACAGGAGACTTATGTGCTCTTTGTCCAGGTTTTCACATAGTTTTTTAAACATTCTTGAGTGAACTGGTCTTTGTTTAATAAAGTTAACCATTTCTGTAGCATCATCCAGAACGTTTTTCATTTCATCTCCAAGAGTTTTTGACACCAGACCTCTCTGTAAAGAAAGCAGTGTGTTGTGACGACATCAGGATTTTCTTTTCTTACAAGAGAAACAAAACCTCTTATGGAGCCAACCACTGATGGAGCACCATTAGTATAGATGCCAGCACAGTTCCTCTAAGGCAGACTTTTTGTCTCCAGATATAAACACAAAACATTAAATACATCTTGGCCTCTGAATGTTTCATGTAGTTCTTTGCAGCAGAAAAAGTTTTCTTGAATTTCACTTTTTTTTAAATTTCATTGATGTACCAGTGCAAGGAAATGCCTGAGGAGATTTAAATTCTTCATTATCTTTACCATCATTGAACTTATTGGTACTGTCCATTCTAGAATCCTCCTCTTCTCTCTCACATTGCCACTTTGGGCCCTCTTCAAAAATTGTCACATTGGACCCTCAGACATGACTGAATAAACATGTATGAAATGTATTTAAAATAACAGGATAAAATAAATACAGGAAAACCTCAGGGAAAAGATGCAAGATGGAGAGACTGACATCACAGACTAAGTTGGATGAGTCCATTAATTTCTTGAAAAATGCACTTCAATATATTCTTCCCTTCCTGCAATATATTCCTCCCTTCCTGCAATATAGTGTTCACCTGTTATCAATGGTATCCCCTATCTTACGTCAAAAATTAAGAATGGATTTAATAAAATAAACACAGTCCTACAGCACGCTACCTGAGAGCTAAGAAAGAGTCGTAATTAGATTTTTGTTTGGTCTCTGCTCATTACTGTGAGAGCACATTGCCTGAATTTGAAATAATTTTTTTAATTAAATCATGATCTCCCAGGGAACCCCTAGTGACCTCTCATGGAACCTTATGGTTCCATGGAACCCTGGTTGAGAAACCCTGCCCTACTCTTATTGGAATGCAATGCAGGGATACTTTATTTACAGGGACATAATAAACATGAACACTAGCTCTGGCTGTCCTGAGCAACATAGTATGACAGTAAGTTGTATTTTGTTCAACAAAAGATGAGCACATAGGCTTCTTGGTGGTATGTACAAGTATTTTCCCCCAAATGCATTTTCCCTTCACTCTGCCCACAGTGTGTCTCTGCAATACAGACAAATTATCTGTAGTAATTTGCCACTAATCTGAGGTATTAGATAAACTAGTGCTCCTTCAAAACAACTCCCAGTTACCCACACCCACCAAATGTCTTGTGGCAGCTTAAGGATTAAAAGGTTTATGGGCTTTTTTGTAATGAAATAGAGCGCCCAAAGGTTTACGGGTCACCAATGTCTGAATACATAAGGAACCTATTCATGTTTTGGCTGACACAACAAACAACTCCTCTTCTGGATTCAGCTTGTTAGGAGCTGGTCAATAAGATGACCAAGCAAAGGAGTGTGTTGGCTGTCTGTAAGATCAAATGCTCAGTTTCTTTTTAGCAAATGGTGAATAAATCTCTGCACATAGAATTCTAAAACACTTTACCACAAGAAACCAAGGTGCCTCAAAAGATAAAGCAAGATAAATTATTTAAAATTTTAAAGAATTCAAAACTAAAGTATGAACCTAAGGAGGGGGGCAGCCATTTTTAATATATGTATGCTTCTAAGCACTCGAAACAAAACATTTTGTTTTGTTTTAACTGCATACCTGTTTAATTAGATACAATCCACCTCCTGAATATTTCAATAGAAAATCTAAAGAGAGTTGCAGTGAAGGACAGCATTCTGAGAACCGTACAGCAAAGAATAGAAGCAAACTTCTAGTCTCACTGAAACAAAGGATTTAATGTTTTGAAAGATTCAAATGGAGAAATAATGGTTCCCCTCTAGATATATTGTGCTATGACGATGAAATACATTCTTCACAATACTTTATTCATTCTCCTGAGTTATGCATTCATTCATAATAGAGAGATTGTTTGCCCTTTATCTTTTCCTGCTGTCACTTTCCACTTAAACACTGCCAGATGTGGTGGATTTATTTATATTTTTAAAATGTCAATACACTGGTTGTATTTCATGACTATGTGTCTTCAGTAGGCAAGCTGGAACAGGTAATGGTGAGAATTCAGTAAAGGCTTGACATTCGCATGCAGCAGAATTCAAGTATTTCATGGGCTAATTTTTTAAAAAAATCTCCATGCATACGTTTCACCTGCAGATGGCCTTGAAGCCACCTTTCATTTTTAAGCAGCCCAGTTCTTTTTGCTGCTATGCATTCTGGTTTCTTTTCTTTTTAGAAGGCAATCAAATCTTTTCCATGTGTTATTTTCTTCTGGTCCATTGAGACTGGTCTCAGTAATCAAACTTGAAATCCCAGTATTGATTTTCTAAGCCAAACCCGGCATGGATCATCCTTTTTATTATCAAATGTATCAAGGTTTGATATTTGAACTATGTAGCATCCATTTCACCTGGAACACTCACCAGAAACACATTTAAGTTATTTTCATTGTGGAGTGAAAATAATTACTGCTTTGCAGTAAATTATGTCTTATTCTCAGGATAAGCCTTGTCAGCTTCAGAGAAGCCTGGACTACAGCCTATCACTATATATATATAGTGCTTTACAAATATATATATATATATTTGTAAATTCTCATCGTAAGTACAGTATATTAAACACTATTGAGGGATGAATAATTTAAACTATTCTCTCTCTGAATGATTCATCACATTCCTGCAGCACACAGACTTGCCTCTGGCTCAAGTGATGAAGGGAGATTAGGAATAATCTTTTGAATAGACTTATTATAGCAGTGGAAGTCTTTTTTTAGGCATGAAAAGTATTGTGTAAATTTGTTTCTTTTAGTGTAGTTAAACTTGTTGCCCACTCCATATTCCTTTAGCAACTATCTGAGAACCAAATGATTCCCATTAAAGAGAAAAGTGTCATTTCTGACTACACAGATTATTAGTTATTTCTGATCTAAAAATCCATGTTTGATTTCCCTTTGGGTTATCCTTGCTAAGCATTAATTTTATTTCTGCTATGCTAATCTTCTCTGTATTGTTCCTGAAACCTGTGCAAGAATGACGTGCAGTGCATGAAGTATTTCATGTTTTCATAAAGGTCATGAGCCTGTCAGCACGTGGCAGCCACATCTGTATTTACTGAAATGTGACTCTCCTCAAAGCTGTTCAATCTAAAATTTTAAGGCCCCAGCTGTGAGTTCCCCAATGTCTTCCAACTCCTTGCCAAGTCTGGAATCCAACTTATTTTCCTAGGGATTGTATGTGGCTCTACATTTGAAATTTTGGCTTAACGTGATTTTCCTCAGGAGCTCCCTAGCCTCCTTAAGACAATTTCACATCATCATGGATGATAGGTATTAATTCAGACCTAACATTTTGCAAACCATATTACCAATATATGATTTTGACCCTTGTCTGAACTGTAACGGTGAATTCTGAATATAAATCTGCAGAAAGATGTAAGTTCTAGCCCTTTCCTGTTTAGGTCAGGTTTGCTTGGAAGAGCCTTTTCAATGGCTACTTCCTGTGGTAACAGATTATGCCCAACTCACAGGAGAGCCCTCACCTTTGATGTTTTGCCATCATCACTGCTGGAAGATTGAATAGTACAGTATTCCTTTGTAAAAGCACTTCTGCTCCTGCCTAATAGGGGAGGTTGAATCCTTTACTGTATAAATATACTTCTTTGCTATCCCTTTTATACAGCCGAGCCCTAGAATTTAATAGTACCCTGGTTAATCAATTTTCATGGAAGTTCAGAAGAGAAAATTACTCTTTTCCTATTAGCTATGGCCTATGGTGATTTCCAAAAGGGTCCCAAAATTATGTTCAGTTGACAATGCTGTCCATCATGTAATATCATAGTACTTATTGCTCAAGATGCTATCTGTTACCATATTGTTCAGGTTTTGTGTTCATGTGTGTGTGTGCGTCTGTGTATGTGTATGTATATATATATGTGTGTGTGTGTGTATGTGTATGTGTATGTGTGTGTGTGTGTGTGTGTATGTGTATATATATATATATATATATATATATATATATATATGTATATATTTAGTGTAAATAAAAATAAATATAAATCTATTCCACTAGTTATGGATCTGTTTTGCAAAATTCCAGACAACCACTAAATGGCAAATGAAAACTAACATTTTCTGTAACTCTAACGCTTTAAAAATCTGGTCGTCCAGTTTTTTGCAGCCCAGAAAATAGGCCTATTACCTAATGCTCCTAGTCGTCCCAGAAGAATGGTAAGAGATTTAGCATAATATTTTTGAAACTATTTTCTCTTTATTTGTATTGTCAGATGAGGATGAGTATTTTTAATAACTGGAAGCCACCCCATAAGATTTTACTGGGCATTCACTTAGACTCATTCAAAGACTTTTATAGGGAGTGGGTTTTCACATCCTAATGTCTTCCATTTGTAGATCTGTGAAAGATCTGAGCCTCTTCTTCCAACTTAAAAAAAAAAATCAGTGAAAAATCCATTAAGGATTAAAAAATAAACTACCCTTTGTTTGGTAGTGCTAAGAACTATTCCACAGGAAATATCCTGGGTAAATCAGTAACATCCTACAAATTGGTCTCCATTGATGTAGTCTTGAGTATTGTAAATAATATGATATGTGGCAGGTAAACATGTCATATACAATTGTTAATAAAAAGAAATAAAATTGTTCCCAGCCCAAAGTGTATTAAAACACACATGTTTGATGTGTCATTGCTCAATGACTTGCACCTTGATTTGTGAACTTTCTCCATTTGAAAATACAGTATTTGAGTGAAGTCAGGTGCTATAAAAACTTTATCTCAGTGTCTTGGTTTTTGTGTTACCCAGATCATCACTTAACACTTCAGAATTGTCACCTCTAGTCCTGACAAAGCTTTGGTATTTTAAACAGCCTTGGGCCACTGAGATATTTCCAACCGGTGTAGTCATCTTGGGAGCAGTCGTGATAACAAAAATGATTAGCAATTAACAGTTAAATGCATAGAGACATCTGCATGAAATGGAAGTCACAAATCTCAATATTAAAGCCACTAACTGACAAGGGCACAAGGATGAAGTTCCTCTACAGAAGAAAACAGCTGGTGGCTGCTGATGAAAAACACAATAGCATTTTTTTTTATAATGAAATTGATTCCCCACAACTTTTTGTTAAAAGTGGCTTATAAAATAAGTATAAAACAACAATTAATAAAACGTATTTAACACAAGCAAAAAGAAGCACCTCTGGCAAAACAACAAGCAGTCTGAACGAAGAGCCAGTATGGCAGAGCAGTGAAAGTGTTGGATGTGTTCTCAGGGAGATACAGGTTCAAGTTCCTTATCAATCACAGAGCACCCAAGATGGATTTGGACCATCTTTCAAGCCAACCTCCCACCCAGGTTTGTTTCTCCCCACCACCTTCCCCGGGGAGAAAACTGCAGAAAGGCAGGATATAAATAAAATAATCAATACATAATCAATAAACAATATTAACTTCAAAGACAAATGTTGAACATGTGGTAGATAAAAGATATGTATTCAGCTGCAAACAGAAAACAGAAGATAGAATTACCTTGGGGCACAGAATTCCACCCACAAGGCAAATCTTTCTTTTGAAGAGTTACTCAATAGCTGGTCTTGAAACACAGTAGTGCTCTTTGGTTGATATCCACTAGAATATACCAAGACCCTTGTAGCATCAACACTGTTTCCCCATCTGTCAGCCCTTTGAGGTAACCCAGACAGGAAACCAAAACCATGAATACTAGTACTACCTTTATTGTAAGGTTCAGTAACGGAATCTTGCAAGTCTGAAAGCACTTCCTCCCTCCCTGCCTTTACGTTCCAGAGAAGTAGGGAGGGTCAATTCTGAGATGCTTTCTCAATCCCCATTCCTTCTGAGGGCTGAGATATCTCTTGTCTGACCATTGTCCTGACTGCAGCTCTTCCTCCTGTCTCTCAAAGTTATTCTCACAGTCCATTGCACCATCCCTGCCGAATGCTTAAGGTTAGATTAATAAGGTTAGAATATGATGTAAAGTGTACTAGATAACAGTGAGCTGAGGAAAGGATATTGTTTGTTTAGTTTTTAAAGCTATGTAAAATATTCAGTTTTAATGTGCTGTAATATTTTAATTCTACACCTGGGTATTGTTTTTGAGATATACTTATTTTCTAATATATAGTTCAGTTTCGTCTAATCTAGGGCTTTCCAGATGTGTTCGAATTCTGTCTCCCTAGCATCCTTGGGTATGATAGGCCGTGTTGGGTGAAAGTGAAGGAAACTGTAGTCCAAATCCTCTCAAGGGAAACAGGTAGGAAAAAACTGACTTGGTTCTAACCTTCAACACTTGTCCACATGGTGAGAAAAGCAACCACATAGAAATAATTATATTCATTTGGAGAAGAGTTATTTTATTGCTTGATTTACTGTACTTTTAACCCCCACCTTTCCAATTCTGTTATGTGACTTTCTCCTCTAGATCTTAGAAAATATATATCTATTATACTGTAGATATATCGAAGTTGTCTCTGTTATTATAAAATCCTTTATGGGAATGAACATAAATGTATAGAATCAAGGAAAAAAATCCAAAGTAGCTAGGTTATTAGAATCCTTGTCATGAAATATAAATATAATGCCTTTTTAAAAGCTGACTAACCTGATTCCTCGTCTTTGCATGCCATTTTTAATATGGAAAGTTGGCTAGTAGTGCAGTCCTAGAAATGCCTGTTTAAGAATAAGCTCAACTGAATTCAGTGGGATTTACTCCTATGGTAAAGCTGCAGTCCTATGAAAACTTAATCCATTGCCCAGAAGAGTCTGAGTAAACATATATGAGATTATACTGACAGATAACTTCTGGAAAATGATAATCAGTGAAGCAATCCCGAAAATGTTTCATCTATCCAAAACAAATTATACGGGACTCAAACTTGGACCTGTGAGTTGGATTTTTTTAAAAAATGAAAGCATACTTTATCTTGGATAAGCAGTCTGGGACTTATTTAGGTTTCTGACCAAGGAATCTACCTGTGTGCCATTGCCTGATGTCCAGCCACTGATTGCCAAAGTACTTTTTATTCAATTATTTCATTTATTGTTTATGTATTTGTTTATCATATTTATATAGCTGCCCATCTCACACAAGGTGACTCTGGGTGCCATACAACAATTAAAAAATAAATACATAAAAACAATTACACATACAAAACTGTAAAAACACACAAAACAGGATGGAATGAAATCAATAAGGGAGCCATCGTAAAATCTCCCCAGTCCCCTGGGAGTCCCAGGCCTGATCACACAGCCAGGTCTTGAGCGACTTATGGAATGTTAAGAGGGATGGAGCTAATCTCACTTCTGGGGGGAGAAGATTCCACAAGGCAGGTGCCACAGCAGAGAAGGCCCGGCTCCTGGGACCCGCCAAATATAATTCTCTAGCAGACAGGATCCACAGCATGCCTTCTCTGCCAGATCTGATGGGATGGGCGGATGTAATTGGGGAGAGGAGGTCCCTCAGGTCACCTGGTCCCATGCCATGAAGGGCTTTAAAGGTCAAAACCAGTGCCCTGAATTGGACCAGTTCAGCTCGCAAAGCAGAGGTGTAACATGTACCACCCTAGGGGCGCACATATCTGCCCATGCCACTGCATTTTGCACCATCTGAAGCTTCTGGATACTCTTCAAGGGCAGCCCCATGTAGAGTGCATTACAGAAATCCAAACGGGAGGTGACCAGGGCATGAGTGACAGTTATTAGGTTATTGATTATGCAGTTATCACAAGTTAATCTATATCAGTTCAGCAGCAAGAATTCAGTTAAAGAGCATACAACATAACAAAGGTTTTATGAAGAATAAAATTGGTAATAATCACTTAAAACTAGCAAAGGAAGGAATATAGCACTGATAGTAGCATTAGTGCACTGAGTATCAAATAAACAGGATGAAAACAAACAATACAAAATAAACAGAATAAAACTAAGCAATGCCAAGTAAACAAGTTGAAAGTATTGTAAAGAAGGCTGACACCCATCTAATTACAGCACTATCTGTCATGGTCTGCTCTGAGTCTGATTTGGAGTCAGAGTCTGAGGAAGTACCGGACGAACAGCAGGCTGAGCAGTCATTAGAGATGTGGTTAGAAAGTGAGCAACAGCCGAGGTCAGTCTCAGATAATGAGGCAGAAAGTGTAAAACCACCTGATGTTAGAACGAGGCGCACTGAAAAGACAATGTTGCAAAGGCGTTCAGCGAAGTTACTCGCAAGAAGGGAACCTTGCCCTCAGAAATGAGGAACATTGGCTGCCGTTATAAAATAAGGCTCAGTAGAAGGGGAGTCTGGTAATGACAACCATCTAGTTACTCGCTCGTGTCTCACTTGTGACTGCTCGTGTCTTACTCGTGTCTCCTCTGGAAACTGCTGCCGCATGCCCTGTCTTGGTCTGGTTATGCTCCTGCTTCCTGTGCTGCCCGGACTGGACTCGACAACGCTGCTGTCAGGCAAGCTGGTGATTGTATCGGACCATAGACCCTTTTGTGTGTGTGTGTGCATGCAGTTGGATCCACAAGTCAGGTGCATTAAAAAATTAACTTCTAAATTATATCTAAAGGTGGTTCATCCATGACAAAGCTGTTAGCAAAGCTGTTAGCAAAGTAGCCAAAAAAAAAAAAAAAAGACAGAGGCCAGACAGATTATTTGGTGCAAGGAAATCCATAACCTATCTGCTTTAACTAAGAGGGTCCCCTCACATGTTCTTGTGAACTTTACTGTAAATAGTGGTTGGCTGCACAAAATGGCCTATTGAGCTGAACCATTCAAATATTTTTGTAATAGATTAATGGACACAGACTTGGTTATTTCTGCTTGATATAGTTGACTATACAGATGTTTAATAATGGTGAAACCATTTAAAAAACCTGTTTTAAACACTGCCAATTCCAATTCAGTACCAAATGGGGCTGTATTGTCAAATTAATTATGCTGCATTTTAGACACAGTTCAGATGTATGTGCTAGAAAGAATGTATATCACAAATAAGAATTTTCTTTCCCCATTGTTGCTAGAAAACCTGGAGGTGTTTGGAAAAACAGTAAAATTGAAGAAACAATACGTTTGGCATTACCAACAAGACCTGATTAATGGCTACTGGATTCCATCAAGGAACTGAGCCACCTGTCCTCAATAAAAGGAGAAAGAAGCTAAAATCAATAGGGTATATCAATGATAATTTTATCCATCATCCCAGTAATACAGACAAAAATGGGCAATAAATGGTCACTTTCCTCCCACAGGATGTGTGTCCTTTGGAGGTATTACTCCAGCCTCACAGCTTGGCAAGCATTCACTGGATGCCGTAGGATCCTGCCTCTGAAGGATGCAATAGCACCTCCTCTTTCTACATTATAGCCTAACAGGATGCGGTAAGGGAGGTTCTGTGGGCTAGATTGGACATTCTGCATCTTCTTTGTATTACTTGTCCCTCTCAACTTCTGGAAAGCCATTTTTTTTAAAAAAATTATTCTGAAGCTGCCCCTTTATTGGAATACTCTAGGACAGTGTTGTCCAAACTTGGCCACTTTAAGATGAGTGGACTTCAACTCTCAGAATTCCCCAGCCAGCATGGCTGGCTGGGGAATTCTGGGAGTTGAAGTCCACTCATCTTAAAGTGGCCAAGTTTGGACAACACTGCTCTAGGTGGTTGACAAAGTTATTTAAAACATTAAACAGAGCAAAAAATAATAATCAGAGGATAGAATACATTAATCAAAAGCACAGGAAAAAATTAAAATATATTCCCTATCTCAGTGTAATGGGAGTTTTAAACCTATTTAAAAACAAACTTGGGAGAGAAGGATTACCTTTGCCTGGCACCAAAGTGGGGGCAAATGTGCCTACTTGGAGACAGCACTGCCCAGTTGAAACATACAATGAAGGCTTTTCTCCTTGTAGCTCTTCTCCAATGCAACTTCCCTAGGATTGAATCCTATGATCATGATCCCTAAAACTGTTCCTCCACAATCATAAAACTAAGAGGACACACATGTAACCCTATGCTGAATTGTGCTTCTCTTATCATCTTGTTGCTATATTTGACATAACTTTTAAAATAAGGTGCACTGCTGGGTTATCCAGACTGTAGCTGATGCAGGGTATCTCCATGTGACAGAATGCAGCAGCTGAGCACTGTCTGCCGTTCTGCTACATGATCACCAAGACATATAGTCATTTCTGGAATTTTCATAAATTAGCTAGGGAAGACTTCAGAGTTTTTACACTTTCTTGCAGTTGTCCTCATTGGGGTGGGGTGGGGGGACAGGAAATATATATATAGTCTATAGCTGACTCAAAGAAGGAGAAAGGGGGAGAAGAAGAAGAGATGGCTTACAAATAGTGTTGGACTAGGCAGCTTGGTTTTCCAGGGCAACGTGGAGGAAGAACACAGAGTGGCCAGATGAGATTGAGAGAAGGAAATATCATTGACGTTGTCCAAAGCAGGGGCAGAAGCATAATCATGTTATGGTCCAGAAGTCCAAGACTCCAGATGTGGGTTGACAGCCAGTTTGGGTTCCAAGAAGCCTGTTCTCAGGCAACAGGTTCAGGAGGCAAATGCACAGGGTTCTGGCAAGTGGAGTGGTTGTTCCCAGTTGTTCCTGCAGCTACTTGTGGCTCTTAAGTAGAGCCTCTACAATCAAATCTGGATACACTCTTGCAGGGTGAAGAAACATGCAGAACAACTTTGCTCTGCCCTGCATAACATGCAGTGTGCCTGAGCACTGCGCAGTTGCCCCAGTTCCTATTGCTCATCCTCTGACTGTGGGCAGAATTGGCAGGTCAGCCTCAGGTGCTTGATTACTCTCAGTCTCCTGAGGTTGACATTTGTCTGGCATATCCAGAGCAGATTCCTCACCATCAGAATCCTCTGAGTCATGAGCTGGCCATGACATGTCCAGAGGAACATCAAGGAAGACTATGTCTTGCCAGTCTAAGAGATTGCCAGCTAAGAGTAATTAATGCCCTTACGTAAGTCAAAAAAGCGAGAGGATTGTAGTAATAAATGTATACATAACAAGGTAGACTTTACCAAAAGTAAAGACTTTATTTTGCAAGTAGGGAAATAGTTAACTTTCAGCAGGCATATATAAATTACTAGACAACCCATGACCCGTTGGATCATTGTTTCAGAGATATTTTCTTACCTAAATGGAGAAAGAGAATGACCAAGGACAAAAAAGCAGTGGGAGTGGGAGTGACTTATGACTTGCTGCTGGCTTCCCCATTGACTTTGCTTGTGGGAAGCTGGCAGGGAGCATCAAAATCCTTCCTTCCTTCCTTCCTTCCTTCCTTCCTTCCTTCCTTCCTTCCTTCCTTCCTTCCTTCCTTCCTTCCTTCCTTCCTTCCTTCCTTCCTCATCAAAATCAATCCTCCTTCCTTCCTTTCCTCCCTCCCACCCTCAGTCTGGCCAGCCAGCCGGCCAGCCAGCCTGCCTGCCTGCCTTCCCTCCTTCCTTCCAACATACAATATAGGCTTTTGCCATTTGCCCTCCCCTCACAACCCTCAGGAAAGTCCTGGTGAAGCCACCGCCTCCTCTTCCTCCTCCTCCTCCTCCTCCTCCTCCTCCTCCTCAGCTGACCCATAGAACTACCTACCACTTTGCTGGGGAGTGGTGGAACAAAAGGAGCCGCAGACTATGAGAAAAACTGCACCTCCACTCCCCATTCTGGTGTGTCCCCCAAGGGCCCCCTCCCTCGAGGTAGGAAAAGGGCTCACCTGACAACCACTGCTGCCCCCAGCCAGCCCTACCTCAGCAGCAGGCATCTGAGTTGCTCCCTCATCCTTCCCTCAACACCCACAGATTTCAAATTTCAATCGCCACTCACCTGTTGGGCCTTGCCACCAGCCAGTCAGGTGCAGGGGACAGAGGGAGGCAGGAAAGAGGTCAGGGTCCATGATGATCACATGACCTGGGCTGACCACAGCAGTACATCAGCGTAGCAGTGCTGAAGCAACCACAATTTCTGTAGGTTGGCCCATTTGAGGTACCTTGGTTCAAAAACTTGCCCTATGACACACCATTTTGCCCAATTGAAGATTATAGACATGAGAGTTTTAATAGTATATAGATTGTTTTGCACCCCACTTATCATAAAATCGTAGTGGGATTAATCAGCAGAGATGGATGTTTTTGCCTTAAATACTCATTGTCTTAAAGAAAGTTGCACTGCTGAAAGAAGCATTTCTTAACATGCTTACATTACAATGAAAGAAAACATAAGAAGATTTTTGTGTGCTGAATGTCGAATCGGCTCTGGAGAACCCAATCCCACGTGACACTCCACAAACAGAAGGATCCAAATATGAGCAATGATGCTGTGCAAGGCAATGGTACGTGTTGGGGAGGGGGGACAGGCCGTACTACATCTTTTACCATGCTGTTCACATGCACTGCTGTTCACAGGAACCATTAAAAAGGCATGCTTAGAGCCACATAAAAGTACCGCTGGGAACAAAGGCAGGGCTCGTGGTATGAGAACGTTTATCAGACCATACAGCAATCAATACGTGCATTTTCTTCTGTGTAAGAAAGGGGCCATGACATTCAGATCAGGGTCCAGCTTTAATTATTTAAGTCAGTATAATCATGGATCATAACCTGCATCACTCTAAACATATAAGAATCTAAACAGCAGCCTTTCTCCGCACCCTAGAATGTGGGACTACCCTGCCTATCCTGCTTACTTCACAGTGCCATTGCTAGGGTTGAAAATGATGGGGCAATGGTTAGCCATGTCTGAAAGCACAAGACTGGGGGAAGCTGCTATACTGACTCTTCATATTAACAACTGAATTGCTGGTAGGAGATTTGGAAAGTCAGGGTTTTTGTTGTTGCTAAAGAGAAACATAAATCGCAAGGAAATGTTTCTATGAGGAAAGAATAAAATTGACTAAAGTTGTTTTCAGATCAATAACAAAACACTTTATCACATTTTTGCTGTAACTGGAGACATTTCTCTTTTGGTTTAGATAATAATGCAATTGTCTGAGACAAGATCGTGTCTGCACTTACATTCTTGGCTGCGTGAGTCAGTAGTTCTTAAGATACTGGTGGACAGATTTTTCCTGGTAATGTTAACTTAAATTTTTAAAAAACGGTCGGTTATTTGATGCCAACCCTCATATTGCCTGTCAGAGAGAATCTTTAACAACATGTAAGTTTAACCCATGAGTAATGGTGTCTGCTTGAAAACCATGTAATTCTTGTCTGCTAAAATGGTCCAAATTGTTTTTCTCAGGTTTTATTGAAATACCACGCAGACTTGATCCTTATTGTGACTTTAGGGATGTGATCCAAAATTCTGGAGCTGCCTTAGGCTGCTCACTTTAAGTTAGAATGGGGAACTGTTTTCTTTGGAAGGACAAGATTCCTTCTGGAACATTTCCCATTGGTTGATTGATTGATCACGTAAGTAGATTGCCACAATCCCAAAGGATTCTCAGCAATTCATAAGATAAAATGCACAATAAAACTGTATCTAATAAACATGCACAAATCAATTAAAAACACAGAGTGAAACTAAATAGCAAAGCCAAACTATAAACCAAACAAGATGAAATCTCCAAATGTGCTCTAGAATTGCTCAAGGCAGTCTGAGAGGCAGTCAAGGAGGGACCCAACCAGATGTCCACTGACAAGCTTCTCTAAACAACTGGTGCTGCCACTGAAAAGCAGTGTCAGTGTGCCTCTACTCCCCGCCCCCCCAAACTTCCCTAAAGTAAGGAACCACTAGTAGTTTCTCCTGAGTATATTGAATTGAATTGGCTGGGCTGATTTCAGTGGGAAAAGGAGGTTTTTGAAAAGAGTAAGGGAGGTGACCTTGCCAGAAATATACAACTACCATTACCTTGGCAAATAGGACTGAAACATTCTTTAAGTCCTGGGAACCAAGATAACATTCAGAAATGGCTCAGGAAAACATCTCTCTGATTTACTATAAGAAATCAGTGTATAAGAAGCAGGGCAAATAGAGCCCAAGGAGACATACAAGATTTTATTATAGACTATCTCAGTAAAGTGTACTTCTAGTCTTCCTGTGGAGTTCATTTTCTGGTTTACCTAGTGAGGCTGACAGTCCTGCAGATAACTCGGTACCAAGCCATATAGGACTTTATACATTAGACCCAACACTTCAAATTGCACCTAGAAGCCAACTAATACCTAGCATAGAGCCTGGAGCATTGAAATGATCTGGCAAATTATAGTTAGCACATGAGCCACTGCATCCTGAAACAACTGCAGCCACCAAGTAGAGATGAGTACATAAGTCAATGTAGCACAGACTTTCCACTCCAGGTGGGGCTGCAACTGGTTCATGCCAGTCTTCACAGCACATCTTTACCATCACTCCCTACCCCCTTGCTTCACCTTCTAACCCTCTAATTCTTTATAGGGATGGGAGAAAACAGTCCAGAACCATCTCACTAGTTCCAGGGCTGTCTTTATCCACCCCTCCCCTCCCCTCCCCTCCCCTCCCCTCCCCTCCCCTCCTCATACACTATGGATCAGACCCAACCTTGTACTCCCTATGTTTCATTCAGGGGGCCACTCCAAACTAGGTCTGGAGTACACGCTTCTTCCCCACTGCAGTAAAAGATGTAACCAGCCAGATATAAGCGAGCTGTTACACTTGAGGTGCTAATGTCACAGGAGATCCCTCAGCTTCCTCTCAAATGTCTGCAAACGCATGGCCATGTTCACCTAGAGCCCCTTGCCCAACTTCCAGCCACCTAAACACCCCACAAAGCAGCCCAACCTTGACAGACTACTTTCTGGGAAATTCCATGGCTGACTCTGGTGAAGAAGAAGGGTGAAATGTAAGTCCCCAGCCACCCTCTTCCAATGGCCCATTACAAACCCCAACTCCTCTAGCTGTGGTGTCTAATATCCACAACTCCAGACTCCTAGGAGCAGTTCAAACAGCTCTGGTGGCTTTGGCTATCTGAATGGCTTCAGCTGCTTTGATGAGTCAACAAGTGGTGTCTTGGCAACTTTCTGACCAGTAGCAAGCTTCCACCATCCTCTCAACCTTAGTCTCACAACGCTCACAATCCTACTAATCAGCCTTCCCAGCAGTCATCCTACATGTCACTCACCCTAAACTTCACTTTGACTCTCTCACATTTAATTGCTGCTGCTTCTTTTAATTGCTTTTTCTTTAGCTGCTGCCTTTTGTTCTTATACAACCAATGGCTAGGATGTGTGCAAGGTATGCTAGATGATAAAACCATGTGGAGAGGTGTGAAGGAACAGCTTATTATCATGGCCATTTTGATGGAATCATGTGATTGCTTTACCTAAATCCCATTATTATCCTCCATTTCCAAGCTGCTGTTACTTTTAAGTAAGGGGAAAGGGGAAACCTTATCTGTGCACGAAGAAATAGACTTATTTCATTCATCTCAAGATCATGGTTGGAGGTTCCCCATTCATATAAGACATATACTACATTAACTCTCTTGAGTTATCATTAGTCAGTATGAAGCAGTAAGTTGATGTTAACTGCATAAACAAAACAAATCAATGTATTAATATCGGTAACAATTGCCATTAATAACCTTACAACACAAGAGGGTTTTTATGGTTAGATAGTGAAATAATTGTCAAGTTCTATAAATCTATCCCTTTACATTAAGCTGTGGAAGATACATGTAATGAAGAAATATAGGTTGCTTGATTCAAGCTAATAAGTACAGCACCTCCTCCTAGGCTTGTGCATGTATTCCACCTTCTTTTCTTGTTCTCAGTTAACATATTTCTTGCAGAAAGAAATAAGCATGCCACCTCCTCCAAGAAAGGTGCATCGGCATAGTACAGGTTTGCTAACCTATAAAAATACTTCGGATGGCCTCAGCTCCCTGCTGCTTCTTTTCAGTGCTTCTTTGTAGCTCAGAACTGACCTGTACATTCCACTAACTGTAGAGGAAATATCCTCATGATACATCTTTGTCCCATCCACAGCCCACCATGGAGGCAGCAGGTAATTTTTCATCGGTTCCATTTTTAAAGTAGCATTTTTCATTTCCTCCTGACTGAAGTCTTGTGTATGAATAATCTGCAACATCTAATTCACTATCTTGTTGTTGACGTGGTAAAGGGATGGCCTTTGCTATCCTCCTGTTGGCTAACTGAGGTGGCTGCAGGCCTGCCCTCTCCCTTCATGTCACTGATCACTGTCCTTCGTGTCCTTTTTTGACTGGGCCACATGAGACACCAAACACCTGTTTCCATAGAGGCATCTCCCTGTGTAACATCTGACCACTCTTTGCAAAATATCATTCAGGCATTACTTGGGCTCCTTATATACACTGGTGTGAAGGTCTTCTGGAAAACCACTAGGCCTGATGAAACATGTTTTCAGTAGTTTATCCAAGGACTGGGAAACAGATGTATTGCTGATTCTGACCCAAATCAATGTTTCCTGCTGCTTTTGCCAAGAAGGTGTTTGGCTTAGTTGTGTTTTCTACTGTTTTTATTACTTGGGAGGGAGGCAATGCCATTTTGCCATATTATTTTGCATACTCCATTTGATACTTCTGGGTGTTGCCAACTCTGGACACCCACTGCCTGCACTCCCATTCCCTTACAGCATTTAGGCATTTGAGATATATGGTAACTGAATGACAGGAAGAATGGTAAACCTGTCTACCAGTCCACCAGTCTCCTGAAATCTTGGTGAATCTCTGTCTAAAAATAGCCCTCCTGATATATCTGGGCTATTTTTGGATAGAGGTCTGCCTATCTTCCAGAAGAGTGGGAGGTTGATAAATAGGCTTAGCCTTGTTCCTGTCACTTGGGCTTCTGGAAGACAAGTAGACCTAGTGATAGATCACCAGAATAGAGCACCTCTGCAGCAGTGACTTTGATTATTTCAAATCAACGGGTCATGCTATTTCCCAATTGTCTTTTAGAAAAAGAATGATAAACATCTTCCACACTGAAAAATCTTTGATAAATAAGGATCAGATAGAAGGACCAAAAATTAACTAGGACTATAGTTCAGTGCTCTTCTGCTTATGTAAATACATCTGTTTCTGTTATACCTGCTTTATTAAATGATAAATGATTTGTCCCATCAGCAAAGTGAAATTCAGATTGTTATGGACAAGGTTGTACCTTATCAGTATTAGGATACCGACAAATTCAATATTATCATCAAACACCTAAGAAGCACACATGACATGCAATACTGTAATCGTTACAGCCAGTCTGGGCATAATAATTCATGCACAGGTAATTCTTCAGTTAGACTCCTGCAGTGTATTTGAACATTTCCCAGAAAATATATTTAGTGCAAATCTCAGCTACTACCCTGCAAACTGAATCAGCTATAAGTAGTTTAAACTTTACTAGTACATAACATCAGATTGAGCCAATATATTTTAAGAAAACTTTTCTCAAAAAAAAAAAAAGTTTGGAGAGAAAGGAGAAAGAAAATCTGAAAATGGTAAATACAGAAAGTGTATCAGGACAATACTGAAAGCCAGTGTGGTGTAGTGGTTAAACCCTATTGGTCTAGGACTGGGAAGACTCCAGATGAAGTCTGTCCTCAAACCAAGAAACTCACTGCATCACTTTGGGCCAGTCACGCTATCTCAATGCAGTATACTTACAGGGCTATTGCTGTAAAGAAAAATTAGAGGAGGGAGTATTATGTAAGAAAGGCAGGACAGAAATCTAGTAAATAAATAAATATTGTCCCAACCTCCCAAGTTATAATTTTCCTTCAGCTTAAGTGGAGGAACTGTGGAAGTTCACTGGCACCTGTCCAGGTGCTTTTTGAATTAGATGAGGACTCTTGTTTACCCAGTCTTTTCAGTAGCTTCATGATACAATTCTGCCAAATTACATTATTTCCACCACTGTTTTTTCTGTGCTTCTCATCTTTATTTTTATACTTTTTGGTAGCATACACATTTATCTGAATAAATAGGAACATAAAGATGATTTATTTTAGTTCATGTGTTACACTGAGCAGGATGATAAAAAATAAATCAGGTGGTAATAGTTCTTTAGATCTGCAACTTTTGGAATAGAATAGGTGAATTATTTCAATGATTAAATTGTTAAATTGTAAAAGCCAAATTGTAAATTAACTATAATTAGATTCAGTTCAAGAAGAAGGGCATCCACACGAGAGGGCAAGGTGGGGCAAGTGATGAAACTTTATCATGATGCCATGACTCAAACTCTGCCTCTTATGTACTTGTATGTAATGTTGCAAAACATGATGTCATGATGCACCTTGTGTCATTTTGGCATTGTGGCTAGTTGCAGGTGCCTCTGAGATCTACCAAAGCTTTGCATTAGAGGTTTTCCACTTTTTTGGTACAACGTTTGAATCTCTGAAACACAGAGAGACTTTTTTATATATACTGTAATTATCCTAGAGAGATGATCCTTTTCTACCACAAAAGTGAGTTATTGGCACAGAAGATTTTTCATTGGTGTAAATCAGCCTTCCCCAAATTGGCATCCTCTGGGGGACTTCAATCCCATTATCCCATCTACCATAGACAAAAATTCTGAGTTACTGTCCAGATACACCTTGAGATCATCAGGTTGGAATGGCTGGTATTTAGTAACATTATGAGAGATTTCCTTGGAATGAAGTTTATTATTAAGAGGAAAACTCATGGTTCCATAATTCACAGTGAAATGTTTTGTGTATTATCTTGGGGAAGTTCAAAGAAAAATATGGTTCATTTCAGGTACTGTTGGATTCCCTGCTCTGTGCCTGAGAGAACAATCAAGGGCTTTGTGTAGGATCAATAAGGTTTTTTTATTAATGAAATTACAGGTGGAAACAGGCAAATATTGGTGAGAATTAACACTCTTTACTGGATAGATAAATAAACCAACAAAAATATGGAATAGTCTAGAATTATATATCAATCATAATCAGGAGTTTATTAGTGAGTGCTTAAAAGATACAAAAAGCTCCAAAAAATAAACAAAGATGTAAAACAAATATTGCCAGTTAAAATAATTGTTTTATTGTCTCTAAGCAATCAGAAATATTCAGAGCTCTATGTTTTGATTGGGAGTCACAGAAGCAGTGAGTTAGACACTGGAGTTTATAGGATTAGCAAAAAGTTATTTTTAATGTGCGTGTGTGTGTGTGTGTGTGTACGCTCTAAATAAACATGCATCTATCTTCAGGTGGAGGATATAGCTCCAAAAGAGATAGTTAAAACAATCTTATACACACAATATTTATCTACTTATTTATTTACTTATTTTACATTATTTATAACCTGCCCAATTGCAAGGACTCTGGGGTACAAATATGCAGGGGCTGGAAGAAAGCCACTTTTGTGCTGGTGTTAGCCTGAAAGTCAAAAAGAGAAAAGACATAGATGGCACAAAAGCAAGAGACATGGCTTTCTATCCCAATACAGCAATGGGAACGGATCTGGATATACTGAATGTGGTTTCTTTACATACGTTCAAAATAAAAGGAAAAGAAAAGAATCTGTATACCAACTGCTTAGTGAAGAGGGCTATATGCTAACAGGCAAAAGGCAGAAGAACCCACCTCCTACTTCGGTTCAGTCTTCAACAACAACAACAATAAAAACCTATGAAAGAAATTAAAGAGCAGAATTGATGACTGAGACTGATAGAAACATAGTCAGGGAACACTTCTTTACTTTGAATGAGTTTTAATCTGCATGACCAAATGAATTGCTTCTTAGAGTACTGTGGAAACTAGTGGATGGCTGGACCCTACTGAATTATCTCTGAGAAATCCTGTGGGCTGCCAAATGACTAGAGAAGGAAGATCCAGCAGCAAACTCCAGACCACTCAGTCAATACCTGGGAACCTAGGAATAGCAATACTTGGAAACATTCTAGAACAGGGTTCCTCAACTTCAGCAACTTTAAGATAGGTGGACTTCAACTCCCAGGATTCCCCAGCCAGCCATCTTAAAGTTGCTGAGGTTGAGGAACCCTGTCCTAGAAGACAGTTTAAAGATAACAATGCCCAAGCAGGACTTTGTTCCACTTCTGAAGATATTCTGGGCTCCAAGTCATACCCTCCCTCACCGTTAGTCCCAAAGAAGGTCAGCTTAGCTCCTACCATGGTTCTTCCTGCCTGAATGTTGCTTAGCTTTGTGAGAGGAAAATTTTAGTAGCCTTCTATATGTTTTAATGTTAGTTTTGATTGCATTTGATAAAGCCAGGTTAGCTTCTTGTGACCTGTAGGGCAATGACAGGAAAAGTCAAATGCAAGACTAAGCAACTTGTTGATGGGAATAGAAGAAGAAGGTATGGTAAAATTAGCACCAAGGACATTACGAATCAATTGCTAAACTTAGAAGTCATGTCTGTGGTTTGTGGTTTTAAAGGATAAAAAGGATTACATCTGAGGGGGTCGGTACCATTTTGGTCAAGCTGTTTACCTGACGGCTCGATTAAAATGGTCACAACATTGCAATGTGAATCTAAGTAGGTACCTTGTATGCTATTGGTTGAACTTTACTTGCTTGTTGAACTAACATTTAATAAAGCTTTTAGAACTTTGAAGTGACTTGTTTTATGGTGTGTCTGCCTCCCGTGTTTAACGTGGTTTTTCCCCTGACAGCTTTTAGTTTCTCCTGGTATTACTAGAGAAGATTAACTTCTAATGCCATGTTTCTGAGGAGACTGGTGCTGGATCAGGAACAGGGAACTAGTGGCCCTCCAAATCCCACTGAATGACAACTTCCAGTGCATCAATCAGCATGCCCAATGCAGGGGAATTTTGGTTCATCACCATTATATCTGTTGTAGTCTTTTATTCAAAAGAAGGAAGGAAGAGGTGTTTTTTTTTCCTTTCAGTCTCCTGTAAAAATAAATTGGTTGGTTGTTGGTTCATTTTTTCCCCTTTTTGCTGCCACATCTGGCATCAAATGGGCTTAGTTTAATTTCAACTGGAATACCTATCCAGAATAGCTTTGTGCCCCACAGAGGGTTCCTTATTCACATACCATCTAGATGTCATTTCCTGTGTTTCATGAGAAGAAGAGAATACAGGAATTTGGTACTTTGGAGTGATAACAAAACTAGACATGGAGTTGCATTTGGCCAGCCTCACATTAGGAAATGCTTTAATTGCTGCTACTGGAGGTGGTTGGAAAATAAACAAGTACTTCCAATATTATATTCTATTATTAACCTAACTAAACCTTCCCAAATAAGCCCTTTACTGCTTTAATGGTACACCGTTCAAAATGTTTCGCTGCTGGCCAAGAGCATTATCCAGTTCATGTACTGTGGGGGGCCAATGAATGTGTTTGATTTAATAATTTTGTACAGCAAAGCCGGGAATATATCCAACACTTTATGAGGACGTTTCTTCTCCTCCTCAAGGTTGGCTATGAAAGGCAAGCTATCCAATTCACTGCCTGCCTGATCCACTGCTATTAATTCTGCGGGTTCATGATCTTATATTTTCTCTTGCCCAAGGAATGGCCTGACAGTGCTTAGCAACAAATATAGAGCATTAAAAAATATAAATATTTTTATTACTTTACTTGAAAAGCTGCAAGCCAGAAGTCCTCATAGCAGAAAGGATTACATTATGATGTGAATGAACTCAGAATCAGCTGGACACTCTTATAGTTGATTCACGCATGCAGCGACATCAATTGAGTCCTTATTAATCAGTGGGTCATTGCTGAATATATTAATTCCCTCAACTGGAAAGTTACAGAGACATGAAATATTGTTCCTTGTACTTTGGTCAGAAGTGGTTATGTCACATATAGCCATTATTTGATTAAGCATTAGGGCATATTGATATGATATCTCCTCATCACGTGATGACAGTGCTAAAGTCAAGCCTTTATCTATATATAATTCAGATAGATGCACTAGTCTTATATAATGTTCAAGTGGACAGTTCAGGATATAGATTGTTCATGTCTACTTCCATCATGTGGATATGCATGAAGGGGTGCTCTCTGTTGTAAGGTAATAACCCTTGGATAGCATAAAAGAAAGGTGTTAACTGGGGGCTTAAAATGGTAACTACATCTTTAGGAACAATATGGATTGCCTGATATAATTCAGCATTGTGCGTAGACAAATAGGACACTAATCCTCTCAATTTCTATGAGTAATTTCTGATGGAAACCTCCAGGATATTGTTTTAACAGTTGCCTAGGAAATAAAAATAGTAACACTCATTACCATAATTTAAAAAAAAAACTAAAATACTTTGCTTCTAGAACATTCTGTTTCTAACCATTTTGATCCTCAGACTTCAGGAGTGATCTTGAACGTGAATTATTTCTGCTGCAGGCATGATCTTTGATATAAAATGACAAATGATTTTATTCCTTATTTTTTTGCAGCGGAGCTGTAAAATAATGCACCTTCATATGTATCAGATCTGGCTGCAGTGAAAAAAATTAAAATGCACTGTGCTGTGTTCCTATCAAATGTCAGTGTCAACAACAATATTTAGAATGACCTTGTGTTTTTTTTAGTTCATCTATCAGTGACAAAACCATTAGGTAATGGTTTGAGGGATTTGATCCAGTTAGTAAGTTATAGTCCTGTATCACCAACTTATGCATGAAACTTTAAGGAGCTCACCAGGTTTCTTCTACTGTTAGTCAATGGACCTGATTTAGGCTTATAACAGTTTTGTGTATGGAAACAAGTCTGAGTGAGCAATGCACTTGCTTCCCCTCTCTTCCCTGTTTCCCTCTTGATTTGTGAAAGAATGGTCGAAACCTTCAGTCCTCCGTGATACTGTATCTAAACCCAGATAACTGTTTGATTTTTTAAAAAATCATGACCATTTAACAAAAGCGGATATCCAATTTTAATTCTAATGCACTTAAAGCAGCCAGTTTCCTTTTTAACCAAATAAAAGTAAAGCTCCTTGAGTTCATTCATCATGGGAAAATGTGATAATTCTAAAAAAATGGCAGGAGACTTAATTTTCCTCCTTCTCTCTATGAAGAAAAAGGAAGATGGAATGGGTGAGCTCAAAACTCATGTCACATTGATGGTTTATATATCATATTAAGCCCCACTGTGTTTATAGCTTAGTCAACTAATAATGATTTAAACTATTGAGCTTAGATTAGTGTGTAACCCCAGCCATAATGAGAAATCATTATTTACATGAGGCCTCAAACAGGCAAGTTTGAATGTACATACTGAAAAGTTGAATTCTTTCACTATTTCAAAGCAAATTGGTAATTTAACATTTAGATAAAATAAATATGATTGACACTTCAATTTACTATCACTACCAGATCCAGTTGCAGAAACCCCAACCACCACTAGATGGCTACAAGCAGTTACTGGTTTCTACATCCTTTTCTTGCCATCAAGTGGTCATCCAGATTTTTTGGAGACCAGATCGGTCAACACTACTTCTACTAAAACATAAAAAGTATAAAAAGTATATCAGATTTAAACATCAAATGCTACCAAAGATCAACTGGTTTGAGAAAATGGGAAGTCATGATTTCTCAGGTTATATACTTCCATAGTAATTCTCAAACAATTTGTATATAACTAGCTTATCTTCTGTATTTTAATATACAAATACTTACCGCTACAATGCCACAGTTGCAGTTTTGCTGGCATTGTACATTTGACAAGCCACGTTAAATACTTTGTTATGCTACATATTGGTTGTGAACCATAAAATGTAACATAGTCCTTACTTTAAAGTAATTGATATGATTCATATGGCTTTGCAGATTGTATCTGGAGTGGCCTGCATCTAGCATAATTCTGCTGAACCTCACTGTTAAGTTAATATGATCTCCTGGTCCACAATACCAGTATAATGCAGGACAGCATAACATTTCATTGATGTAGCAGTCATGGTGCTTCAGCTCGAACATTTATTTATCCTTGTATTGTCGAAGGCTTTCACGGCTGGAATACGATGGCTGGTGTGGGTCTTCCGGGCTGTGTGGCCGTGTTCTGGAAGTTTTGTTTCCTAACGTTTCGCCAGCATCTGTGACCGGCATCTTCAGGGCACAGAGAGAACTGCTCCTGTCTGTGCTCCTGCTCTCTGAAGATGCCAGTCACAGATGCTGGCAAAACGTTAGGAAACAAAACTTCCAGAACACGGCCACACAGCCCGGAAGACCCACACCAACCATTTATTTATCCTGATAGGACTAAATAATTTTTATACTACATTCTCTAATTTAACTCAGTGGGCATATTTTGAAAAGAATTACATTGTACATGAAGAAATATAATTAGATATTGATCTCTAGATTTATCATTCACTGGAGAGAAAGATAGTTTTGTCTGTGTGTGCATGTGTGTGTATGTGTATAAAGATTGAAGTACAGTAGCTAAGTTAAGTATTCTAAGGATCTACAAACATGGCAGCTTTAATAGCTTTTTTTTGTTTTGTTTAATGAGGCTAAATTATTTGAAATCATTTTTAGGGCCTGGTTCTTGCAACTACTAGTTGTGCAGAATGAAGGGAATGAGCATATGTACCTTAATTTGTTGAAAACTCAGCTCAGTTAATCCAGACAGGTAGAGTTAACGTTTCTCTCAAGTTGAGCTTCATTCCTGGTGATTTCATGGATATATATACTGTAGGTAGGTAGGGAATGGATTTGCCATTGCCTTCTTCCAAGAAATTTTTTCCACTTTCCAATACAGCCTAAAGCCTTGGTATTTCCTATCAGTGGCCCATCCACATACTAACCAACTCTGGTTTCTCTTAGCTTCTCAGCCTAGAAAAAGTCCACCAATTACTATCACCTGTTAGATACTACAGCTTAAATCAACAGACACAATCTTTCTCTCTTCTCATGTGCCTCACAAGACTTGCAGGAGGAGGGAACACAAGAAAGCGATGTTCAGAAGAGTCATTCTTTTAAATAATGCTGAAGGCTTCAACTGATTTTAATTAGAGCTGCATGTTCAGCTTCACAGGAAAACCGAGTGGATATAAATTTGGCATTTAGCCAATTTGGCGAAAGCAAAGTGAAATTAAAAATTACTCTTCCATAGCACAGCTCCAATACAAACTCAGAGAAATTGGAAGAGTTGGCACAGGTCACAAAGATGAAGGTATAAACAACTTAATCATTACTTTGAGATTCTGCATTTGTTTTGTTACACAAAGTACACCAAGCGAAATATATATTCAGTGATCCTTTCACGCCATTTTAACAACATATGGATTGGCATCACACTCCTAGTTTTTATTTAGAGAGTCATCTCTTTAATGTGCTTTTTCCTGAATTTCTACATTTTGTCCCAGAAGTTATTCCCACTCTGATTTACATTGTTTTCATATTTACTATTTGAAATACACTCAACCAGTGACTCATTGGAGACCATTCTCAGGAAGTATCTTGAAATGTTCTAAAGCTTTAAACATATAATTGTTAAATGATTGTTTTATACATTATAAAATTGTTTTCATCTGCCTCTGTGCACCCCTTCAAGATATCATATACTAAAAAATGGAAGGGAAGATCATGTATTTGACACTGAACTCCTTAAAGAAAATTGACCCATCAACTAAACTGATCCAATTTATTTGTGTTATTTGTATATACATTCATACTGAAATAAATCCCACTGAACTCAAACACACTTTTAAAAAAGAAAACATCCCAAGGATTTCTATTTTTCCTAATTTATTAAACTTGTATTCTGTTTGTCCATCCCTGTGACACTCAAAGCATCTTACAGCAATTAAAAACACATTTTTTAAAAAATACAAGTAAAATCAGAAGTAAAATTAAAATCAGTATTTTTCAAATCAATTCATCTGCTGTTTGAAAGTGATTGCATTGTCCAGCCCATGGCTCCTGCCCTTAGCGCCTGTACAGCTGCTGCTTTTGAATGCCAGGTCCATATGTAACAAAGCTGCCCTCATTCATGATCTTACCATGGATGAGAATTCTAACCTAGCATGTTTAACCAAGACCTGGCTGGGCCTGGAGTGTGGTATACCTCTTTCAGAAATGTGCCCACCTGGTTTCAGGTTCTCCACCAGTAGTGAAGGGGCAGAGGGGTGACTGTTGTCAGCTGTGAGTCCATACAGTCTATCAGAGCTCTGCTCTACAAATAACTGGATGTGAGGCACTCTGGTTGAAGTTGGCCTTAAGAGAACTGTTTGGGTTACTGCTGATGAACCACCTTCCCTGCTGCCAACATCATCCTTACCTGAGTTGCTGGATTCCATCACTGGGCTGTTGATAGAAACCCCAAGAGTATTAATCATCAGGGACGTTAATGTGTCATCTAGTGGCATCAAGTCTGGGTTGGCTCAGGATTTTGTAGCCTCCATGGCAACCATAGACCTGCCCCAAGTCATCAGTGGTCCTAGGCATACTAGCAGCCACACGTTAGATCTCTTTTTTGTCTTGGGGGAGTTGCAATATGATCTGGAAGTAGAAGTCATTTATCTGTTGCCATGGACAGATTCGGTGTAATCAGTATGCCCAGTTATACCTTCTAACCCCAGGTCAGCCACGTGGGGCTACTGAGGTCCTGTTTCACTGCCTGGAGACTTTGCAGTTCTTGGGGAGGAATTGTCTCTGACTCAATCCTATCAAGACCAAGTGGCTGTATATGTTACAGCCACCTAGCTCTGGGGATATTCCATCTTTATCCCTGGATAGGGTAGCAATTCCCTATTCACAAGTGGAGTGCGATTTGGGGGCTTTCCTGGATTCACACTCCTGCTCAATGAGCAGATAGAAGCTATGGCCAAGAAGGCCTTTGCACAGCTTCATCTGGTGTGCCTGTTGCACCCTCTCCTAGATCAGGAGGCCCTTCAGAAAGTCACTCATGCTCTAGTCACCTCATGGCTTGATTACTGCAACATGCTGTGTATATGGCTGCCCTTGAAAACCACCTGGAAGCTTCAGCTGGTC
The DNA here is from genome assembly GCF_059951505.1 of Python bivittatus. Lineage (NCBI taxonomy): Eukaryota > Metazoa > Chordata > Lepidosauria > Squamata > Pythonidae > Python > Python bivittatus. The sequence continues at coordinate 52,685,234 of NW_028277030.1, forward strand.
CAGAATGCAGTGGCACAGACAGTGATGGGTGTGCCTTGGTATATTCATGTGACACCCCTGCTTTGTGAGCTACGCTGGTTGCCAGTTTGCTTCTGGGTGCAATTCAAGATGCTGGTTATATCCTATTAAGCCCTGTTTGGCATAGCACCTGATTACTTGAGGGACTGTCTATCTCCTGTGGCGTCTGCCCAGCCAGTTTGTTCTGACAGGGTTGGCGTGCTCTGGTTCCTTCAATTAAACAGTGCCATCTATCAAGACCCCGGAAGCATGTCTCCTCTGTCACTGCACCTGCACAGAGTACCTGTGCACATGCTACATCCCCTGAATCTACATACTGAAAGGAATTCTAAAATCCCAGATGCTGTCCATGAATTCTTCCAATGAGGGAACAAGATATGAATGAATATGAGGAATTTTGTCAGCAAAATGCTTAGCAAACCTGCCAGAGAAACCCTAAAGGAGATCTTCTGTCCTGTCCTTCCACAAATGGAAACAGATCATCATAAACAAGGCTGCCAAATAATACTCCACTTGATGCAGTGAGGGTGCAGAACTCCTTATGTTTCACCAGCCTTTTTGCCATAGTGTAAGCCCCAACAGAGGTCTGTACTTCTGTTCAGTTGTGTTTATTTCTGGATACTTTCTTTTTGTAAAGGCAATCCCATGTAAAGGGCAGATTGAACTATAAAAATTAAAGTTCATAAAATGGTGCATTTTAGTTGCATATAATGCATCTGATATGTTTTACAATTCACAGCATTCTGTCACCTCTTCACATCATATTCCATACCCATTCATTTCAATTATCCTTACACACAATCATTTATTTAATTAAAACAACAACAACCCAGTTTCTTCCCATTTACCTCCATATGATATTCCTATTTATCCCAGTTAGGTGCCTTTCAGACTGGACTTCATTTCCCAAGGTGAAATCTATAATATCTGGAAGGTCAGGGAATTGGTCTCTTAATAGCTCAAGAGAAGGAATGGCCTATCTTTTCTGATCAGTTGGCAGCCTTAAATGCCATAGTACAAAGCTTAAGTCCTAAAGATTTAAGTATTTTAAATACTTAAGTATTTAAACATTTGTTTAATACAGAAATAAAATCTGAATGTGTCTTCTGATCTCACAACACAAAGCAGTTCTTCCCTTTCAGCTATGTATCATCAATTCTGGAATGAGAACTTACAAAGTGCTATATGACTGTGGAATGATAAAAATGAGGATGATAGCAAATGTAGCTACAGCAAGAACTCCAACATAAGCAGAGAGACTAAGGACTACAGTCCCTCTCTCAATGATTCAGCAATGCTGTTAGTTACAATGAGATCGTTCCTTATTTCAGCTGAATTTTAGACAAGATCAGTGCTCTGGCTGAGTAACATTCCAACAGTACATTAGTTAAAATGAGTAATAGCTCAGTATATTAGTGATGACTTGCCCCATTGGTTAATATCCTTCATCTTTGTGACACCACTCACTGTCACATTTGAGTTATCCAATGCAAAGTCAGACAGCATTCTTGTACATGTAATAGGTACACAGAGCTGGCCTTTCATAAGGTTCACCTTGCCTCATCCCTTCCTGATGAGCTGTAGATAGTTCAGTTTCCTCTCCTAAGCAATGATTAAAATAGAAAAGCCATGTATTTCTCTGTGCCTAACTACCCATGTTACAACAGGTCCTGAAACTAATGAGTGAACAATTTTGGCTGTTGCCTGTATGCTGCTTCTATTTCATACTTTGAAAAGAGAAGGGCAAGCTACAGAAAGGAGTCGTCCTTGTGTTTGGTTAAGGAAAGATTAATGGGAAAATAAGATGTTTCTGACATTGCCTGTTGTTTTTATTACATAAATTACTACAAAGCCTAAAATTGTATTCGTGCAATAGTAACATCACATTTGCAGCCTGTCCCTTCCCTAAGGATCCAGGGCAGAAGTATGGCTATTGCAGCTCCTATCTTCAACACTCACAAAAGTTCTCCAAGGAAAACTCTCCACTTCTCTGTACTGAGCAAAGCTGACCTCCTGATTTTCTCTCTGCAATGCAGATGTTAAAAGCACATAGCCCCCTGTGAAGAATAAATGTTGCCTCTCAAAGCATAGTGTTGCTCCATAAGTACCCTTAGCATAGTGGCTATTTTTTGAAAAATTCTTCTATTTAGTCTTAGCTATGATGTTCAATTATCAATTATTATCCAGAATGGGAGGGCAACACAATATTTCATTGTACATGTGTAGTTACCTGAGACATTGAATAAGAGGGAGGAAAAGTTAGTCTTAAAACTATAGGCCCTGCTCTAATTTCATGTGCATTCTTTCTGAGTTTATAAACACTAGAAGTATTATTTGAGATGCAATACAGTAGAAAATGAGGCTTCTGTGTGCAGCTGAATGCTGAATGTGGCCTGGGAACAACTGAAATAGAGAAACCTGCTGCAAACTGAAAGCCATGGAGAGCCTCTGACTGCAAGCTAAACAACCCTGAGCTCCAGAGGCAGCCCAAGAAAACCCACCATCTGAGGCAGGAGAGCCGTGGCTGGCTGTTTGGGCAAACAACTTCCCGCCCAATCAGCGTGCCTTGCTTTGAGGAGATAAGATGGTCAAGATGGCTGCTTGTTCAAGCAAGTATATCAGCCACTTCATTCACAATGTCTCAATTCTTAAGTTCCCACATATTGGCCTAGGCCATGTTCCAGAGAGCTGTCCCTCCACCTTCCCGAATGACAATGACCAACACAGCTCTCTCCAAGGCATTCCAGCCTTGGTTTCTCAGATTGAGGCACTAGTGTAACCATAATTCTCTGCAGGTGCTGGACACCTTGACACTTCATTCTAAGGATTCAGAGTGAGGTTTGTGGTGATAAACTGATCTGGTGATCTATGGATCTGCTTCTGTTGAGACCACCAAGACCCTGGTGAGCACCAGAATGCTTCTTCCTGACTTTCACTAAGTCCAATGAAGCCCAGTTCAAGTAGTAGGCAAGACCATCCTTCAAAATCTGCCAGTCAAAATGCTGTTTTTCATTAACCTTAATCCTGTTTAGTCCGATCCCTGAAATGTAATAAAACAAATTCCTTCATACGGAATATGCTAAACTTCATTTAACGCAGACTTCACACATCTTGCCCAATCCCTAAGATCAAAAGGCAAGCCCCCTTTTTTGCATCTCATCTGTGCAGTTAAAATCAGATTCTTAATGATGCCTATCCTTTTTATGTTTATGCCTTTCCATCTCTCCTCTTATTCTCTCCTTATGGAGGATGAAACATAAATGGAGAAATGGAGCAGAGAATCAGGCAACTACCTTCCACCCTCATATTATTATCTTGTCATCTCTCTCAGCTAGTTTCTTCTGTCAGCTGAACAGCAGTTTTCTTTAAGCCTCTTGGGGTACTATAGCCACTTTCTGTTCTTCGCCAAAAAAGATAAAAATACTTCTAAATGAAAGTGTTCTTTTGGGTGTGGAAAGTGCCATTTGGGCTCACTAACTCTTGACATTTCGTGAATTCATTATTGCTAGAAGTCTATTGATTTATTCATTACATTTATATAGTGCTTTTTCTCAATAATTCAGGGTGGTGAACGTAGTCTTTCCTCCTCTGATTTTATTTTACCAACAGCAACATGGGAAATCGGTTGTTTTGAGAGAGAGTGACTGGCACCGAATCACTCAGGGCAATTCTGCACAACAGCTTCAGCTGCTTGCCTCCTCTTCTGCTCCTGCCTCCTTCTTAAGGCAATTTCAAACATTCCAGTTTGGATTCCAGTGGGTTGGCAGTGGGACTATGGCCACCCCAAGACCCAATTTGTCATTTCCCTGCTTCTTGCTCTTCTCATCTGTACAGGGAAGGCAAGTTCAGCTGGCTGGCTTTTGTGCAGACAATCTGCCAATGCCTGATTTTTCCTTTTAGGAATTGTTCCTTTCTCATTATTCCCCTTAGCTTTCCCAGATGTTTGGACACATGAATGCTTTCACACCCCTTCCCACATTATCTCCTTTCACTAAAGTAGACCCTTTCTTTTTCCTTTTATTGTAGCATTGTTACTCTGATGCTACTATAATCAAAGCAAAAAGGAATAGGTTGCCCTTTTATTCCTACCTTCCTTTTCAAGTCCAAATAAATTTTGTAATGAAGAAAAAGTGGTAGTTCAACTTCATAGGAACAAGGTAGTGATGCTCTTATGTTGCAACTTAAAGATACTAAATAATAAAAAACAACAACAACAATAGAAGTTTTGCAATATTGTGGGCAAGGGGTGGGAAAGCAAGGGGAACATGCTTCACCCAGCCTGGGCAGATATAGAAAGGGTGCCACTAAGAGATGTGAGAATTGAATGGAGCCTAAGCTTCTAGGGATAAATATATTTATGTATTATTTAGATAGATTTTTTTTTAAAGCCAACTCCCAACAACTCTGGGAACTTGATACTAAAAAAAGCAGTTGTTCGACCTCAGTCATCACTGGATCAACTGCAGGATTATTTAAAAAAAAAAAAAAGGAGAATGCAGCAGCCTAGTATGAAGCCACCCAGAGTCACTGGTCTGAGATGGGCAGCTATATAAATTGAATGAATGAATGAATGAATGAATGAATGAATGAATGAATGAATGAATGAATGAAGTGGCTGTATAGAGCAACAACCAGCCACTGGAACGGTTTGTGTGTGTCAAGCTCTACAGCCAATCAGAGCTGAGGCTGCCCTAGATTGGAATGAAACACTGGAGACTATCTGCTCTAAAGGGCTTAAGACAGCTCCCTCCAGTGAGAAAAGAGCAGTTTCACATCAAAGCTGGAAAACATGGTCACAGAATGCATTTGCAGTGGGTTGGGAGTGGGAGAAGGGCAAGGCCATTTGTTCCTGCCCTCAGGAAATGGTAAATGGCCTTACTGATGATGGGCCAAGCAGAAAGTCCAGATGTACCCTCAGTGAGCTTCCACAAGTGTGTGGCCTTGAACCTGGTCTCCGAAGATTCAACCTTGTCCATCTTCCTAGCCACAACAATATACTGATGGAAGACACTTCATATAAGCATACAGTTCCAATAACCAACTAACAGTAAACAGTTTTTAACAAAGCTATTAGTTTTCTATTTACCTGTTTTATCCTTATTTTGCCTTATGACACAATGCATGCTTAAATATCTCCTTTTCTCTTTTCTTTATAATTAGAGAGATATTTGTCCCCCAGTGGTTGGCATAAAATAATAATTTTGCCACAGTGACTGAATAGGCAATAAATTCAGAATCTATATGCATGAGCAAAGAAAAAAAAAGTATTTAGGTTTCATTTAGACCTATAATTTTGTTAGGCTAAAGCATAATTTAGATTGACTAGTATTAATAACATCATAACAATTAATGGCTGTAAGACACATTTTAAAACAGTGTGCCAATTAATCAGAGATGGCCATCTGTGTTCTCCTCCCACAGTCACCACTGGGAACCTGTCCAGGTCTTCTGTTACATGACTCCTCTTCCAGCCTTCTGAAGGCTGTGAACAAGCAAGTGCATAGCCTAGCTGAGATGATTTGAATTACATTATAAGCTGATAGAACAAGAGACAAGGAATAGAGTACGGAAGGGTTCCTCAACCTTGGCGACTTGAAGATGTGTGGACTTCAACTCCCAGAATTCCCCAGCCAGCAAGGCTGCCTGGGGAATTCTGAGAGTTGAAGTCCACACATCTTCAAGGTGCCAAGGTTGAGGAACCTTGGAGTACAGGATACCTGCATGTTTAATAGTGCAGACTGGAGATTTACTTAATCTTCCTTTATGCAAGGAGTACTCAAGGTGGCTACAGTGCAGCATCCTATATAGTAAAATAAATGCAAGTATATTGAAAGCATATAAAGTGAATATATCATTTAAAAAGTGGCATGAATTTTTAAAAGATAACTGCTAATCTATGACAGTTAGAGCTGTCAAGAACTACCTGTGTAATTGCTACAGGATTTTTTTTTTTTTTTTGGTATTAATTTAATTATGGCAGTAGACTGTTATGGTGTTTTTGTTATATTGTTTACCATGGATATTGTTTATCATTTACTGTGGATGTTTGATTGTTTTACACTGTTATATGTACCATATATCTTTTAATTGTTGCCAACTGCCATGAATTAAGATAAAATTGTGGCATACTTCGATAAATAAATTAAATAAATATATATATGATAATCTTGCTGCTGTCATTGTATTGAATTTGGTCATACAATACTTAAATTAATATCACTTTGTAGGGAACAACTACTTATCCGCAATCTTATTCACTCATTCATAGGACTACGTGCAGTGGGATTTAGTTCTGATCTACAGACATGGTCTCTCCATCTTCCTTTACTATGCAAGCTTTATTAACAAATATGTATCTCATGGTAAAAATCATGTGTTGGTAGAAATCTAATTTTAGATGTCTGTACCCATCAATTTGATTCCATTATGACTTTGCTCTGATCATATCATTGATAGTGAAAACCCAGTGAGCAGGGAATGTTTTACAGCTGGGGGTACCACGGTGTTGACACTGAAAAAATCTATTGGGACAATGGTTAGTAAATATTTTATTCTTACTGGATATGTTTGTGTGCATGCATGTCTGTGTGTGCATGTATATATAATTGTATATACATGCAATCTATTGGTTACATAAATCCAGGCTTAACTAAGCCCAACTTTACCTACCAGGTGCAAAACCACGGCAACTACTTTTGCACATACGCAGAAATTGTAGCTGCAGTTTTACACACGGTACACAATTTGACATCCAGAAAAATTAGCTTATGCAAGGTTCCTGGAATGGATCTTTTGTTTAGACTGGGACTTACAGTACAACATATGGCCATCTTGGAATTATTCTTAATGTCAGTGTTTGTTGAATGAAGAAGGGGGAAAAAAAACAAACTAAGCAACTTTCTAAATATGCTGTCTTGTATGTATGCTAGTTTGCAATGAAATATACTATGAGCAGAAATCAGTATCAGGACCATGGACAGTAGTGATGAGTACTGTACTGGAAAATAAGACCTCCAGAGTTCAATCTTCAGATGTCCAAGTATGGGGAATAAAAAGTTTTGCCATATAGAAATTCATTAATACATGTGAACTTCCTAGACAAAAGGGATTATTACTTTTATTCTCTCAGTCTGTCACTACTTTGCAATCACTTCTCACAGCATTCTATGCAGCCCAAGAAGAGTTTGTGGCTTTCTTATTTATTGCGGTGTTTTATAATTCTAGCAACAACACTAGCATTCTCTTAGAGCAGTGTTTCTCATCCTTGACAACTTTAAGATAGGTGGACTTCAATTCCCAGAATTCCCCAGCCAGCTCTGGGTGAGAATTCTGGGACCTGAAGTGCACCCATCTTAAAGTTGTCAAGGTTGAGAAACACTGTCTTGGAGTTTTCTTTAATGGTGTTCTGGACCCCAATCACTCTTTTTTTCCCCCGTTACCTCATGCTTAGTATGTTGTCACCTCACTGAAACATCATTTTTCACCCCTTGCCTAGCAAATTTCTTGTCAAATTTAATCCCTTGTGCTTTTTGTTAACTGTTAGTCTCAAATATGTAAATAAATAAATAAAATTGAGATTGTATCTACTTGCTTCCATCAATTTAGCCAACACAAAGTTTAGCTTCATATATTTAAAATACAACAAGATTGCATGGTTTAAAACAACAATGGCTGTGGCATGGAGTTAGAATGGATGAATGGGAATAACACTAGAGTTATGGTGTTCTTTACATAAGGATATGTTTTGTTCTATGCCCACACCTGTACTGATCTATGCTTGGACACAACTATATTCACATTTCTGACCTTGTGCATTTCACATGGCTGTAGATCTGTTGAAAACACTCCATGTTACTCCTACGTTGAGCTGATTTAGTCAGAGAAATAAGTGCTGAATGTGTTCAATAGCACTTTCTCCTAGGTATTTACAAATAGGATTGAGGTCATTGCATAAGTGTAATTGAGATATCCTGTTAGTAGCTTTTTTGCTTTGATCTGGGTCTTACGATGGAACTCTTAAACAAGTTACTTCATCGGCATATAAATTTTGCACACATCGCCCTATGGTTGAGAAACTAACCAAGTGACAAGAGTGATGATTTATTCCCATTCAAGGGCCATGTGTCACCACAGAAGTGATGACTTTACAGAAAATGGTTGGGTAACATATACAACTATTTTTCAGTATGGGAATGGGAACAGGAAGTGCCTGAGAGACAAAGCACTACGATTTCCACTATTCAAAAGCCTCATAATTCCCTATTCCAAAATGACCATGCTCCCTATTCTAATGTCTATTCAATATTCTGCAATATTCAGTCACTCTGCTGCCTAATTTTGGCAGTGGCATTTCAGGCTGCAAATAGAGTGGCAGGGTTCAGAGAAGCTAATGTAAGCAGACAATGTTGGTTTAATTCAAACTGATATATGTGTATTTTTTTAAACCCTTCCCCATTCATTTTGTCTTTAAAGCAGACTTGGACTGAATAGCTCTTTGAAGAGATGACTGTACTCTGATAAACAATAAAAAAACCCCTTCAAGTATAGCAAGAGAGTGCTATCCTTTATAAATAGTTACCCGATTTCTCACGCAGCCATGAACCTCATCTAAACCATGCTGACATTCTCAGCCTGAAGTACCTTACAGGCTGGTTGAAGGATAGTAGGGAAAACAAATCCATATGTCCCACCCTGAGCTCCTTGAAAGAAGTAGAAGCTATAAATAGGATAAAAGCTGAAAAACAGGCTCAAGAACTTGCTTTAACCATTTTGGAAACTGTGAGTTGACACTTCCTGGTGTGATTAATTGCTGTTGTTCATCTGTTTGCTGTTCTACCTCTTCCTTAAGTAATCCAAACTAATTAAAATATCATTACTAGATATGAAAAACTGATAGAGCATGTAGGCTTGCAAATTAGATAATTTTAAACCAAATGGATATATTTGCATCTCTTAATCTTGGGCTGCAAATAATATCCGTTAGTAGGCAATTCACTGCAAGCTTACTTGAGAGTAAATCCCACTGAATACAAAATCCAGGAAAGCACGCACAGATTGGCAACATCCACTCTGTTTGCCATTTTTTGCTGAAATCTATAATTTCTATATGATGGAAAAAGCTGTAAGTCCACCATTTTACTGGCTGGGGATTTTTTTAAAAAATGGCTGTTTTTATTTTATCCCCCCCACACACACACACACTATATAAAAAGGGTTGTTTTAAATGCATCAGTAAAAAGAAGATTGCCCTCAGCTAACTTTTGTATAAGCAGCATGAAGAGTGGGGTGGATTATGCATAAATAATAATGACATAAATAGCATCAATTTCAGGGATTCGATCAGGACTACTCTCTATGTGATAACTGCAAATTTACAGTGAATTTAGAAAGAAAAGGGAATGGCCACAGCCTCTTTCTTTCTTTCTTTCTCCTTTGATCCAGCTTGACCCCTTTTCTTATGTAAACAACAGCAGCAAATCATTGCTTAAAATCCATTCTCTGTTATGTGGATATAATGAAACATTTTTATTATGTATTATGAGGCACATTGAAGGCTGCTGAAATAGACTCAGATTGGAGAGAAGAAATATGCTCTAGATGCAACAGGAATTAAAGGGACGAGAAAATGTTTGCTGTATTTTCCCACCACCTCAGGTTTTTGTATGGGGGTTGATTTTTTTGGCCATGTCATGTAGAATACTATTGACTCCAGATGAGTTTCTGACCTTCCTGAACCAACAGACAACAGACTGTTGAGCAGATGGGGCTGTCCAAAGGCACCCTGTTTTCTGCTTGGCCTGAGCTAACTGCTGGGATGCTACAGAGTGATAATAAAGCCACAATGACAGCTCTGAGGCCTTGGACCTTTCTCGTGTTTTTCAGGATATCATGCCTCCTGAGCAGTCATTGTATTGTATTGTATTGTATTGTATTGTATTGTATTGTATTGTATTGTATTGTATTGTATTGTTAGACAGGCACTCATGCCCTGGTCACCTCACAGCTTGACTACTACAATGCGCTCCACATAGGGCTGCCCTTGAAGACCACCCAGAAGCTTCAACTAGTCCAGAATGCAGCAGTGCGGCAATGATGGGCATGCCTCGATATGCCCATTTAACACCTCTGCTTCGCGAGCTGCACTGGTTGCCAGTTTGCTTCCTGATGTGATCCAAGGTGCTGGTGGCTACCTATAAAGCCCTACATGGCACAGGGCCTGGTTACTTGAGGGACCACCTGTCTCCCATGATATCTGCCTGACCGTCTCGATCTGGCAGGGTTGCTGCACTTTGGGTTCCATCAATTAAACAATGCCACCTGTTGGGACCCTGGAAGCACACCTTCTCTGTAACAGCGCCTGCCCTCTGCAGTGAGGTTCCTACTGAAATCTGAATACCTCCCGCCCTACTGGGATTTTGAAGGGCCTTAAAGACCTGGCTCTTCACCCAGGGCTTTGGAGAGGATGATTGTTGCCCCTTTCTTCCTTCCTGTTCCCCTCTGCCATTGATGTCCCTTTGTCTGTTTTTATGGTTTCTGCATTGTTCTTTGTTCTTTTAAAATGTTTTAACAATTGTAAACCACCCAGAGTTGCTGGGAGTCAGGCAGCATATACATTAAATAAATAATAATAATGACAATAATAATAATAATTAAATAAATAATTAATAAATTATTATTATTATTATTATTATTCTGGAAAAACTCACTGAAGCATTATTATGATTATTATGATTATTAAGATTATGATTATTATTGGTTCACGCAAGTCCTCTACTTGCCTGAGGAACAACAAATGGTACCTATCTGTGCCAAGATGCTGAGCATTGAAGCTTAGCCAAATTGCTTTGGCACATGATGCAGAAACTCCCATAGGGGCCTTTTTCTGTGCACCCCCCTCACAAAAACCCACAAAAGAATAAAGTGAAAAGGCCATGCAATACAGCACAAATATACTGTTATCTGTTTTAACAGGAATGTTGCCTGTGCCTTAAGGTCACCTTGCTTAGAAACAAACAGCTGGCTTGCCATCTGAGTTTAGTTGAGGTGAGGTTCTCAAGGTGAAAACCTTGAGGTTTAGTTGAGGTGAGGCTCTCAAGGCTACAATGCAGGTATTAGTTGTAGTCCATTTACAATTCGGCATGAACTCATATGAACTTACTGCATTTCCAAAAATGGAGCAATTTGCTTTGCAGAGGAGTATCTGTTTTAATTCATTCAAACGGCTAGTATAGCACAACAAAACAACTGCTGGGTATTTCATCGCTATGTGAAGAAAATATGGGTTTCTTATCATTGGAAAAAGGACGCTGATGACTGAAGCTTAAGTTAAATCAATGGCTGGTTCACCTACTGTGTTAAGCTATAATGCAATTTGTTTGGTTTGGGCTTACAGCCTTACATGATTCCAACAACAAATTGTGATTTATTCAACTTGTATAAATCAGGTCACTGTATTTGCTGAAGCTCTAAAAAGAATCTGCAGCTTTCTGAAAATCCTTTGCCTTAATCCTTTAGTCTTTATCTTCAACTGAATACCTGTAAACCCCTTTCCTTCCATTCACCCATTTGAACTGTTCTCTCTACATTGTGTAATTGCTCTCTAAAAATGGATCACAAAGCATTTATTTTCTTTAAGCTAGCTTGTAAAGCAACCTATTCACTACTGATTCAATAAAAATCAATACCTCATATTTAACATTAGTAGACTAAGAAAAATTATATTTAATGCTGTGCTGAACTTTAATGCTGTGAACTTCATTCTACCATAATTAACACGAGTTATCTACAGTTGTTTTTTTACAGTCATCAGAAGTTGTGTTTGCTAGCAGTAATGCTTTCCAGAAAGCTTTTTGCCCTATAACTTCCTAACTGCATAATATTCTTGAAGAAAATAATGTGTTTATCAGGATGTCCAAAATACCGCATGAATCAGTCTAACTTTGCTCTGCTCTTTCATGTATGTGGGTTGAGACAAAAGTCGATGGAGGTCATTCAGTTGATAATCTAGATCCAACTGAAAATTATAATTTTCCACACTTTCTACAGCAGGAATGAGTAACTGAGGGCTGCATTTTCTCAGAGGTAATCTGAAAGGAATGCTCTGCAGATGTGAGCAAATCTGTGGATACAACTTTTTTCTTTTATTATCAGTTTGTAATTTTTTTCCCCTTCAGTGATTCTTTTTTTTTTTTATTTTACACTTTAAAAAATTATATAGGTTGTTTTTTGCTATAATTATGTATACTATATCAGACTACTATTTTCTTTTGTGCACATCCATTCTTCTTTCCTTCATTTTGGCTGGATTAATCTACTTCTTGGATGGATCTATCTCTGAAATAAATAATTAGAAATGTTTAGACCTGTTGGGAAGTGTTGGGTTTCAGGGTTCAGTGACACTCGTCTAGAAAACAGATTTCCTACCTGCAGTTGTGGGTGGCATCTTCAAAGGCAAAGTGATCTCCTATACAGACTAAGGCAACTGAGCAGAAACTGACTGGGCTCCTGTTTCTAAATCCAGGTGTCCTAACTTCTGATTGGCTTTTAGCTGAGCTGGTTTCCAATTGTTGCAGGTTGGTGAGGTCTGATATCTTATTGGTTCTTTGTTTGTGCTGATTCTAATTGGTAATTTTGGTTGTGTTGGTTCCAGATTGATTCTTGGTTCATGCTGACAGCCTGAAAAATCATCAGTAGCAGAACATAATGATCATAACATTCAATTCAAGGACACACAAGTGCTGTCAACAACATCAAACTATTACACAGCCTGCACAGAGAGGCTATTGAGACCTACAAACATCCCAATAGTTTCAACAAGAAAGAAGAAATCCTGAAGATTAACAAAGCCTAGCTACCTGCCCTGTGCCACACCAAGATCTTGCCTCAAAGCCGGACCAACCAGGAATCAGCACTCCAAAAATAATCAATCAGAAGCTGGCATGAACAAAGGACCAATCAGGAACCAACACCACCAAAATGATCAAACAGGATTGATCAAACAAAGAACCAATCTTGTACCAGTCAGAAACCAGCTTAGCTAAAGGCCAATCAGAAGTCAGGACACCTAGCTATAAAAACAGGATCCCAGTCAGTCCCTGCTCTGTTGTATGTGTAGCACACCACTTTGCCTCTTAAGATGCCAGCCACAGTTCTTTAGACTATGGTCACTAAATCCTACAGCATATACCAGCTGTGAAAGCCTATACCAGTATATTTTAGACCTGTTCTTTGGTGAAATAGGTTTTGTCTATTTTTTTGATTGGCTGAAGCATCACCTAGGCAAGATCAGTGCTAGACATGTCTGTGAGGGTAAATTCTAAAAGTGACAGATGTAGTTTTACTGTTTGTACATTTTTATCATTTAAAAATAATAAATGAGACCTACTTCTGACAGTCCCATTCAGGGGACATTTCTGCAGGAAAAAAGTAATTACTGTTTCTGAAGGTTCCTTGCAGAGAACTTCCCCACCACCTTCTTGTTCTGCTTTATCCTTTTCTGAATGTATGCCTGGGGATATTTAACACAAACCCTATTGACCTGCTGCTTTTTTTTTTTTTGTACTGACTTTTTTTGCTTTCCACCTGCAAACTGTTCTTTCTTTTTCACAATCAAAAACAGAGAATAACTTGGATTTCAGCAAGAGAATTTGATGAATTTGCAAGGGATTGTTACATAAAGAACACAATGATGGCAAAAGAGAGGAACAATGGAGTTGATTTTGGGACCTACATAAAATCAGGCCAGGCCAGGAATCACATGTGGTCTGCATGTGCCCCATTCCTATTCTGAAATGTATTCTTTGTAACCCAGAGAGTTGCAGTAAATTTGGGCAAATGAGCAAAACTCGTATAAACAGAGCTTTGCTGTGAGAAGAAAGGAAATAACTTTGGGTGCTAGAAGTCTAGGTGCCCAGGCTTTGAAATTAGGAGGAGCCCCCATATCTAAAGGTAAAGAGGAAAAAAATAAGGTTAGTAGATCACAGAATAAAATAAGGGGCTTGTGAGCAGACAAAGTGGAATCAGTGAGTAAATCGTAAAACTGGAGACTCTCCAAAGTGTAGGGAAATGTGTCCCAAAATGCTGAGAAGAAAAAACAAAATTCAGCATTTGGGAAAAGATGTAAAAAGTATGAGAGGCAGAGCAAGGGACTCTGCTGAATGCTGACAGGCTTGACCAGAGACACCACTCCTGGACAAAATTGCTAAATTAAAGAAAAGGAAAAGATTAGCATAAAAAGTAGTATGGGCACATAAGGGCAGGAAGAAAATCTCCATCATTCTCTTTACTCACTTGCTCATAAGTAGTTCTGATCTTCTCACTGGAACCTTTGCCCCTTGTCTTAAGCTCCCTCATTCATGAGTAATCTTTCTCTCACTGTAAAGGTTGCAACCTGAGAGAGACATAAAGGTTACTCAAGATTAGGAGAGAGAACAAGCAAAGTATAGGAGGAGAAAAAGGAGAACGCAGGAGATTTTTCTCCCTGTTCTCCTATGTGCCTTGCTGGAATGCCTGCCTGCATCTTTAGTTCAAGGGAAGTAGATCAGCCAGCAAGTGCCACCCATAAAAGGAATCACCCTGGATTTAGTCTGCCTTTGGGGGGATAATTTGAGACTGCATTGGTAGATATCTTCTTCTGAGGTTCCCCAGTAAAAGATAAAAATGATAGAATGCCCCCTGACACTTATCCGGCTGAGAAGTTCTTAATCCTTTTATCAAGGCATTTTCCCTTCAGTCCGGCTGTAGGAAAACAGAAAGGCGCTTGCTTTGGATCTTCCTGCTGAAGGCCCAGAAACATAGAATGTAATAAACCGTGTGCCAATTCTAACACCCAAGCAGTAAGTATGGAATCATATAATCTTGTGTGCAAGGAAATGCATTAGAAATTTCCTCATAAAACCCATTAATCCAAACCTCTCTATATAACAGAGTTTACAGGGCAAAGGAAGGAAATACAGGGCAAACAAGGGGAAACAGGCACACATAGAAAGAAGTCTAAATAAATTCAATAAAATCAACCTAGTTAAAGTAGTTACTTACTCCTCCTTCTCCCTCCTGAGCATGTAATCTCAGTTTTATGGCATGTGGGGGGAAAGGTGAAAGTCAGCCTTTCAGAGGAGATTTATGGTTGTTTTACTCATTCAAAGGAAAGAAAAAGAAAAACGTTTTATCATGTCCTAGGTTTGGTGGCAAATCAGAAATTATATAGGAGCTATACCCACTGTCCAAATTATCTCTGATGAATTTATAAAGGTGCAGTCTGGTTTTTTCTTTGCACCTCAATGGAATTACATGGGAGACGTTTTTTCAGGTGGTTGGACAGTGGGAGGAACAAAAACTGAATTCCATCTATTGAATTCCCTCAACAGGTCTTCAATTTATCAGATGCTGTAGGAGGTGCTGATTTAAGCTACCATAACTTGGGTTTGTCCCATTATTAGAAATAAACGGTAGACCCTTCAGAATGGTTCTCAGTACATAAATTCTTCAAAAATTAAGAGGTAATCATGTGCAACTGCATACAAAATAGATTATTTATTACTGGATTTTTTAGCCCACCTTTCTAGTTATTTGATAAGGCTGCTTACAAGAGCAAAGATACAAAAAGTAAAACGAAACCTCACTAACACAGTTAAAATCCAAATAAAAATGCATTATTAAAAGAAATAAATTAACAAGTTAAAGGCTGGTAAAAGAGTTGGCACCAACTTTGTGGCTGCTAGGAGAGTGGGGGCTAAAAGCATTTTCCTAGGGAGTATACTTCACAGCCCAGAAGCCCCGCAGGTATGCGTTTGTCACATACCAGATAGCTAAACCACTGGTAATGCCTTCTCAAGATCCTCTCCTGTTGATCTGAGTTATTAGACAGGTTCATAACAGGAGAGGCAGTTCTGCAGAGAGTCAGGCCATTTGTGATTTAAGGTTTTATAGGTCAGTACCAACACATTCAATCATGTCTGATAGGCAACTGGTAGTTAGTGTGGATTTTTCAGTACAAGAAACATAAGATCCCTGGACCTTGCACTGATCAGCCTAGCTGCTGCATTTTGCACAAAGTGCAACGCTAAGACACTTTTCAAAGATAACCCCACATTAAAATATATTGTCAAGGTGAGTTATAATCAAGACATGGATAACTGTTGTTTAGCCCAGCCAGATCAGGAAAACCACAGTTGGTGCACAAGCATTACTGCATAAAGTACTCTTCTCGGCAACTACCACTTGCAAGTCCAGGAACAGCTCCATCTTGTCTGGATTTAATTTCAGTTTGTTCTCATCTAGCTGGATATTGAGGTTAGGTAATGTTTAATCATGGTTTTATTGCTTCCTCAAAGCTAGAATATAAGAAAGAAGTAGTGGAGCTTGGTAAGGAAGGAGTAGTAGAGCACACTCATGGCAGCCAAGTTCTGGACAACCTTCTTCAGCAGATTGGTGTAGATGTTAAAAAACACAGGAGACAAGATAGAACTCTGGAGAGCACCATAGGTTAGTGACCTAGATGTTGAACAATAGTCTGCAGCACCACCTACTGGGTATGGCCTAATATAAGGATTGGGGCCACTGGAATACAGTGGCACAAAAGCCAAATATGGCCAGTCAGTGCAAAAGTGATTGATGATTGATAGTATGAGATCTGTGAAGAGATCCAGGAGAACTGGCACAGCTGTACTGCCCCCATCCAATTTCCAGTATAATTAATACATGTAGGTGATCAAAACAGCCTCAGGACAAAAACCTGATTAAAATGGATCTAGAAAAATCAGTTCATACACCTGAATCTGGAACTGGGGAGCAACCACTCTCTCAATTCTCTTGCCTAAGAATGGGATGTTTGAGACTGGCCTATTAGAGAGATCTAGATGAAGTGAGAGCTTTGAATTGAAGTTTGTATAACTGTCTCCTTAAGCCATGTAGCTTTACCTCCTGTGTTCAAGAAAGCATTAACCACTTTCCTTAAGCCTGGGACCAATCATAGATTTTACTGAAAGTAGTCTTTTTGGTAGCCCGAGGAGCAGTCTTACCATTGGGTGGACATTTTTCATCTGGAGAGAAAAGGGGCATTCTCATAATGGTGCCATTCTCTAGAGGTGGATCCTTTATGCCTGGATTCACGTATGGTCAGGCTGAGTTTAGTCATTGTTTAAAAATCACAAGTTGTGGTAGCATATTTAGCTCTGAAATATATGACAAAAGGAGTCCGACAATCTGTCCTACTTTGCAGGATTGGAGCTGAAACATCAGAGTTGTTTTTTCTTTATTACCAATGTTTCTCTTCATGATTTTTGTTGACTGAAATTGACTCATACTAATGGTGTCTTTGGATGGGGGACAAAAAAGGCAAGTTGTGGAAGTTGCATTATGATGTCACTTCTGCCATCTTGCCTTTTTGGACCCAACCATTACAGACAACGCTGACTCATACAGTTTTAAATACAAGTAACTTCCAATGAGTGTGATTTTTGCACCTTTAATAGCAGTTTAATCTGCAATATTTTATATTTTCAGTGATCTGGGAATGTTTCAGATCAAGTTGTTACTGAAGATGCAGCTACTTTGGCAAATTTAAAAACTGACATTCGTGAGTACAAGCATGCATATTTTGAAATACGGTAACAAAATATTGCAAGCAGGCCTAGATCTCCTACCCTTAACACTGATTTAAGGGGAATTTATATACATTTCATTTCAGCATGAGCTTAGTTGCTGACTATCAGTATTGCCAGGGAATTACAGTAAAATCAGTAAAGTCCAAGCTGAAAATCAAATTACATTACTTGTACAGGGCAAGAACTTTGGAACTGCCATCAAAAATCTTCCATATGGATGGGTCTAACTGAATTTGTATACTTGTCCTTCATGCTTCCCTGCATGCCCACAGCATGACCCTTGCTTAGATACAGATTGCTGAATACAACTACTACTAGATTGCTAAAACAGTATCCTCAAATGCAACAGAAATCTATCTCCCTCATATCTTCCAAGGGTGCAATAACATATGAATTATCCTAATACAGCCATTTCATACAGATGTATTAGACCAGAACTCCCCATTATAGATGTGCTAGCAGTAGTATCCCAAATAATAAGATAATCAACCAAATAAATAAATGAATGAATAGTAAAATAGTAAAATAAAAAGCTAATAAATACAAACAATACAAAATATAATAAAAGTACCATGCATTTCACATCCCATTTTCAAGTTCCTCACTTCTGCTTGTCATCACAATTAAGATTCACTATTTCTTGTGATCCACAGACTAAGCCCTGCTTTCTAATATCTTTGGAAATTCTGTTATTATTTTTAATTTTCTCCCATATAATTTTCCATGTTAAAGAAACCTATGTGTCAAAGGCAGGTTGAGCTGCATAGATACCATTTTCTCATCAGGTCCCCAGAATGCTGGGGAAAATAGCCAACGATGGCCTGTATGTACACTCTACATACACTGGCCTTTGGGATGTAAACAGAAGTGATTAATTAAAAAGTAAATTCTGAGAATATTTGCAGAGGGCTATTTCAGTTCAGTAAGAGTACTAATGGAAAGGATTTATTTGTTAGTAAGTGCCATCAGAAGGAAAGCAATCAATTTAATGTTATATTTCCAGTAGGTGGCAGTGAAAGTAGAACAAATCTAGCCCTTCAGAAGGACTTCATCCATCTGCAAATTTTATGGTGTGTATGTTCTAATTTCATTTATTTATTTTTACATACATGCCTACATACATCTACATACATACATAATACTTTTTCAGATACTTCAGGTTGGAAAAGTTGGAAGAATTCAGTTCTTCATGCTGAAAGTTACTTTAAAACAATGAAGCAGGAAGGTAATGTGCTAGTTTGAGGGAAAGCTAATGTGAAAAAATGGGATAAGGTTGAACAACGCACACACATACACATAAATATGCACCTCTTTTATTGACAGGTCCAAATGTCAAATTTTCTGGCAAAAATGAAAGCCTTCTCTAAATAATTTGAGAAATTACATCATTTCTCTTTTCTAAGATTTATCTCTTCTTGTTCTAGAGCCTTATGCAAAATATCTTCCTATTCCTTAGAAGGGTGCAGCTTGAAAGATCAAGAAACAGGCTGAGAACTGGGATCTTCATGTTTTCAGACACTGAAAAATAGGTGGAATTTGGTGGCCACAAAATCTAATAATAATATGACTATATGTTTAATCCAAAAACTTTGACTTGGACTGGCCTCAACCTGCCATAATCCTCACAGTTTAAACATCTACCTAATTCTTTATTCTTCCCTTTCCTCAGTTTTATAAAATTTTGTCTGATTAACTTAAATACTTCACAGTTGATGCACTTCTGTATTATTTTGATTTATACTAATAAAAGAGTCACTCAGTTACATTAAAAAAAAAATTCTCTCATGAATCAAAATATCTATGATTGTTTTTATCAGACTATATTATGTATTCCTAAAAAACACACACTACTAATAAACCTTGTATATTCTGTCAGGCAGTGCCTTTTTTTTTTTTTTTTTACTTCTACTACCAAAAGGAATAAGCTAAGCAAAATTAAGTTAAAATATATTTATATAGGCCTCCCATTTCAGTAGGGAGGAATTCCAGGAACAACTTCTTGGATCTAGATTCCTTTCACAAGAAAACTTACTGATGACTTACAATGTTTATGTAATTTTTGATTTATTTACAAATATAAAAATAATACAAGCAGCATAAGCAGGCCTCACAAACAGCAGGCATTCCTTCTGTCTTTACACTGGAAAATATAGAGTAGATATTTGTGCTTGAAGTGGCACTTTCAGGAAAGAAGCCTGAAAAATTGACTCAAATAGTGATAACCAGATAGGGAATTTTAGATCTTACTGAACATAAATAAATCACCAGTTCCAGGTGGTAGCTATCCAAGGATGCTTAAAATATTCAGTTGTCCAATGACTGATTTTCTAAGACAAATATAGGATGTTGACATGTGCACTAGAAAAGGAGTTCCAAGGCAGAAATAGTGGGCAGCTTAACTTCTGTTCCAGACATCATCAAGGAAAAATATTATAACAATTAAAAGGACAAGATTTGCAAACTGAGCAAAGTCAGGGAGGCAGTGAAGGACAGGAAGGCCTGGCGTGATATGGTTCATGGGGTCACGAAGAGTCGGACACGACTTAACGACTGAACAACATCCCGTCTCACTGACCTTTTAGAGTTCTTTCACAGTATGAACAAAGCTTGGATAAATACTAATAGATATTGTAGTGGATCTTTTAAAGGCTTTTTACTAAAAACTCCTACCAAGGACTCATATTTAACCATCATAAGAGGAAGTGTGTGTGTGTGTACGTGTGTGTAAATAGGTTTAAATGAAGAGCTGTAACAATGAATTGGAGTCAACCACAAGGTTCACCCATGCTTTTAGCTTGTTTATAACTTATCTAAATATGATCTAAGTCAGCAGGGATCAGGAAGCCACATTTACTGATGTTAATTTGTGAAAATACTGACCACGAAAATGATCCATCTCTCTTCCAGTTGAAGAAATCAGCTGATTCCTAAGACTGATCCTGGATGGTTTGTATTCACATTAGATCCCCTGTTCTGTTTAAATATAGCCTAAGAGTCTGGAAGAATGGCATTGAGTAACAATGGAACTATATAACCAATGCATTTGCTCTGGCAGTGTTTCTCAACCTCAGCAACTTTAAGATGTGTGGACTTCAACCTCAGCATGCTGGCTGAGGGATTCTAAAAGTTGAAGTCCACACATCTTAAAGTTGCTGAGGTTGAGAAACACTGTGCTGTGGTATGATTAATATACAGGTGTGAAACAATTGCTGGGAAAAATTAGAAAGCAAGTAGAAATGATTAATCCAAGTCTGCTGTTTTTCCATTGAAAATGCTCCATTGACACCAGTTGTCCTCCAATTAGTCTTTCTTCTAATTTCAGAGCTCAGCTGGGGGAAGTACTGTTTTTAAATGGTCTAAAGATAGGGGAAAAATAATATTAATGGCCAAGAACTCAGTCCCCAAAATGTTTCTCTCCTTTTAATTAGCATTATTATTTATTTAATAGAATTTTTCTTTAGCTTTGCAGAATACAGATCCATTCTAAAGTGGCTCAGCAATCATTACTAAGAGGACACCCACACACATACATAGAAGAGATTAGCATCATTTGCAGGGAAGGTAACTGTTAAGGACCTTTTGAGATGATCATGTGCATGGACTTGTCCACACATCCTACTTGCCCCATTGTGAGGACAGCCTACAAAGCACTCTTGAGGACAAAAATGAACAATATCATCTTCAACCTGCTCTCAGTCTATGGCAAAAAGAACCTTCACTCATCTTTCTTGTTCTGTGTCAGGAGGTTTGTTTTCCAACTTCCAGTGACAGAAATTGTGCTGTATGGTTTGTCTGCTGCACTTCATTTTGCTGTAAGCAAATGTCTCCACTCCATTTGGCTACTATGCCTTAGGACACTATATACTGTAGGTGAAACTTTTTAAAACAAATTTACTAGTGAAAAGCTGTTTTTTAAGCAGTTGAAATTGACAAGAGTCTGCCAATTTCCCTTTCTAGCCCAACTGATGGGAAGGAAGATAAAACTTTGGTGTTTGAATTCTTCTTTCTCTCACTGGTCCATTGGTAGAGACGAGAGCTACAAGTATAAGAGGGATTCAGCAGAGGGAGACTCTTTCAAGATGTCTACTAGTACAAACCATACGTCCTCAAAAACCTTCCCATGGAAAGGAAAGCAGTTGGCACTTGGATGGAAGGGAGGGATAAAGAAGACGAAGAATTTACCAGTTATGAGCAAAGGTAATCACTATTGGACAGAACACCTGGCCGGCATCATTGCCAAAGCTGAAGAATGGATTGAAAGGCTGGCAGCAATTTCTTAAGCCTGCTTCATTTCCATTAGGTTTCAGAACAAAAGATATATAGCTTAAGATTGCCCTGTACAAGTTCCCTCTGACCATCTACCTGTTTCCTTTTACTGTGTTGAATCCTGACCCTCTTACTCTTGTCTTTACTTCAATGCAAGCTTCTCAAGAATTGTAGCCAACTAGACCAGATCTGAAGGTGCATGAACTAGATGATAGGCTTTCCCTAGAACACTGCCCACTCCCCCAGAGGTCTACATAGCTCTTACCCTGCTTGTGTTTAGGAAACAAGAAAAACCAGCACTGTTCCAGCAGGCTTTTGGTTCTGGTTTATTATGGATTGCCATCAGAGGGATTTGGTTTAAATAATTATTTGTTTTGCTTTTCTTGATTATGTATAATTATTATTTTGCTTTTAACTTTGCTATCTTCCTTGTGGATTGGAATGGATTATAAATACTACACAAAGAAAACACAGACAAAGTACATAGCCTTCAGACCCTAATTTTTTCTGGTGGAGGGGTTAGTTCCAGGAAGCACAGGGGTGCCATAGTGATGACTTGGGGGACTGTGGTGAAAATTTTTGGAGAGTGGCTTAAGGTACAAACCAGATGTGTTAAGCCTTGCATATCTATTTTGTGTCTTCATTTATTTGTGGTGGTGGGGAATTTAAAAATCAATCAGGGCTTGCAGATGTTGCTGTACAAAAGCATGATACCTGACCTAGATCAGGATTGTCAGGATCCTGAAGGAAAGCCTTTTCTTTGGAACTTCCAGGGGTTCTGTTTGGAACAATCTACTGTACCCCCACACCCACTGGTTGGAACTTTTTTTTAATGCACTCCATAGATTTCAACTGAATTTTCTGTTATTTTATTTTTACTATAGCAAAACATGTATTGTATAAATTAAAAACAATAATTACTTTCTCATTATTATGCCCCCCCCCAAAAAAAACAGGATTCTTTTGATTCCAAGGCATTTTTAATTTTATACAAAATTTGATGAAGGAACAAATCATATTCATATTTGGAAGCTTTCCAGAGTATTATACAATGGATTTTCATTTAAACAGAGACTTGAATGTTATGGAGTTGCTCCATCTGACAGCTGGTCTTATTTTTGCAATCACATCTTCCATTTTGCATTTCTGTTTTACTACATGAGAGTAATCTGTTTTTGTTCAGCATAGTCATTGCCTACTGTACTAGTTGCAGGGTGAGTGACTCTGAAGGACAGAGGCTGATGCAATGGTCTCAAGGTTAAAGATTTTTTGGGGTGTGCCAAAACCATATTTAGTGTCATGTAGATACTGAGAAGCTTTGTTTCTAATTTAAAAACCTGGGTCCGTGTATATCTGCCTTGCAAATGAAAATATAGAAAAGGGCAGATGTGTTAAGCAATGGAGGGGAGGCTGTTGGACATAGCTGGAGTTGTATTTGAACAGCATGGAGAGGCAATATTGTGTGCTTCAAAGACAGGTAGAGGAGGAAGCTGCAGCTTCCAGACCTAGCAGAAGTAAGTAGGACCTGAGGGAGAGATGTGCTGAACAGACTGGCTGCTGGAAAGGTCTTCAGCTTTTGAGGAGCAGATCAGACATCAGTGAGGATAGCTTGGCAAAAGTGCTAGAATACAGGAAGCTCAGGAAAGAATGATTTTTCCTTCTTACCACTTGTCTCCCTAGACTAAAAGCAAGCACAGAAGCAAAAATACTGAAAAAAAGCCATGTGAGTCAGAGAGGGAGGGAGCAAAACAGATAAAACACTGTTTTAAAAAAAGCCTCAGTTTGGAATTGTCTATATAGAACTGTATATTTATAGTTTGTTAAGCTAAGGCCACTATCTATATTGGAAATAAACACATATTATCTACCTAAAAGCGCTGCAACAATAAACATCACTGTAATTTAGAAGAGAAGAGCAATATGTGTATGTCTGGAAAGTTTCTGTCCCTTTTCCTACCTACAATACTACTGCATTTTCTTTACATCTAAAAAGGAATTTCATTTTATGGCAGAAACAGAAATACTTAAGATGAAATATTTCTGAATTCTTCTGTTAATTTTAAAAGCAAAGGTTTTTAAATTTATTTTTATAATACTGAGAGGTATGGAAGAATTCAGATCAGGTACTTAAAAATCAGCTGACATTCAGTTTATAGTGTGTCCTATAAGCTTTCAGCCAAGTAACACCAAGAATGTTATTTTTATTCTGATGCTGGACTCTTAATGTTTAACAATGTGAGTTTGATAATATAACTCCTAGGGTGGGGCAGGGGAATCATTTGTTTCCATTCTATGATTGATAACTTATATCAGAGATGCTAAATACAGTATTTGCCATCCATCATGTGTCCTCTTTAATATCCAAGGGTATTTTATACTGAGTTACATCATTAATCTAATTAACCTAATATTTCCTATACTTCTTGGTGCCAGGCAGACTTCCCCAGTGCTGATATCCAGTCCTTAATTTTTGAACTACACTACTTCTGCATGCAAAAGAACAAGTTAATATTAATAATCTATCAGCCAGTAAACTGAGCATGGAAAGGATGCTTATAATTTTTGAAGTGCAATTCTTAATATTAATGCATGTATTTAATCATACCTCAGCACAGGATAAACTCAAATGAAATTAAAACAGTCTTTTACATGTTAATACAATCAGCACTTTTCATTGTTCTTAATACTGCTGTCAGCGCTGCATCGTTATTTCGTGTTGCTACTCTGTAGACCCAGACTGGCCCTGAAATGTAACTGCAAGCCTTAATAGATTGTGGGATCATAGACAACTACACAGAGTCATCTATAACCCACAAATGCAGTAGGTCTACTCAACCTGCTAGGGTTCAGACTAGTGATGGGCAACTCTACAGTCAGGACCCATCACAGAGCACACTGAACCTCTTCAACCCACCATCAGCAATTGTTAGGATTTCATTTAGCTTTTCCAGTCTTGGGAATGGACTAGCCTACAGACTCATGATCTGCATAGTTGCTGGGACCAGGATGACATCACCTTGATTTCTGGGATGTAAGACTCCAACTTCATTAATCACCACACCCCGCAAGTACACTCTCCTACATTGTCTGACAAATATGCAGATTATGCTGATGTTTGAAAAGTGTGAAGCATCAGTCCTGTCTGCCCCATCGGTTCTGTTACCATAGGAGCAGTCTTATTCCTGGAGTCCGGATTCATCCAAAATGCTACTACTTAATGTCAAATTCAGAATTAGCCTGCCTCAAGAATTTATTGATAAGAACTTACAGAAAGAATTTATCCCCTTCTCCTTTTCTCCCCACCAGTGCTACTTTTTTTGTCAAAAAGGATGACCCATACATTTTTATCTCTTACATTTCTAGCTCATAAAACAAGAAGACTGATGCTTTATGATATAAGCCTCCTGGAAGACTCTGTTCCCCTTTTCCAACACTTGGCCTATTCAGTGTGATTTTGGGGGCTGGAAGGGAGAATCCCTTAACTAACTGAATCCATACTCACCAGTAGCAGGATTTATACTGTATGTGTGAGCTCCATTAGATGACTTTCAGAAGACTTCTGTCTTCTTACACCCCTTTTTCTTTTCTTTCCTTGAGAGAAGAAATATTGTAGCTCTGCTATGACAGCCATCTACCTGGGCATTAATAAGTAGTTAAAATGACTCGTCTGCTTCTCTATGATTCTTGGTAGCTTCCCATTAGACAATTCAGGGTCTGTGTTTCTACTTACTATATTTGTAGCTATGCCAAACCTCTGACCACCAAATTGTCTGGCCTTTCTCCTCTCCACAAGGGCTTTAGATTCCTTGTACTTCATAACTTACCTATCTCATGTCAATTCTGATGGTAGCTACCACATGCTTCCTGCCTCTCCCCATTCCTGAGACCTCTTTTTTCTTCAGGAGCTTCAAGCCACTCATTGCTGATTACATCTGGCTTTCAGCCCTTCCACACAACTGTAAAAGAAACTGGACACCATTTTTACTAGTCAATTCCATTAATCATGCAGTCTTGCATGATTAATGCAACTTTTAGCCACACTGAAAACATACAATTCTTCCATCTCTCCCTTGTGGTCCTGGAACACTCTTCCCTTGTTCATTTCTGTCCCCCTACCCCCATGTCATCATGGAGGAGAAGGAATTCCAGATGGAGCATATTTTGGATTTTCAGCACTGGAAGGGCAACCTGGAATATTTTATTTATTTGAAGGGTTACCTGGACACAGACCATTCTAGGGAGATGATAGAGGACATTCATCCACTACATTTCCTTCAACAGTTCCATTTACAATATCCTCACAAGCCCAACCCACTTGACTGGCTGAAATCCAACATGGTGAGTGTAGAGGAGTACAAAGATAGATTTGAAGCAAATACTTGCTAATCACTGGGAAAACATAAACTTAGCCCTGGAAAATAGAAAGGCATGAGTAACAAACTCAATATTACCCCACCTTGAATCTCTTTTGGTATAAAAAAAAATGCTGTCAGGCTATCCATTTTTTTTTATTATTATTATTATCTACCAGCAGTTTTGACTGTAAGGGAAAGGGAAAGGAGATGTATAACTAACTGGGGTGGGGGGACAAAGAGACAGCCACCTGAAGATAAGAGTGAAAGTTCTATCACATCAAATCAAATTACAGTCATAGACCAGCACAAGAAAATTCTAGAATGAGAGAAGCAAGCAAACCATCTGTTAACTCAAAAAGATGGGAGAAAAAAAAAAAAAGCCTAGGTTTAAACCCTGGAATATAGACCAATTTTAAAGCATTGGATTATTTGCACTGCAAAAAGCAAATCTTCTGTTTATATAATGCTTCACTGTTGTCTGCAACAAAGAGTTTAATCTAGCTTAGTCATGTCTGAGAGCTTTCTGCCAAGTTAAGCCAGTTGCTGAAAGAGGAATTCAGTGTCTAGAAAACTGAGATTTACTACTGAGTCTTAGTGTGAAGCCTGATATCTCTAGAGCTCTCTGTACAATATTCAATTACTTTGGTGATGGGCAGTCTACAGGTTTGCAGCAGATGTAATTGCTGTACACATGCTTTGGTCACCTCCCCATTGCAATGTGCTTTACATGGGACTGCCCTTGAAGACCATCTGGAAACTGACTGATCAAAAATGCAGCCACGCAGATAGTAATGATTGCACCCTGGTACACCCATAAAACACCACCATTTTGTGAGCTACATTGGCTCCCAGTATCTTTCCAGGTGCAATTCAAGGTGCCGTTCACCATCTATAAAGTCCTTCATGACACTTGCGGGATCACTAATCTCCAACTTAGTCTGCATATCCCATGAAATCCAACATGGTGAGTGTAGAGGAGTGTGGAGTTATGTTTGAAGCAAATATGTGCTAACCATTGGGAAACATGAACTTAGCCCTGGAAAACAGAAAGGCATGAGTAACAAACTCAAGATTGTCCCACTTTGAATCCTCTTTTGGCATAAGAGGAAAGGAAGAAGAAATGCTGTCAGGCTTTCAAGATTCTTTTATTATAGCCTACAGTATATCAGTGAAGTAAACCAGTAAAGACCTAGTATTTCTTATGTATTTGTTTCCTGAACTGGTCTACCTTGAAGGGCTGAGAGTGAGCATGCTCAAGGTCCCCTCTATAAAACAGTGTCATCTGGTAGGACCCAGAAGTGTGTCTTCTTTGTCATGGTACCTGCTCTGTGGAACTGCCTCCCCTCCTCAGATCTGGATGGCCTTGGCCCTGTTGATCATCTGCAAGGACTTGAAGACCCAGTTTTTTCCTTGGGCACTGGAACAATGTAGTGGATTAGCCCATCTGTAGTGAGCGAAAATTGAATGATTATGGGCTGGGCTTACTTATCTTATCCTTTTTTGTGCTACTTTTAAAAAACTTATTGATGCTATTCTGGTTTTTAATCTTATCTTAACCACTCACAGTCACAATTTATGAGTTGGGCAACCACATAGATTGATTAAAATCAATCAATCAATCTAACATTTCCTTTATATCAGGTCTATAATTTAGAGCATGTAATGTTGAAATCACTTGTTATTGCTTTAGTTAAATAACTGGGAGTAGATCTACTGCAAATAACTTAGGCATCTATGTGTAGTTTCAGTTCTACGTTGTTACCATTAAGCTACAGAGCTCTTCAGTACAATGTACAGTTACTGTTTGTACCCCTTACACTACACTTCTTGCAACCTGATTTTTAGGTACTGTCTTCCATAACATTACCAAAACTATAGGAACCCTAAATTGGCTACAGTATGTGTTAGGAGGGATTTTAAAAATTGTTTTTAAATGGTTTTACAGTATTAGTAATTTTTGTGGCAGGCTTCAAGAACTCAGCGACGTTAGTTTCAGCAAGATACTAATTTGAACATGTTCACACACACACGTTTATTACAGCCATAAGGCCAGATACAACCAGAATATACAGTAGTAACCATCTTACATTTATGTATATATATATATATATAAAACAAAACAATTAGTATTATTTAATCTAAAATTAAAGATACTAAAATATATCAAAGTGCTATGTTATAAAGTCTTAAATCTAAATAATGGTGGGGCATACTGTGCAGATGGTAGCACAAACTGGGCAACTTGGGAGGATATTTTCGGATCCTTGTCTGAAAGGAGTAGCATTAAATAGAAATACACACTACTTGTATATTCTGATTGTATCTGGCCTTATGGCTGTAATAAACGTGTGTGTGTGAATTTGAACATGGAACACACAATTCATCATAAGTTCATCAGCATGTCTGCATTTCTCTCTTTTTGCTTCTATGATCCAAGTGTTTCCATTCTCCTGCTGTTTGGGGATGGCTGTTTTTTGTTTATTATTGATTTCTCTGGTAGTTGATTCTGATTCCCTTACTTTATAATACCCTTTTGAGCAACTCTAAATGAAGTTGACTACTTCTAACACCTATGACTTCTTCTTCAATTTTTTTCAGGCAAATTGTTTCCAAAGTAAAACGAAGTAAATACCTCATTCTGCTGAAGGAGTAAACCTGACTGCAATTTCTATCACTTCAAACTGCAGGTACTATAGGTCATACAATAGTATTCTCTTATACGCTGCCCTTATCTGAAATATTAGCTTTCTCCCAACAATTTACCTTTAAAATGGGAGGATCAATTGAGATTTGCTGAGAATACAGGAAAGGGGGCAGTTTTTTTCCTATCCTCTTGAGGAAAATCGAGAAACATTTTTCCTTCTTATATATATGGTATATGAAAAATCTTGCCAGTCACAGCCAAATACAAGATGAGCTGGTTAAGCAAACAGATGTTTGTTCCATAATAGTTTTGAACTCTGTTTCAGTTATTTCTCAGCAAGCAGTAACTTCACTTCATTAGTCTTTTATGGAACAACTGGTTAGACTTTAATTTCAGGACTAACCTGCAATGTTATCTGTAATGGGACTTTGTAATTTCCTCACTTAAATGTCTGTTGCATCTTTTATGGATCCCCTCCCCCACAAGCTCCATAAATCTCTGTATAACAGATGCTTGCCTACCGCTGAATTCATTTGATACAGGAAGAATGTTTTCTTTTATGAAAACAAGGCTAGCTTAATACATTTTGCAGCTTGAGATAAGCAGCAAAATATCACACAACACACACACCTTGTACCGAAAATGAGTCCACTAGCAACCACCTTTTTTTTTTAACATAGCAATAGATAGAACCTTCCTGCAGCAACTGTCACTTATAGCTCTTGTTGCCATTGCTTTTATTTTATATTAAGAAGTAAGTGTGTGTGCGCAGGTACACATGTGCCATTGGGATGTTATTTAAGAAGGCTATTATTCTGATTCTAATAGAAAAAATGCAGTTTCTCAAGTATTTCACAGTGAAGCGCGACCTCTGTTTCCAAGAATGCTACAGAACTCAAAGATGCTCTTAGAAAATAAATATGACAGCAGGCTGCAGCCTACTGCATTGTTTGAGAGAGTGCCCATCTGCCCAGAAAAGCAAAATCAAACAAAGGTTGAGGTAAAAGCCTCCAGGCAAACTCGAAAGGTTAACAGGAAGCAGCCTCATTAATTGGGCTTCTGGTAAAAGAATGCTTTGTGGCTGGCCATGCCCATCATGGCCGCCATTTTCTGAGGGCGCCATGTTCTGCACTCAAAATTCAGGATGTGATACAAAAAGGTTGGAGACCTTAAATACAGCACAATAAATCAGCTGATAGGAATAACACACAACAAGTTACCATTAAAGATAGATTTAGCCACTTTAGTGCAATGATAAAGGGATTCCACAATCCTTTATTTGCCTGACTAAAGTAGTGGTTCTTAAACTGTTTGACCCAATTATACCCTTTCCCAGTCTTGAATAATGTCATTAGCCCTTAAAAAAAAAAGACTCTGTTGTTCTACAGAGATATCTTGGCAGTGGCAGTCCCAAACTGGGTTCTCGACTCATAAACAAGCAATTACAAATTGCTCCATTACTCCCAGAATATGCCCAAATTACCCCCTAGTGGATAATTACCCTCATTTTAAGAACCACTGGCCTAAAGAATAGCATTACAAACTTCTTGGTTTGCAAAAATAAAGATATCTATGGGGACATGTGATAAAATATTATTAAATATGGAGTGAAAAATAGATAAAAATCTGTCAAATTATACATCTAATCAATTCCCAGAACCCACCTGAAGTGATTTTGGAGAATCAGAGTATTATGTGGGTAAGTTACACAGCAAATAATTATTTCTTAACAGTTTTATTATGGGACCTGTTGGGCTTATTTTCGACTTGCTTCAGTATATGAAATAGTTAATATCCATACTCTAAAATTCATTTGGACTTAAAAACTTAACAAGGATCATAAGTATTTTGAAAAAGTAAAATAGAAAGTTAATACTTAAAAATAGCAATAAGCGAGCTTTAGTACCCTATACCAGTTTCTAAGCCTTATATCTATACTTAAGCGTTAACATTTAAATCCAATCTAATCCACACAAAAATATGCATAGTCTTACTGGCTAAAAGCACCTCTGCAGAGAAAAGGTTGAGATGGATGCTATATTCTCAACGTTAAGTGTGTGTGTGTGTGTCCATTTCTTTTACTTATATTTATATACCTTTCTACAAGGCATTAACTACAAAACTCCCTTGCAAGGTCTACACACAAAGGTCTGTACACATAAACATCTTCAGAAGGTTTAACTGTAAACCTATTTCAGAGGGCCTGCTCAAAATGTTTTTCAAGGACGGCACCCACAGAGCTCCTGGCTCAAGCTTTTAACATGGAAAAGTCCCTACAGGGTTCCTGACTTAAACTGTTAACAATGGAAACTCCCTGCCTTTAAAAAACCACTGCAACTAAGTTAGGACTTTATATTTAGCTGCTATTTATCAGAAAATTCCATAGATGCTGTTGATAATAGACAAGGATACTTTGTTTCAGCTAATTGCATTCCCATCCCTTTTCCTAGGATGCTAGTAGAGGTAGTCTTCATTTGTAGCCTCACACAGCAACCATTTAAAGTTATGACAGTGATAAAAAACTTTGTGACCAATCCTCACATTTATGACCTTCACAAGTCTGTAAAGCAAAGGAAAGCTGAAGTAAGATCATAAGCATAGTCAAGGTTTCACTTCGCAACTGCTTCACTTAATGACCAGTGTTGCCAGTCCCAATTGTGGTTACTAAACAAGGACTACCTGTATTTAATAACAGCTGATACAATTGTCTTTTACAATCATCTCCTGAAACCCCTCTAAAGTGATTTATTTGCCTAATTCTGAATGTTACTGAATTCTCTTAAGTATGATAATGAAATAAAATTCAAGTGGGAAAGTGTCAGGCAATAAATAATAGCTTACAAGTTAAAATTTTGTTGATTTTATTACTTCAATGTAAACAATGCATTGTCTTTTGGGTGACATCTGTATAAACCTCTTGGCAGAGTGCTGCAAGATGTACAGTCTTTGAAAGTAAAGTTCCTGTCTTTGTTGAACTGCAATACTCTCAGATGTATAGCTGAGTCAGCTGTTACCTCTTTCTCTTCATTATCATTAAAAGGGATTCAAGAACAAAGAGTTTATTAGCTGGTAAGCAGTGGTTATGTTCAGGTCCATGCTGGCAAGACTGAATATCAATCCTCAATTGAATTACACTATCTTAATGGACGGGATATGTGAAAATCTCAATAATAGCTATGAGCGGTGATTATTTGGAGATCTCTCAGTACCGTAGTTAACTCTTTTAAGTAGCTTCCTACAAATGATGCATTATTTTTACAGAATAACCAAATCTCTCAAATACCAAAAAAAAAAAAAAAAGTGAATTGGGTATTTTCACATCAACTTCTTTTAACACTTTCCAGCAGGAAGCAAAAAATTCTGGGTTGCAAATAAGACCACATACTATAAGAGCCACGCCAGTGCTTCCAAAGTTCACACTCTTTAATGTTGAGCTTGGTCTTCCCTGAACTACAGTGTTGTTGAGAGTTGGACAGCATACAAGTTCAATAAATTATTAACTATAATGTTATTAAATAACAAAGTGCAAGGCAATGCTTGCAAATAAATCCATTTTTCTGGTTTTACTTATTAGCAACGGGTACCTTTTTCAGAATAGGTTTGTAAAACCTATTAACATGTTGTCTTGGTAATACTAATTAGGCTAGCTTGCTTTCATTATAAAATGAACAAGAATCTTATAAAACTACTGAAAAACTCGCTGTTTCAAGTTGATTCAATGTCTGAAGTCAATCCACTTGTTAGAGAAATATCTAATTAAAAACATTTTTACTCAGTTACTGTTTTCTTAAGAACACAAAAAGAAGAATAACAGCCATAATTCCAAAAATTATACCAAGCGAAGAAATCAGTCTGGTTAGCCACTGGAGGACTAAGCTTTTTCTAGCCATTTAATTAGAGAAGCTCGGGAACTGGCTCTTATTCAGTTCTTAATTTTATCAAGCTTGATTCTTTCCTATACCTTTTTTTCAACAAGAGTAGGTAAGGTAAATTCAGTCTTCAAGATGATCCTGGATGGATTTCTGAGGATCAGGATATTTCATGGATAAGTCATAAAACAAACAATTACTTCTTACCAGACGTTTCACTATGGAACAGTTAAGTTTGTTTTCTACTTGCTTCAGTAAATGGATAGCAATAATAACATTTAGTTTGTCCTTTTAAAAAAAAAAAAACAAGGATCATAAGGAATCCAAGAAAATAGAGAGAGAGAATACTTAAAATAGCAATAAGCAAGTTTTGGTATCCCATATCAATTTCTAAGTTCTAAGCCTTATATTTAACATTTAAATCTGATCTAATCCACATCAAAAATATGCATAATCTTATCCAGTTAGTGCACAACTGTGGAGAAAGGGCTGAGATAAATATTACATTCTCAGTGTTAGGCCTTGTGTGTGCACGCATTTTCTATTTTGCTTGCTAGGTCTTTTTACTAGGTCTTAATACAAAATTCCCTTTCAAGGTCTGGACACAAAGGTAATCATAAACATCTTTAGGAGTTTTAACAATAAATCTATTTCAGAGGGCCTGCCCAGAACATTTTCAAAGGGCTGCACCCACAAAACTCCTGACTCAAGCTATTAATAAGGAAAACTCCCTACTTTAACTTTAGATAAGCCACATGATTCAGTTAGGATATTGCCTTAATTGATACTTATTTTAAAAAAAAACTTCCTTTTGATAATACACAAAAATACTTTGTTCCAGCTAATTGCATTCCCATCCCTTTTCCCAGGGTGTCAGTATTTAACAATGTCTGTCTTTTACAATAATCTCCTGACATTTCCCCCCCCTTTTTAATATTAAAATGCAGTATAATCAATGCAACGGAAAGGCAGAAAGAAAAAGCTTCTTCACCCAATCTATACTTCACTTAATAGCCATTAAATATGAGGCACTTCAGTCCTTCAGAAAAAAGTACTTTGTAATATGTGGGAACCTGTACGAAGCATCACTGTTCAAATCATTAAAGCAGCTGGATCTTTTTCATGGCTCAAGCAAGTATTTGGACACTGTTTCTTGGCTGTCTCAATGTGTACTTCACTTTTCTTTTTCCCAATAATGCAAAGTGGCTGTGCATGCAGAGGTCACTGGGGAAGATGTGGTTGTATTCTGAACCTTCACTGTCTTAGATACAAAATAAACATATCCATGTGTTTACTAAAAGAATAAAAGATAATTGTTAAGCATTTGGCATGTAACAACTCATAGTTGGTAGGATGCACTCAAATCACCAAATTGCAAATTGTGTAGAACTGAAACAATCCTTTCCTATTGGTTTATATTTTCCCAATAAAATGTATTTTATCAGCCACCTAGAGAAGGGTAACAGTGTAGTAGGATTTTAAATACATACATAAGATTTCTTACCACAACCCCATATAATTCTGGACCTTTTGAAGAGGAATGATGATGTTTCTCAAACTGTAAGTGCTTAAGTAACAATATTCTGAGCCATTACTGGTCCTAATATATAGAGGAACACTAGTAGCATTTTAATTAATTAATTAATTAATTTCATTTATTTTATATTGCCACTCATCTCACATGATTAAATACAAATACAGATACTGAATTTGAAAATTTGTAGATCTGAAATAGTTCCAGAAGTCTGTAGTTGTCTTTAATTTTCTGTTCTACTGCAGGGTCTAAAGAGTCACAACTTGATAACTTGTTTAACAATAAAGAAAAAGAAT
Organism: Python bivittatus; assembly: GCF_059951505.1. NCBI lineage: Eukaryota > Metazoa > Chordata > Lepidosauria > Squamata > Pythonidae > Python > Python bivittatus. Next base: position 52,719,819 of record NW_028277030.1, read on the forward strand.
ACATTACTTCTACCATCTAACATTTGAAATGACATTGGAGAGAAAAAAGCTGCTAATATAGCTTTCTCTTTGAATTGAAGATATTTGGGTGCCACTGTATTGATTGTCTGAAACCCTCCTGAATGGAGACCAAGGCCTTAACAGAACTATTGGATGAAATAGGAGAAAATCCCCAAGAAAACTCAGAAAAATATCTCAATTCATTCAGTCTCTCAGATCAGATCATCAATCTTGAAGAGGTGAAGATGGCTTTAAAGACAAATTTGATAGTTAATGACTTTAAAATAGTTGTACTGAAAGCCATAGAATCTTGTGTGGCTCTCAACAAGAAAGTTTTATGGGAACCATAAAGGCTTCTAAGATCTCTAATATTGTAGTCTCAACTGGCATCAGGATGGAGAGACACAACAAGCCTATCTTCTTTTAGGCCTCCAGCATTAGGTGCAGAAAACTGGCTGACCATTAAGGTTGATTGATCTAATGGAATCTACAGAACCTATATAGAAGTGGTCCTCACTTAACTACTCATTCAGCGACCATTTGAACATATCATGGCATTGAATGAGTGGTATTTGCAGCCAGACCTTGTACTTACAATGGTTGCAGCATCCCCATGGTCATGTGATCATGATCTGGGCACTCAGCAACCAGCTCACAATTCATCCAAGATCATCAATCTTGAAGAGGTGAAGATGGCTTTAAAGACAAATTTGATAGTTAATGACTTTAAAATAGTTGTACTGAAAGCCATAGAATCTTGTGTGGCTCTCAACAAGAAAGTTTTATGGGAACCATAAAGGCTTCTAAGATCTCTAATATTGTAGTCTCAACTGGCATCAGGATGGAGAGACACAACAAGCCTATCTTCTTTTAGGCCTCCAGCATTAGGTGCAGAAAACTGGCTGACCATTAAGGTTGATTGATCTAATGGAATCTACAGAACCTATATAGAAGTGGTCCTCACTTAACTACTCATTCAGCGACCATTTGAACATATCATGGCATTGAATGAGTGGTATTTGCAGCCAGACCTTGTACTTACAATGGTTGCAGCATCCCCATGGTCATGTGATCATGATCTGGGCACTCAGCAACCAGCTCACAATTATGATGTCACAACATCCTGCAGTCATGTGATCGGCATTTGCAACATTCACTGCCGGCTTCCAACAAGCAAAGTCAATGGGGAAGCCAGCAGGAGGTCGCAAATGTCGACCATGTGACGTTGCACTTAACAACAGGGCAAGATTTGCTTAATAATGGCAATCAGAAGTACCAGAACTGCCGTCACTAAGCAGCAGCATCATGTGACATCACACTTTATGACATCACCTCATGATGGAAATTCCAGTCCCAATTACTGTCATTAAGTGAGGACTACCTGTAACTGTATTCCATGTGACGTGAAACTTTTTGTCTCTCTCTGTAGTGCCCAAACCCTGGGAATGATAACATCCACTGCACAGTGGAGAACAGATAATTGTTTTAGGGTTTTTTTTATTGATAATAGTAGCAGACATTGTTGTAGGGAGCGGAGCAAAACAAAGTTATTTTTCCCAGTCAAGATTTCTATTATTCTGTTACTAATAGAAGTGGTGAAACAGTGATCTCAGTAAGGATTGTTGGGCAGATATATTATTCCACCTCAACCATCACACTTTCAGTTCCACTGTGTCCCTACCAGACAGCAGTGTCAGACCTCTTTCTCCTGGGTTCTCCTTTCTTCATCCTTTCAGGAAGTGCCTTTGGGAGCCAGGATCACACTAGTCTTTGAGTACACAAAGGAATGTGTACACCTACATGTGTACTTATCTACATATATGCATGTCTGGTCAGTGCTCAAATTATTAGATTTTGCATGCAGACCTTGAAATAAAATTTGAAACTGAAATTCTAATTTCACCTCACTTTCACCTAACTTGGGAGCTATTCACATACATGCTCTATCACATGTGCCTAAAAAGTCTGAAGGCATATAAAGCACAATTCAGATTATTAAGAAGGTAGATTTGACCAGCTAAAACACGAACACCAAGAGAAAATAATGAAGAAATCATCATCCAACCAGAAATAATTATCAAATGTCATTTAAAACCAGTGTTACTGTCCAACAATTTTGTTTAATGCGAATGTGCGAATGCCATATTGGAACAAGTTGTCTGATTAGCTGGCAAAATGACCATCCTCTGAGCTTTCTAAGAAATAATTATTTAGGATTTAGGCACTTGTCAGTCATGTTTCAATTGGAGCATATCCTGACTTGGAGCAACATTTAAGCTAGGCAACCCTTCAACCAGAATTGAGACCTAGAATTCTGATGACTGCGAAGGAAGTTGTGCTATTACAAAAACCAAAAAACATGTTTCATTTTGTTGAATCAGTCAGATATAAAATTTACAATCTGGGCAGTGTCAAAATGAGACTGGAAGATGTACTCCCAAGGGTAGAAGCAAGAAGATGTCCAATTTGCTACAGAAGCAGAGAGCAACAGATAACGGTGGTGCTTATGACAATGGCTGGATTAAAGCAAACAGGACGTCCAGCTGTTGATGTGGCAAGAGGCAAAAGGAACTGCATCTTAGGAGAAAACAACCAAAAATCTCCTAATTCACATTTATCTGTGCACTTTTCTCCAATTAGTACATTTTTTTTCTAATTTCCATTTTGTATATTGTTTTCGTGAATACATTTATTTTTAAATGCTTTTTGGTTCATTTCATTTCCAACTCATTTTGCCACAATAGTTTGTCAGTAATTGCTTTTGTAAGGCTTCTTAAACTCCTGTGTAAATTGACATTTCTGTTCTGACAACATCAGGTTTGCCTTGGTTGATTCCTCCACATAGCCATGGTATCTTGGCAGCATCAAATTTTCCTTTTGTCTTTTGCCACATCAGTAGCTAGACATCCTGTTTGATTTAATCCAGCCATGTCACAAGCACTAGTATTACTTGTTCTTGCTCTCTGCTTTTTCCCAGTAGTTTGCTGGACCCCTTCCAGCCTTAGGAGCTCATCTTCCAATATCATTTTGACACTATTCTGGTTGTAAATGGTCATTTAGTTTTCTTGGCAATGGAGTGGATTGCCATTTCCTTTTCCAGTGGATCCTATTTATTGTGTGCCCTTGTTTATTGACCTGCCTGTTACAAATTCACACTCCCAATGATATAGCTCATAGCATAATTGGCATGTACAAGTCCCAACACCATTAAAAGTTATGACTGATGAAGGGATTTTTCTAACATGCACTTTCCCCTAGTACATGCATTTTATCTTCTCAGTGCAAAACTGAGATTAGAATAAGAACCCAGCAAATATCTTCCTTCTTCCAAATTGTCCAGCCATCTGCCCAATTAAGTCCTTTCTGTATTTGACTTCTTTTTGTGTAAACCTGTGATATATTCTTGAATTTAAAAAAAAAAACATGAGGGAGCGAAAAAACCCATAAAAGGAGTCCTGATAGATCAGGTCTATGGTTCAACTAGTCCAGTTTTGTTTTAGTAACTGGCCAGCTGGATGTTTCTGGAAATCTTTCAACTAGAACATGAAGATAGCAGCTTTCCCCACTTTTAGGTCAAAGCAGACCTCTGTTAGAAATAGGCTTTCCCTTATTCAGTACTACCTCATATTTATTTTGCTGTTAGTGGCCCGGATCCCCAGTCTACATTTAGTGACTACCAGCAGGAGTGGCTGTGATCATTTCTATTGCAACTAAAATTACAAGCAAACTTGTAGCATCTTAAATGCTCTCAAATTATATTTTGATACAATCTCTCCTAGTTTCCACTTCATCAGAGGTATTATCCTCACTTGCGTGTGCTTAAACACACCCATATTTGAACAGTAAAAAGTAAGGTTAGCTAAAAATGAAATCTGAAATGGCGGCAATTCAACTGCAGCTTAAATAAGGCCCAAATAAGCATGGACCCAGAAACACTGATATTATGAAAACGATAAGGAACACACGACTCAAAATGTAAGTGCCATTCAAGGAATGCTCTGGGGAAAAAACAGTATAGTACTTGCTGATACTCAGTTGTTTCTCCTCCTTGCCTAATATGCACGCTGTAGTAAAAGCTTGTACGCAGGACAAGAAGCCTTTGACGGGTTGTATTAATTATGTTTATTAACGATAATAAATCTCATCAGGTGCAGCGTGCAGGCTTACCAAACTCTGCAATCCTGCAGTGACACAAACAAAAACTTCTACCCAGTTCTAGTGTACTGTTTGCAAGGGTACATACTGGCTAGGGATTATGGGAATTGTAATCATCCAGATCGAAAGAGCGTCGGTTGTTGGGAGTCGGTCGGCATAAAAGTTCAAGAAGGAAGGAAGGAAGGAAGATGGTGCCATGGATCGGCTAACTCCGCACAAATGCTGAGAACGGACCAGCCCTTCTCCCGCGGGTCCTTCTCCCTTCCTACGAAAGCCAGTAAGCCGAACACGTCCACGCGTCCTACGGATCTGCCTCATCGCACGACTTCCTAGCTCGGCCCGTGTATCCATTTATGACGTTCTACCTGTCTTTGTATGGGTTTATTTGTAAAGGCGAAGAGGCAGGCACCGAATCGCAAGTTTACATTTTTAAAAATGGGCTTTTCTCACCCTCCCCAGGCCTCCTTGCACAGGCATTTCATTTGTTGTGAACAAAGGTAATGCGGCTTTCTGGGATGGGAAAGCGAGCGAGCGAGCAAGCAAACAAAAAGACTATCCATTGCAGGAATGAAAAGCCCATCTTGCAACGTGTCGTGAGCGCTGTCCTTGCTTTCGCTTGATTTTGCACAAGCCCGGCTTCTCTGCGCTTACGCGAGCAAGGAAGCGTACCAAGGTTTGCTATTTCTTCACGTGGTGCAGAACTGGGGGTGCGGAAGGGTGGGAAAGATAAGAGGACGGGAAATTTCGGCTCGGCCCTTCTTTTGCGGAATGACCTTCCAACTGAATGAGTTGCTGCGGAGCCTCAAAGGGGAAAAGGGGAGCGAAGTAAAGTCATGGAGGCTAGAAATGCTCCAAGGGAGCCTCCGCCTCCGTAACGAACAGGGATCACGCTGTACGCCAAGCGGGAGTGGGGCTCCCCAGGCTCTCCTCGGCAAGAGCCACACGGGGAGGATGCGAGCCTCGCTGCAGCAGGAGAGGGGAAAGACCGTGACGCCAGCTGCTCTCCCCGAGCAGGGCCAGGGCTCCCCCTTCGCCGCGCGACCCCGCGCGCCTCCTCTCCGTCACCAGCGCCGGCAGTCCAGCCCGCCCGCCCGCCACCCTTCTCTCTCCCCCCTTCACCGCTGCCGCTCGTCGGCCGCGCGCGTGCGCGAGCCCCCGGCTTAGTCTTTCTCTCGACCTGCTTCTGTCTCTTTCTCTCGGTTTCGCGGAGCCTCCTCCATCCAGCACTGGCGCCGGGCATGGGCAGCGAGAGCGCGCGCAGGAGCAGCTCGGGCTCCGCCGCTCCCCCCTGCGCCCGCTCTTGCTCCTGCTGCTCTTCTTGCCCCGTTGCCCCCAGGGCGGCGCCTCGGCGGCGCTCCCGCCTTTTCCCACCGAGGACGGGTGAGTGAATGAGTGGCTCCTCCTTCGGAGCACCTGCTTTCTCCGGCGGCGGGGTGGGTCGGCGAGACCGTTCGCGCCCTCTCGGCGTTCGAAGGAATTGGTGCCTTTGGCGACGGCGGTGGGAACTGGAAAAGGGGAGAAGGGAATGCCGTTCCTACCGCAGGGAGGGAGAGGCGCCTGCTCTGCTTCGCGGCTGGACAGCCGCCTCGCCGTTTCCCGAGACTGAGAGCACTGGCGGAGACTTCTTGGAGGCAGGAGTAGGGGGAGAAAGAAGGGAGTAGGCTTTCCCAGAAATGGAGATAAAAACAACAGCTCGGATCTGGAAGACGCGGCTCTCCAGAAATCTCCGGAGTGCTGCCCTTCTTTGAACCATCTATCCTCTTGCACGTGTCCCATCTGACCTCCTCCCCACGCAAGTTCCCCCGCGTGTTGGTCACCTAGGGTGGCCCCGGCCCCTGTAACGCTTCTGAGCCTTCTGTCAGCCCCTCCGGTGAGTCCTTTCTGTGATGTCCCCCGACCCGTATTCTACTCCCGCTGTTTTTAGGACATTTTTTAAACTTCGGAAGGGCTGTATTATTTTAAGGAGTAATTGAATGGAGGCTGGAGGGCCCCCCACCCTCCGTTACTTCAGCCTTTGCAGCCTTCTCTCCTTTCCCTCCTCCTTCTCCTCGCCGTACAATGAAGTCTTTAAAGAGATCCCTAGTTGCCCGCTAGTTTGCTGGTGTTGTGCCAGTCCTTCTCCAGCGAGCGCTGGACCTTTTCTCTGGACAGAGCAAAGAATCTGATCTGTGCAGAAGGAGAGGGCACACGGCACGCCTGGTTCGCGAGGGCTTTTGTCATGAGACTTTGGGCATAGGTAAGTGTCCCCCTTCTCCCTTGAGAGAATGCAGAAAGGCAACCAAAATGAACTTTATTGGGGAAATCGCCCTTCCTTTTTTTATTTCTTGTTCTCTTTCTTTGTGTTCTTCACTGGGTTATCGGCATGTTTTCGGTTTTCCTTTATTCTACAGTAGGCTGTGTAGTATTTTCAGAGTATTTTTGCTATTTCAGTAGTTCTCAGTGGAAGGTTGTTATGACAGCAGTTTCCCTCTCGCCCTCATCACTACTTTTATATCCTCACTGTCTATATTAGGGATATAAGATGTTGAGCTGGTTGCCAAAGTAACTATACTCTTGTGATCTTTAAATTATATGTGCTATGTATACAAAAACACACATATAGACATCTGAATCCTATTTGTTTCTGTCCCTGTTTGTCTGCATCTCTTGCAGTTCATGACTGTATTGAATGGAAGAAACTGGAGAATGGAGTATTTTTAGTGTTCTTTTCTGGATTTTTTTGTGTTGAATGTTGTTTGAATTTGGAAATGTGTAAAAAAGATCTTTAATTTTGTAAATGATATAGAGATTTTGGATAGTTTTATATACTTGATATATAATATACAATTCTGATAATTTTAAATATTTGACCGTAGAGAGTTTCATACGATTAAGTACTGTGCCTCTTTGGATGTTAGGGCTGCCTGTAATGTTGTCAATACAAATTTTAGGGTAGAGGCAGCAAGTTTTGGACTTCTACTGGATTGTAGGAATCCAGGTAACAACTGGTAATAGTTCAGGGGTTAGTAGTTGTTTAAAATACTCAGATTGACATGTTATATAGATATAAATGAGCCATGAATGACAATGCCATTGTGTCATGATACTCCCTGTTGCAACAAGATATAACTCAAAACTGTTGCTCTGCTTTCTTGCCTCTCCCCTCCCCCCACCCCCGATTATTTTAAGGGACAAAATGTGAAATATGTGTAAATACATATTTTCTGATGCTGGGTTAAAAAATAGTAAAAAGGACCTTTCATCCATTTTTGTGTGTTTTAAAGAAAGCATTTTTCCTTTATGCAGCAATATATTTGAATAGCAAATTTCCTAGAAGTGTAGGAACACTGGATTTTACTTCCCTTTCAGGTCTGTTGCATTTGTACCTTTTGAATTCTTAACACTTGCAATTTAATAAGTTAACTTTTATTTTAGGTAAGGTTTGCTCTGTTACAGGTCAATAAATGTCTACAGTGAGAAAATTGGAGCCGAAAATCAACATAGAAAAAACATTATAGTGCCATTTATGCAAAATTTAATGTTTATAATATATATTCATGGCAGTATGGGGACTGAAAAATTATATCCCATCTTTAACTTGGGTAAATTAAAATGTGTTAATATGTGAACTAGAATGTTGAAAAGATTATTATTAATGTACTGCACTACTAGGAAAGAGTATTAACAAATGAAGTTAATTCAAAATTTGTAATTGGGCTTTCCATAATTGTAAAGTTAATCAATTAGAGATTTTGTCCCCTTTGTTGAATCAAAGAGATGCTATGAAACAGAACCTAATCTTATATTACCAAAGACAGGTATTGCTGGTTTAAGGAAAAAACACTGTGTTGGTGTCACTAGCACATCATCAGCCTTTCAGTCAACCTAGAAGTCTTCAGTGTGAAACAGTCAGCTGCTTGATGTCCTGTAACCACAGTTCTCTACAGATGTACTGAAAGAAGACTTTGTTAGGTCTAGTGGGTTGAGACTGGGGTGAAAACAGAAAAAATATATGGCCTTCCCACTTTAGCAGGTGACTCATATTATCAAAGTAATCCCTCTTGAAGGATGGGCCAGCCAACTAGTTGATGTAAGATGTACCTATACAAACCTAGGAACACTAGAATAATGAAACAACGTTGGCTGTAGAATATAAGCAGTCCCCCAATCAGTCTCGTTCTCTCTCACACACATACACATTTTATATATTTTAAATGTGTACAGCAACAAAATAAGAGCTCAGACTGATGTGGCTAGAGCAGGTAAGTATCCTGCTTTGAGAGATGGGCAACATACAAGTTTAATAAATTATTATTATATATAGATATCTAATATTTAAACATTGAATGTATCATCCCTAGTAAAAGGAGAAAGATAAATTTTAGCCTGGATGGAAATCAATCTCTAGGAACATAGATATAATAGATTCTTCAGTTTTAGAATTATTTGATTAGTGGGGATATCCTTGTGTATTTTCAGAATGCATATTCTTTTATCTGGATTGTTTGATTTATATAAAAATTTGAAGTTTGTCAATCTGACTTAGTAGCAATCCTGCGAGGTAAGATAACCTGAGAAATCATGCATATCCTAGGCCAATTAATAGGTATCATGGCTGAGTGGATATCTGAACTGAAGGGTTTCAGTTATCTCACATGGCTTATGTATGCCTGTGACTAGGTTAACTGAACTTGCAAGTATGATGAAAAAGCACATATATTGACGAATAAAGCATATATCTATTAATACTCTTAATGCTAGTTTCATATCCATCAGTCATGAAATACAAACTGCAAGGAGTAACATATTTTATATAATACTACAAGATGGGGATGGAAGTTATTTAAAAATATCGGAAAGTTTACAAATGTTGATTTTAAAAAAAATCAAGTTTAAATAATAAACATGTAAATTGCACAATATGTAGTTCTGCAGTTAGTTAGATAGAAATGCAGTAGAGCAGGGATGAGCAATCTATAGGTCACACATAGCCCCCAGCACCTGAGTAGCATTCATTCACATCCTGGGATTGTTCTGCCAAAATACAGGACAAGAGGACTGATTCCCCCCCCCCCCAAAAATAGAAGTAGAAACAGGAGCAGAATGTCTTATCTCTTTCAGTGATAACATCTGCAGCTCTCTAGCGAGTAGCCTTTGACCCAAGAAAGTTGCACATTCTTGCGATAGTAGATACTTTATAGGATATAACAGAAAGATTAAGAGAGCATAATGGGAAAAAACTAAAAAAAAACCCTAAAAAATCAGATTGCATCTAAAATACATCTGCAAAAAAAGTGTTAGGGTTCACAGGAGATCAAGTAAAATGTAAAACAATGTAAAAACTATGGCAGACAGTTCTGGAGAAAATAATCATCATGTCAATCCTATTTTACCTATGTTCTCCAAATTTATGGACTGTAGATCCTAGGATTCTGGTGCTCACATCCCATCTATAACTGGGAAATTCTTTAAAGCGTTTCAAGGGATATTTGCACATTTTGTTTCATTCTTAAAATTAGAATGATTGTAGTTTGAACTACCCCCTTTAAAAAGCTGTATGGATTTCCACATTTGATTCACCTCTTTTTCTGTTTCTGTTTTTTGTTTTGTCTGTACTCAAGAAGAATTTTTTTAAAAAAAATTTTTTTTTAATTGTTGATCTTTTCTTAAAAATGTATTACATTAAATATATCTATTCAGATTATAACATCACAGTTTTAATAAAAACAAAGATTATACTCACGATCTCTGAGAAGTGAATCAAATTCTTTATCAAAACTATTGTACTGGGGTTGGGTATTATCAATCGGCATAGCATATGCTCAGTAAACTGTTAAACATTCTGAAAAGAAACTTCAGGACATTTATATTGAGCTGAAGGGTGAAAACGAGCAGTCTTCTACTAAGAGGATTTGAGCCAGCTTATTCCCAGACATATCTCAAATATCAAAATCTCCCCTTTTAAACAGTTTGCCACACTTTAGTGGAAGGATATATTTGTGGATAGTAATAAAGGGCCAGCAAAATATCTTGCAGTCTTATGGAATGAGTGTTAAGTTTCATTTACAGCCTTAAAACTTTTTAAAAACCAGGCTTTCTTTTTCTTGATGGCAGCCTGGCTGATTCTACAGTACAGCTTTGCCAGCTTATGTCACATCATACTGTGACCTTGTGCCTTCCCAATAGTAGAGTAACAGATTATGTGGCAACATTCTCAAATACACAATGCCTGGGAACAGGATTCTCACAACATGTATGCTAACCCATGCAAGACACTATGTTTACATGGGAGACACATGGACGATGCCGGTCAGGACAAAGTGCCTGCTGCTTAATGGTTATCTAATTCAATAAATCTGTAGTCCAAGTGTAAGCAGTCTATATTGTGTGTTTAGCCTCAGCCAAGATAGATGGTGGTAAAGGATTATAGGAGTTTTAGTCCAAAATCTGTATGAAAATTCATCACACATACCCAATTCACAGGCGGCATCCAGGAAGAACTGACTACGCATAGCAACGCTGATAAAGTGCTGGTGGTAGCTGCGACTGATAGCCACGAGGTATAGAGGGTTTTGCAGACAAGAGTAAAAATTTCCCCAGAGCTTAAGTACTGACAGCAGCAGGCTGCATACCAAAACCTTTTTGCCAAGCAAAGCAGGCTGCAGAAAATTGGCAGAGCCAGGTAATTTCTCAGTCTCTGTGGTTAGGATCCATTGATATCCTAGAGGCCATTGACAAATGGTATTTAGTGGTAGCGTTCAGGACCATTATTACCTCTCAGGACACTGTCAAAGAACAGATGAAAAAGTGAAAGACAGTAATTAGGTGAGATAATGTTGTAGAGACAATATTCAACCCTCAAAGTGGAGAGTTGTGTTAAACTCTCTAATTACTGTTAATTCTGCACCATGTGCTTTTGAATTTGTTATGAATTTTATAACATAGCAATGAATCAAGTACTAATAGGGTTCTGAATGCCTTACTGTTTCATGCTAGGAACATACCAGAAGTTGACCTGTTGTGGCCTCCTCTTACTAAAAACTACATATACTTCCAGTATGAAAGAGGGAAACATTGCTTTAGTCGGCTGAGTTATGAAGAGATTTTATTTGTTATAGTGGAACACACTGAGTATTCTGCATATTTTTTCTTGGAATGCTTAAAGCAGACTGATGGCAAAAGTTTAGGAATAATGGTGTAATAATTGTTAAGTATTGTGGAAAGACAAGTATTAGGAAGACATCTTTATTGCTTTATTATCTGGTATTTATGCAAAAATCTATTATTTGGATGTATTTTTCTGAAGAGCCCTGTTATCAAAATGGCTATCACTAAAACTCATTTTCCAAGCTTCTAGCCATGATGTATATATCCTATGTAGTCCATGCTGGGTTCATGTTGTATTTTTTTTCCCCTGTTTTCTTGGCTTATATAATTCTGGTAGTTTGCTGCAATAATTAGCTGAGTTATTCTGAATCTTTTTCTTAAATTTGGCTGGAAAGCAGTTTCATTCTAGTGATGGCAAGAAGTTCTTAATAATACCAGTGGAAATTATTTAATTTAGGATAAGCTGTTGTTAGTGTAAGGTAAGACAGTCATTGGGGACAAAATCAAAATACTGACTGCTACTTCTTTGTCATAAATCCCAGACTCATCTAAATTTGCTTTAGTTTTGATTATATCTTATTACTACACTTTATTATTATTTTATATGGCTGCCCATCTTGCACAAGTGACTCTGAATGGCAAATACAATTAAAAATATCAGTATAACAATAAAGAAAATGAAAATAAATACCCAAATCTTGTTGGCAAAGTTTTCAGTATTTAGTATATAATGCCAGTGCTACAATGTTATACTGTATATTTTATACTTCTATAAATCCACAATTCCAAATGTAAATTTTTATATATTGGCATAAACATTTCCTATTTTTGTCCATTAAATATAGTTGATAGGTAGTATTGGTATTAAACTATTAATTCTTAAAATATTATTTAAAACATTTCATTAAGAACTGTTTTGTAAATTGTTTTGTAGATTGATGGCCTTAAAATCAGTGAGGCTGTTCTCCTAGTGTTAAACATTTACAGTTAGTCTTATTTTAGTAAGTCAATGAGGGCAGGCTTACAGACTTTTTTGCAGTTGCAAAGATTAAGTAAATTGCACTGTTGTACCATTTCAAGAAAAAAATTCAGTCAAACTGCTGGGTACTCTTACTAAGGTCAAGATATTTTTGGTTGTTTGCTTTGCTTCTAGATTTCTTTGTGTTTTTCAAATTGATTTTGTACTTTCACAGAGCATAAGGCCATAAACATTCACTGTCTTAATGAATAGTCAGAAGCTGAATAGCTCAAAATCTCCGCTCTACTACATTAACAACCTGTTTCATTAAGATTCTGTGTGAGTTATAAAACATAGTATGATGCGAAATCAACTGTAAGGATTGTATCCAGTAATAGCTTTGCATGAGCAGAAAGTTCTTCCTTTTACTGATTTGTTCAGGCCTTGCAACTTACTTCTATTTACTTACTTGGTGCCATATACCATACTTGACCTATCAACCTTCAGAGACAGCTTTTCAGGGACCAGACATGGTATTGATGTTCCCTCCATTGCACAAACAGAATTGTTTTCTAATAGAACAGGCAACCATTAGATTCATAAAACCTGCTGTATATGTGTAATATCTTTATGTTCCAGTTTATTTTATTCTTCGGTATTAATGAAGACCAGGCATTTATCTTGGTGCCAGACCAAGTAGCCTCACATCCAAACAGAGGAATGTCCCAGATTATCATTCACTGCTGTACAAGGACAAGTGACCCATTACTGTCATTTGTTAGTAAGGATGTATAGCTGCTGGAAAATGGAACTGCTAGTAGCATTTGACTTCTGATGAAATAATGTTTTACCTTCTTGAGTGGCTTGGGAATTCATACCCCACAACAACTAGGAAGATGTCTCAAACATCCATCACACATAGCAGGACTCACATTAGATTTTCCCTTGTATTTGGTGGCAGAGAATTATACTTCAGTGAGGAATCTATTAATTTATTTGTTTGAATTATATCTAACCTTTTGTTCAAAAGCTCAAGATGTTGTACACAATTCTCCTTCCCATTTTCCCCAAACAACAGCCCTGAGAGGTAGTTTGGGCTAAGGGAGAGTGCCTGGCCCAAAGTTACTGAGAGAGCTTTCATCGCTGAGGGTGAACTCAGCACACCATTTCTAGTCAAACATCTTCATATCCTGATTTTCATTTGACCTTCTACAGCATAGTCTCATATTGGGATGGTCTTGTCCAGGAGACCATATTTAGTTAGTGTTCTTTCCAAAGTCCTGAGCTCCATGTGGGATAAGGACATGACCCACCCAAGCTACCAATACAGTGCAATCATTTCTAAATGTTGATGCATTCCCCAACTTGATACAACTCTATGGCAATGCCACCCTCTTAATGTTCTGGAGAACTATAGAGAGTGCTGTTTGGTTCCAACAATTACATTTGTGTGTGTGTGTTTTATTACAGAATTTTTGTAGCGTCAACTCCACATAGATGCTTGGTGGTTTACATATATCCATAAAACATAAATATAACAAAAGTATCTCCTATTAGTGCAATAATAGTATTCCTTCTTAGTGACCACTTCTAGAAACATTAGAGGTCAAATGACCTATGGAATGTTCTCTTCTGAATGCCCTCCCAACTTTTAGCAGGGAGTGTGATATCGAGGTCTCTGGGGGAAGGCTATTTCAGAGGGATGGAACACTCAAAGAAAAGCATTGTTTCATAGTTCTCCACCCCAAATCTCACACAACAAGGAGATTCTAAGTATCCCTACTCCGGAGGCATGCACTGGGTGGTTGGTTTTATTGAAGCTGTTCTTGAAGGCACCTTGGTGCCGTACCATGTAGGGCTTTATAAATAATAACCAGTAACAACTGTATTCAGAGGCAACTAATGCAATGCCTGTAATACTGGTGCCAGTATTTTGGTAACCCCTCACCTGCCAGTAAACAGATGGCTGCATTTTGTAACAATTGCAGCTTCCACATAGCCTTCAACGTGACTCCTATTTAGAGCACATTGCATTAGTGCCACCTAAAAGTGTTATGGGCATGGGCAACTGTCACCAAGGCATCTTGCTTCAGGGAGAGCTGCAATGGTAAAAAAGCAAATCTTTGCTGCTGGGATTCAACTTCATCCTATTTTTTTCTTATCCAGTCCCTCACTGCTTCCAAGGTCAAGCCCTTCAGATAAATATATCTGAGTATTATCAGCATATTGATTATCACTCAACATGCTGCTCCTTGTACCTCCTGATGTAGTTTCAGGAGGTTGAAAAGCAGGGATGTGTGAGATAAACCCAACAGTAGCCTAAAAGGGAGCTGCCACTAAGGTGACCTTTCCTTTCTCCCAACTGAAAATCTGTGCTTAGCAAAGAGCAATTCCAGTGTGGGAGTTTCCCCCAACTCTTGTAAGCAGTCCAGAGGATACCAGAATCAACAATATCAAAAACCACTGAGAGATCCAAAAAGACCAGGAGCGTTCCACCAAAAATTATAAATCAGAGTGACCATGGCATGTTGTAGATAGAGTGGCTCCTTTCTCTATTCAGTGAGAGACCACCATCTTGAGAGTGAAAAATGACTGAAGCTGAGACACCCTCTTTTAAGCTTGTTTTGAAATATATTTCCCAACTTTTTCCATTTTATGAGCAGGTTAGAACTCTTCTGAAGCAGGGCATAATGGATTAATTCAGCTTGTCAGCTTCCCATTAATAAAAGCTGAAGATGGGCACTAGTACCTGTAAGAGAGAGATAACAGCTTGAAATAAGTAGGAATTTTCTGACTGTAAGAGCTATTAAGCAGTGGAACAGCCTACCTCCTGGAGTTCTATCAGTGGAAGTTTTCAAGAAAATTTGGATAGCCATTTCTCTGGAATAGTCTGAGGGTTCCTTCCCTGGGCAGTGAGGCTGGACTAGAAGACCTCTAAGGTTCCTTCCAACCATATGATTCTACCTCAGGCAACTAGAAACATCTAAACCTAGAGGGCATTTCCTCCATGCTGCAGCTGTGTTAAGAGGAAAGATACAGGAAGATCCTCTTTCCAGGACACCTGTGCCATTGCGATGATAGAGAAATTGAAACCATCAGGCATGTCCTTCTCAACTGCTCATTTACAGAGGCATTCATAGTATAACTCACACATACTTCTCCAGGCTAACAGACCACCCAGACTAATAGTATATCTACTAACTTCTCCTGGATTTTTCTTTCATAATTTACAATGTTGCTAAATTCTATATAACAGCATGCAAAATCTGGTAGAAATTGACTGAGAGCAAGTGTTAATCAGGCTTGCACATCCTGTATCTGTAATCTGATCCTGTCTCCTTGTTATGCAGTTTAATAGTTTTTACTGTTACAGCTACTCCTTTAGCTTTTCGGGCAGCATGGAATGCTATCTTATTATACTTTATTGCAGTACTTTTATTATAGCATTTAGTTGTTATAAATTTAATTAAGTATTAGTTTAAATTAATCTTACGTTTTATATTTTTGAATTTCATAATAATTCCATAGTTTTTATGTTCTATGTCATAATTTTCATAATTTCATTTAGTCATAATTCTGTTTCATAATTTCATAGCTACCATTCATATAGTTTATAGGCATAGGCTGTTCTTAAAGTCTAGCTGCTAATTGTACATATAACTTTGTAATCACTTTTTACCATATGCTGGTCCAGGTCCAAAATAAAGTTCATCATATGTATGTCAACTTGTGTAACAGAGAATGTGGAAAAGGTCTTTGAAGTTTAAGACCTAACACTGATCTGGATCCTATAATCTTGTAGCTATGGAGAGTTGCCAGAAGTCACTAATTCTCTCAAATACTGAATACTTCATTGAGAGTTTCCCTGCTGCTCTTAAAGCGGGGGGGGGGGGGGAGAGAGAGATTCCTATTGTTTTGATCAGTTAATGCTCTAGGTCAGAAGATCTGAAAAGCTTAGTAGCATCTCAAATCTATTTGGTCCTAGCTGACACTGTTTGAACCCATTCTGATCTAGCTTTATTCCTAGGTAAGTCAGTCCATATAGAAATTTATAAAACAAAACTGCTGTAGAAGATCTGTTAGAATTATTTTGCAAGTTTTTGCATATGTGCAACAGAACAATACCACTAGTTAATTCCCTTACATTCGTGATTTTCTGATTCAGTCCTATCTCTTGAATTGCAAGTAACAGCCATGTCATAAGAACCCTTATAGAAATGTGTATGATTGTTACCAAATTACTGATGCATCTGTTAAGCAATATTCTTGCTTGACAGAAAGAAGTTCAACAAGTACTGTATAGTCATCATTGTGAAATTTTGCCTTTTTTGCTGCTACAAGCAGGGAACAAAAGATGGCAAACTTGCAGATTTTTACAACATAAGAAATTGTTGACTAAAATAGTAATATAGTGCTTTGTTTTAAATTAGCAAGAAAGAATGATTTGTAGAGTCCTTGGGGTTCTCTGAACTTGGTTGTTTTCTTGCAAACGTTTTGTTACCCGGCTAGGTAACATCTATGACTATCCAGCTAGGTAACATCTATGATTTTCATCTATGATGAAAATGATTTAAATACTAGTTTAAGTTTTCCATCCTTTCCATTCCATATGTTACATATAGCCTATATTTTATTATTAAATGATGCTTATATTAATTTATAATTAAATAGAATATTAGTGAAGTTAATTTATTCTTCTACTGGGCTTTTCACCTTTGTTGCCCTGTATAGATTTGGTATTTTTTTTAAGTGAGAATTTATTTTAAATATTCCCATCTAGGCTCTTTTTCCTCCAATATCAATCACTGCTCAGGCATGTATGTATGTGGGTGGGAAAGGAGAAAGAAAGTGAAGGAGGAAGAGAAAATGCATGTGTGGGTATGAAATAGAAGGAATTTTGTCTGTCATTTTTACCACTGGCTCTGCCTATCATTAGGAGCTTTACCTTCCATACAATCTTTTGTCAGTGGGCACCAGTTGCTACTGGTTGCAGATCCCACTTTCATGTTTTTTTTTCCTATTTTTATTTAAATTAAAAGTAAATATAATTCACAAGTCTGACTTGTGTTGGTAAATCTCTAAAAGTTAAGCGCCCACCTTTCATGATCTCTGGTATCATAAGTCAATAAAGATATATTATAGAGCATCTGTCCAGGCTTCAATTCTAGCAAGATTCCAGATAAAAATAATAAAACATGCCTGTTTTACAAACAAAAGTACCTTGCTTAGATGTAGTGAGTATTTACGCTTTTCACGAAGCATTTTATTTATTTAGTCATATTTATATACCTGCCCATCTCTCAGACAAGTGACTCTTGATTGACTTTTAATTTTCACCTGAGATAGCACGTACAGTAAAAGACAAAGAACAGTTAACATTTCAACAATAGCATGACACATACAAAAACGGAAGGGGCTGTTATCTTGACTTTTTTGACAGTATCTTATCAATGACGCTGGAATAAGATAATAAATTCATTGCAAACTACGTAATAGGAGATTATAATGTAAATAAATGTAGTTTAATTACTGTTGTTATGGTCATCAATCAGAATTATATACAGTTTTGAAAAAGGATTACAGAGATTAGGTTAAGATGCATAAACATTTTCTAGATAATTGATGAAAGTAAAATGGATCAAAGTAACATACTGTAAGTAAAGAAGTAGAATGCTGTTTTACTAAATATTTTTTGAATTTAGAAATTTAAATCTGATTCATTAAATGATAAAACTATGTGAGTAAAATACTAAAATATTAGATAAGAATTAAATATTTAATAAAAATTAAAATATTAAACTAGTGGATTTACTGAACTATTAAGTGTGGGTGGGTGTGTATGTGTGTATACACACACACACACTTATTGGCATCAGTAACCAATGTAACAAAATGATATAAAACAGCATAAAAATGTTATCTTGTTATAAAATCCTAAAAATTAAAACAATATTTTTATGCAAAAAGCAATGACAACTGTAAGAAATGTTGCCAATCTTCTGGAGATGTTAAGGTTCTAGTCTGACAAGATAAAGCAAATAAGAACAGGTGAAACATTATTAAGAATAGGATGAACGTTGCTATAGAAAAGACATCAGAAAGAATGCTTACTAGGTTAAAGTCTCAGATTCCTGCAGATCACAAAGGCAAGTTCACTCTGCAAAAGGGTATTGTTACACCTTTCCTTTAGCATTGTGGAAGATAAGATATTAAAGTGGGCCAGAGAAAGCTGTACAATGTGTTGGGCAGGTAATATTGAATAGGTAATTTGCTGGCATGAAGGATTTTCTGTTCACATCCTGCTAATAGTGGTTACCCAGTTTCCTTGATCTGTCAGAAGAATTATATCAGCACCTGCTGCCAAATTGTAGCTTAAGCTCTTGATAGCTCCATGCCCAGGAGAAGTTGACATCTAGAAATTTAAAGTATTTGAAGTAGCATACATATATCTACACTAAACAGAATCTTCAGGTACAAGAAAGGCTTTTCTTGCTAGCAATGAAGAAGGAACAACTTCTTAAGCTTTAAGTTTTTAAACTTTTGTACATGCTCAGTTGAAGTGCTGACAACAAATAATTCTGGACTGGCATCCCAAGTCCATCTCCAGCAGGATGAGCAACTCCACCAGCCCCCTAAAATCACTGGCTGTTCCTGCCCCAGGAGTAATAGCAGCACACATAAAATCAAGACAGACAGAAATTACTGCTCGTGAAAGCAGCTGTGCACAGAATGTTTCAGCTGGCTGCAGTAGGGGAGGCATCCTGGTGCCCACTTTCTCTAACTGAAATACAGCACAAGCATCAGGTGTTTAGCAGGATGAGGAGGAAATGCAAAGTAAGGGATGACATTTTCTTCAATTCAGTTTTAGGCCCATTGCTTTTCTTTCCAAACCTCCATAAAGGAACTCTAAAGTTGCAGGAGATTCCCTGGCGTTTTATAGCATTTCTTGCCTTGAGTTTAATAGTAGTTGAAAGTGTGCCCCCTTACCATTACCATATTGAGTGTTAATGAACTGCGGCGATTGAGGTCAAAATTTATTTATTTATTTATTTATTTATTAAATTTATTAAAATAGGGTTCTGTGGATTGGTGGGATGAAGTGTTTTACCTCATGGAGATGTTGCCATGTTTAGAAAACAAGCCATAAATTACAGATATGGGTATTTAGTACTTAATGTGACTGGTACAGTAACAACTCCCAATATAATTGTGTATTTTATTAAGATGCATGTTTGTTTGTTTATAGAATAGTTACAGAGCCTCTTCAACATTTTATATATGCTGCCTTTCCTCACTTATTATTTCTCCTTAAACATACACACTCTCTCTTTTCTGATATGATTATTTTGGATTTCCATGGATATCGCTATATTGGAATTTCCACTGAATATGTTCCAGTATATTTTTACTTTCTCCATATCTGTAGTGATGAGTGATATCCTAATTTGTTATTGTTTCTACCACCAAGAAACAGTATGTTTGAATATGAACTGAAAAAATACGTTGGCATAGGATTGCCTTTGGTAAATAAATTGAACAGTGAAGTAAGAAAACTTAAGTTCTCTGACAGAAAAAATGTAGATTTTAAAATATTTTGCATTTTATTATGAACATATGGCTTCTATTGTTTTGTTTCTTTCTTTACTAAGATGAATGCTACTGATACGTTTAGTAAGTAGGAACTGAAGAAAACAGGAATTGAAGAATTAGAATGAGAAGTATGATTTTCAGCACTTCCACCTGTCTTCCGTTAATTCCCTGCCCACACAGTTTAATGCTAATTACATTGAAAGCATGACACTTAAATGTGGACTTGAAAGTCTTTGGAAGAATTGCTTAACATTCAGTCTGAGATTATATGTAATATAATTTCATGCAATCAATGAGCTAGGTAAGGTCATCTAGTTACAGGTAACCAACTGCATTTATGAGGCCATGTAGTTCAGGTTTGTTGTAAAGCCTTCTTTAATTGTAGTCTATTCAGATGGGTATAGAACAGATATTAAAATTAGAGATGTGAGCTGCTTGGAAAAAACACTGGCAAAGGGCAAAATTGGGATAAAAAAACATCTTTTGCAAAGAGTAAAAAAAAAGTACCCCAATGAGATATTTTCATTAATAGAATAATTAATACATGTCATATGACAAGGTACTCATGTATTCTTATTTTTTATCCTCCCCCCATGTTTTCTTTTAACTTGTAGCAGGAAGCCCATTAACCTAGAGGATCAAATCACTAGAAATGTTAATGTCCAAAAGAAAACTTTAAAACATGTTAAAGTATGAATAAACATAATTATTTATTATACAGGTAGTCCTCACTTAGCGACCATTCATTTAGCAACCATTTGATGTTATGACAGTGCTAAAAAGCCTACTTATGACCGGTCCTCGCATTTAGAACCATTGCAGCATGCCCCCCATGGTTACGTGATCACGATCTGGGCACTTGGCAACCAGTTCTCACAACTGTTGCAGCATCCCGGGGTCACATGACTGCCATTTTTGACCTTCCCAGCCAGCTTCCAGCAAGCAAAATCAATGGGGAACCACATGATTCGATTAACAACTGCATGATTCACTTAACAACCATGGTGATTTGCTTAACAGCCACTGCAAAAAAGGTCATAAAATTGGGTCGGGTTGTGTGATGATTTGTTTATCGACCTCATTGCTTCACAACCTAAATTCCAGTCCAGTTGTGGTCATCAAGCGAGGACTACCTGTACCACTTCAGTATGAATCTCTTCCCTTCTGTAATATGAGGTAATATGGTATGAACATAGAAAGCAACCCTGGGAAAGAACTGTGACTTCTATGAATGCATAAGAACTTAATAAGATGTAGTGCAGAAGATATTGGATTAGTTTGTCCATATTCTTCAAAACAGTCACACAGGCTTCTGGGAGCAATTCAGATCTTTAAAAAATGCAAGTGGAAAAACAAAAGATAATTTCATACTACTGGTTTAAAGCACTACCTATCCTTTGTTGTATCAACAAGAAGCAATGTTGTCATATATAATTACATGCCAACTCCAGTGCTGGAGCAGTTAGCTTTCATCTCTGATTCACCACCATTCCCCTTTTGGCACATCATAGTCAGCAAGGAAGCATCCCCAGATTGAGACACTGCAGCACAAATGGGGCAAATTTTAAATCATTATGTAGTTGTTGGCCTCCTTAGTTTCCCAAGGCAGAAGACTTCTTTCCTCTTCTCCCATAGCTTGCATTTTACCAGCTGAAATACTGTGAAATGAGAACATAGATAGCTTTTCCCCCTTTTTATTGTTAAAAATTTTAGTACATGGTGTTGTTTCCATTCACTGATGTTTGTATAATGTGCTTAAAAATTAATGTTCTATTATTTAAATAGCTTAGAACATTGAGAATAGAAATTTGCCTATGTTGATCAATTCTTTGATAACCGACTTGTCAATATTTATTCATAGCAGCTTCATCAATATTAGTCTTGGAATATAATTCTTTTAAAAAAACTGCCAATCCTTCTATTATTTCCAGTCTTGAATGTAACTATTTGGACCCTTTCTTTAATGCTACTATTGTTTGTATTTCTTTTTTCTGAGTTGATAGTTAATAATTTTCCAGGTTTGTTTGCGTGTTCAAATGTACTAAGATTTTTTTGTTTAGCTAATTTTATATTCTTCTGTAGTTCTTCTGTTTTTAATAAATTTAATTGCTGTTTAGTTTCTTGCAATTCTTTCATCAATTGTTTGTTTGGATTGGTTTTATGCTTTTGTTCCAATTCTATTATTTTAGCTTCTAATTGTTCTTAAAAGGCCCTCATATATGCTTTGCTTGTTTCCCAGACAGTGATATGAAAGATTCCTGGTATCCTTTTTGTGTTGAAGAAAAATTGTAGTCCCTCTTTATTTTTTGGTAAGACTTTGTCATGAAGTAATAATCCATCCTTCATTTTCCATCTGAAAAGTAGTTTTCTACTTACATTCCATGTTATTAAAATTGGATTATGATCTGCTTATGTCATTGGGAGAATTTGTACTTTTTTGAAAGATGGTGTTAAAGTCTTAGATTCCCATCATATGTGTATTCTAGAGTATGACTGATGTCTTGTCAAAAAGAAAGTGTAGTCTCTCTTTGTTAGATTTTGTAATCTCCATACATCTGTAAAGGCCTGTTCCTCCATATATTTAAATACTTTTTGCAGAAGCTTCCCACTTTTTTTGTGATTTATCTAAATTCAAGTCTATAACTCCAAAATCTCCCAAAACAAGTATTTCCCCTTCTTCAAATTCTAATAGTTTTGTTTTTTTAATCTATTATAAAATTGTTCTTTATTTTTATTTGGAGCCTATATAGAAGCTAAAGTGATTGTTTCATCTTCTTTTTGTATTTTTGAAATTAGTATCCTACCCAGAAACTTATGTAATGCCTTTTTTCATTCCTACTTTATTGTGTTTAGAAAGCAGGCAGCGTGGAGAGTTTGGGTGGGGCAACAACCAGAAAAAGAACTTAGACTTACCCCTAACTGAGAGGGCAACAGTTGGGAGAGGAATAGTGGGTAAATGTTGGCCACTGATCCGAGGGAGGGAGGCAAGGCCACATCTGTCAGCCCCACTATGAGACCAAACCAAGAAATCAGCTGTATATGAAGGCTAAAACAATTTTTATTAATATTGGCTACGGTAATAGAATCTTGCAAGTCTGTGCTTTGCTCCTTCCTCCCCCCACCCCCCTTATACACAAGTGAATTAGAAAGGAGTCTGCCTGAGTCTTTTGCACATGACTTCTTGTTTTGGACTTAGGTATGTATTCTCCCTTGTTGCTTCGGTAACAGATCTGGCTTATTTCTGTCAAGGTTAGCTTCTTTACTCTCTACAACATCTTCCTATATGTCCAAGACATACTTCTGGTCACATCTGGAATATATCATTTGATCTCCTCTCCCAGAAAAATTATGGTGAAGTGCTGTGGATTTTATCTATTGTTGGATTAAGCAGGGAAATTCTAGAATGTGAATTGATATTGGGGAAGACTGGGAAAGATAAGACTAGTGTCATGAAATCAAAAGGAACATCAGGGTTGTTAGGGCATTCTGACATGTTACTTTCTGCAAAGTAGCAGCCTTGCTGTAGATCCCTCATGCTATATCTAGTTTATCTATGCCTGTTTTGAAGAAGGAAGCAAGTACTAAAAATGTCAGTGATTGCTAAGAAGCGTTCAAGTACAGTATAATAATTTTAAAAACAGCAATGACCAAAACTCTATCTTTACAAAAACTTTTCACAAAAGAACAATAGTACTGTTTATTTTATATTTCACAGAGAAACTGAAATAGCAAATGAGGAATCATTTTCCTCTTATGTATATAAGGAACTACACATTCAGTTATAGGTCCCAGACTTTAAAGATATAATAAGACAATACAGAGCAGGATTGTGATTAAAGCAAATTATAAACCCAGCACATAGGATTCTACATACAATTTTATGAAACCATGCTGGTCTTCTGCATATGGGACTATAACAAAAGATGCAATATTAAAATGAGTTATTCCATAAATAAGTAGCTTTGTTCTAAATATCCAGCAAATTTATTTAGCAGTAAACAGATCTTTAATTAAAATTATATCAAGGTCAAGTAAGATAGTGGGAAAGGTATGCCATTGAAAGCTTGGTTTTCATTTTTTAGAAAAACATGAGCTTGATTCTTAGCATATGAATGCAGCAGCAATTATTGTTATTATTGAAAATGGATTAATTTGGCCATATTTAATGTATGTTTCAGCTGTAGTGATTTTTCCTTCATACACTTATGAGGTACAGTGGTACCTCTAGTTACGAACGCCCCTCCTTACGAATTTTTCGAGATACGACCAGCTCCGGCCCCAAAAATTTACCTTGACTTGCGAACTTGCCTCGACTTACGAACCGGATCCGCGGCCATTTTCCGCCCGTTCCACGTGATCCGCGGCCATTTTTCCGCCCGTTCCACGTGGTCCGCGGCCATTTTCCGCCCGTTCCACGTGGTCCGCGGCCATTTTCCGCCCGTTCCACGTGGTCCGTGGCCATTTTTCCGCTCGTTCCACGTGGTCCACGGCCGTTTTTCCGCCCTGCCGCGTGGTCCACGGCCATTTTTCTGCCCCTGACACGTGGTCCGCGGCCATTTTTCTGCCCTGCTGTGTGGTCCGCGGCCGTTTTTCCGCCCCTGACGCGTGGTCCACGGACGCCGGAATGGATTAACGGTAATTACATTGAACCTTATGGGAAAATTTCCCTCGTGTTGCGACCAATTCGAGTTGCAACCAGAGTCACGGAATGGATTAAATTCGTAACTCGAGGTTCCACTGTATTGTAATTGTAAGATTCTTGTAGGCCCCAACTATCTGGAACTGAGAATGGTTTTGGTATGTTGCTGGTTGTTAACATCAGCAGTCTTAAGGGGAAAAAAGTTTGTAAGTAATATTCAGCTTCACAACTAGTAATTTATTGAACGGAATGCCCAATCTTGTGTTTCTGATTCTTTTAATTTGACTGGCCAGTAGCTGAATAGCTGATCAGATACAGTTGGGTCATTGGTGAATCATACTATTATGTTATGCACAGGAATCTTTCAAATTAAATCTTCATTATAATCCTGATTGTGGTACCAGATCCACTAGCAAGAGATTTACATCAAATCCCCCAACAATCCAAGCAAAGTTATTTAAAAATAGGACTGCAACCTTGATTGGATTTTTAATATGGACAGTTGGAAGCATTTCAACTAAATGAAAACTAATTTTCATGAATATTTTAATTCATCTTCCACATTAACACTCTGATTATTACCTGAACAAAACTGTCTACCATTTTAGTTGAAACATTCTAATGCAATTAAAAAAAACAACAGATTTTCTCATGAAGTTTACATACTTTTGATTCAACATTAATCTCCAGGTTTAGAAGGAGAAAGAAAAGGGAAGATGCTTTATGAAAATAATGCATTCTTGATTATTTCTCTGTATTCATAAAAAAGACAATGGACAGAATCATTTATTTTATGACTCTATACTTAACATGTACTGGATGTTACTTGACACGAATGGGAAAAATGTTCTTGTTTGATACAAAACACATAAATATCAATTTGAGAGGTTGGTCAAAAAGTTTAAGTCCACCCAGAACCAAAATACACTCTATTTTATGGAGTAAACACCAGATCTGATTTTGTTGAGAAAGACTGGTCACCTGGAATTAATGCTACAAAGCAATATTATTTTCTGGCAAATGCAGCGTGTGATTTGGTACTTGGGCAAGCTTGGTGAATGATACCAGTAAAACATATGTTTCCCTCAGATTCTTCAAGTACAGACTTCAGCATGTTTATGCTATTACATAATATTACATTGATTTATAAAAAGGTGAAACAGTTATTTAATATGAGAAATACAGCCAAGCAGAAAGTATTTAATCCAGTATATACTTATCTGAGAATAAGTTTAACCGAATTAGGAGGTCCT
This sequence comes from Python bivittatus, assembly GCF_059951505.1. Taxonomy (NCBI): domain Eukaryota; kingdom Metazoa; phylum Chordata; class Lepidosauria; order Squamata; family Pythonidae; genus Python; species Python bivittatus. The sequence continues at coordinate 52,745,500 of NW_028277030.1, forward strand.
TACTTCTGAATCTCTTTTGTACCTTAAATAGTACAGTATTCGAATAGATTTTGTGCATGTTTCTTAAGAATGCTGACATTTATTTCATTTTTGTTTTGTTTTTTTTAGTACCTTAAACGAGTCAGTAACAATGAAAAGAGTAATCACCTTTGATTTTACTCTTTAAAATTAGAGGGCTATTTATTTGTATTCAGGTAATTTTATTAGCTTATACAGTATTACTTGTCAATAGGTAAAACACTTCAAGTTCCTAGGAACAACAGTATTTTCTTATGAATAGATGACATAGACAAGCTCTCTTTTGTTTGAAGTTGGTTCACTCAGTAAAAAAAAGGTAGAATAATGAACATGTCAGCTTAATTTTTAATACAAATGCCTGATATCCTTTTGTTAAAAGTAGAGGAACAGTCATGGGAGCTATGAAACAAGAAGACGACCAGCAGCAAGGTGGATGGACTCAATTACAGTGGCGATGAGTGCATTGTTAAGAGACCTGAAAGAACAGGTTATTAAATTATCATGGAGAGAAATCTGTTTATGTGGTTGCTAGGAGTTGAAAACAACTTGATGGCACATAATCAGAGAAGGTAGAGGTGAACTGTTTATACTCTTTGGTGTTCTGGGGCTTGCGGGGGTTAAGGGGAACTTTACAAGTACTCTGGTGACCTCCCTCTTTGGTGCTTTCTGAGCTTGGTTGTTTGCTTGTAGACGTTTCATTACCCAACTAGGTAACATCATCAGTGCTGGGGAGTGTGGATTGCTCTGTTTATATACGGTAGCTTGCCCTGCCAATGTTGGTGGGAGTGTGGTTTCTCCTTGCTAGATTTGGTTGAAAACAAGCAGAAAACAATACCCTAATCAAGGACCTACCAAGGAGAAAACCACAGCCCTACCAAAACTAGCAGGGCAAGCTACTGTATATAAGCAGGGAGTAAACCCCACACTCACCAGCACTGACGATGTTACCTAGTCGGGTAATGAAACGTCTACAAGCAAACAACCAAGCTCAGAGAGCACCAAGGACTCCACAGTTCAACCCTGAGCTACATATATTCTCTTCTATTGGAACTTCCCTCTTTCCCTTGCTCTCCTGTTTGTTAGGAAAAAAAGGAAAGGCTGCAGTATTTCTTCTTTACCAGGAGATGGAGTTAAAGCACTAAAAAAAGAGTGGGATCGCACCTTCTGATTTTTGAGAAGTGTCCTTATCTAAATTAATTTGGACAAAATGGAGTCATTCCTGGATCCAGCATAGAAATGGAAAGCCACAGTATAGTGGTGATAAGGAATCTTTTATTAGATTCAAGCTGATTAATTGGGTTCATCCATTCCTAGAGGAGAGAGGTCTGGCATCAGTGATGCACACACTAGAAGCTCAAAGTTCGATCATTGCAAAACATTCTTTGTTTTGCATTCTTAAAGACAATCTAAAAAGTAAAACGGGCCCAGAATATCTCGACAGAGATAGTGGGTGCAGTTTCCAGGCTGCAAATTTGGCTTAATTATGCTGCTTCTGCTCAGGATATTGAGATTTGTCTAAATCTAATGCAGAATCCTGTAAAATAATATGGGGGGGGGGGATATAATATGTAGTACCATGTATTTCCATTATTCTTCCATTTGTGGCAATTGGGTCCATCAACTTTCTAATAATGCTGTCATAGCCTAACAGTGTCACAGTAGAAATGCTAATTTAAAGACAAATGTTTTACAAATGCAGATCTGAGAGAAAATTATTTTGTAGAGGCAAGAGCAGATGCAGAACTGGCCATTTTACAAATGTAGTCCCAACTCAATCAGTTGCCCAGTGTTGGGCATCTGATGTGGAAATGCATGTCTTATATTAACTTTTCACAGATATACCCCAACTAAACTGGACTCTTTTTGGCATTGTTGTTTAATCTGCAGATGAATTGAGGACAGAAGAGATAATTCTATGACGTGACAATACTGTCTGAACCATTTGGATTATCTGGACCCTTTTCAGTCAGGATTCAGACCTGGGCATGGGATGGAAATGGCATTGGCCATGCTTTTGGATGATCTTTGTCAGGAGCAGGATGGAGGTTGTGCATCCATCTCCACTCTGCTTGACCTCTCAGCAGACTTGGATACAATCAGTCCTGGATCAGCTCTGGGGATTATGGGTGGGCAGATTATGCTGGTTCTCCTCCTTTCTCTGGGTTCAATTCCAGTCGGTAGTGATTAGAGGGGAGAGATTCTGCCCTTGGCCCCTATATTGTGGAGCTCCCCAATGTTGCTTTCCCCCAACATTGCTATCCAACATTACATGAAGCCTCTGGGTGAGTTCATCCACTGCCATGGGATGAGGTATCATCAGTACACTGATGATACCTGATTATACCTCCCTGCCCCTGGCAAATTAAGCAGTGCTGTTGATGTCCTATCCCAGTGCCTGGACGCTGTGGGGGGCCTGGATGGGGAACAACAGACTTCAGTGGAACCCTGGCAAAACTGAGTGGTTCTGGTTCTTGAGGTCCTCTGGTTCAGGGACTGTGCCATCTTTGGTATTGGATGGGGCTGCACTGCCCCAAACAGACCCAATGTGCAACCTGGGGGTCCTCCTAGACTTGCAGCTCTTGCTCGATGAGCAGGTAGCAGTTGTGGCTAGGAGGGCTTTTGCACAGTTTCATGCTGAGCACCAGTTACACCCATTCCTGGACCAGGAGGTTCTGTTCTGAGTCACTCATGCCCTGGTCACCTCCCAGGTGGACTACTGTAATGCACTCTACATGGGGCTTCCCTTGGAGAGTATCCAGAACTTCAGCAGGTGCAAAATGTAGTGGCAGGGGCTCCTAGAATGCCACACATTACATTTCTGATCCGTGAGCCACATTGGTTGCCAGTTTGCTTCTGGGTCCAATTCAAGGTGCTGGTGTTGACCTTTAAAGCCCTTCATGGCACAGGGTCAGGTTATTTGAGGGACCGCCTTCATCCAATTACACCTGCCCATCCCATTAGGTCCGGCAGAAGAGGTATGCTGCGGGTCCTGTCTGCAAAAGAGTTTCATCTGGCAGGACCCAGGAGATGGGCCTTTTCTGCCGTGGCACCCATCCTGTGGAACATCATCCCCCCCGCCAAAGTAAGATTGGCCCCATCCTTGATATCCTACTGGAAGGCCCTCAAAACATGGCTTTGTCAGCGGGCTTGGGGATCTCATGGAAACAGTGATCTAATGAGAAGGCTGCATTGTTTTTAACATCAATCTTCTCTACTGTCTTGCTATGAGTAATATTGTGATGTTTTTAATTGTACTTGTTTTAATATTTTGATTTTATTTTTTATTTTTTTAGTTGTGTGCTGACTAGAGACAGTTTTCTGTGAGATAGGCAGCTATATAAATATGAATGAATAAATAAATAAGTAAATTTGTACTGAAAAACTTGGGCAATAATCTCCACAATATGTTGATTTAATAAAGGAGTTGTCTATTTCTTCTCATACATCTTTTATACTTAGTACCAGTGATACTTTACTTTGTCTCTTAAAATATGTATTGATTCACTTACGTTACATCCTGTGTTATTTCTTGTTGCTGAACTTCAGAGCTTCAATAATTTGCTCCAGAGATATGTGTGTACCAAAGTAGAAAGTAGCAGTCTCCAAAATCTCTTAACCTTTCTCAAGCTCCATCAAAGATTTCAGGTAAATTAATGTTTCTGTATTAAAATTAACAGCCAATCACCATAGATGTCTTCGGTTAAATGGAAGAAAATGGTAACTGTTCATTTCAAAGTAAGATTACCTACGATACTTCACTGCAAAGTAACAGGACCATTATCACATTAATGGTATCTCACCTTCAATGCATGCTGCGACATTTCAGAATATATACTCTAGGAGTAAAAAAAAAAAAAAAAATCCTGGCAATTCTTAAGTTAAATCTGATCTCAGGAGAAATTTGTGTGTGTCATTGTGGCCTCCACAGAAGTAAAAGAGGAGTTTGATGGGACTTACGGTATATGTGTCAAATAGGAAGTAGGAAATGGATTCAGTACCTCCTTCGTTGTTTGCTAAACAGAGATATAAGCTATTGATTATGTAAGGCAGTGCAGCTAAGGAGATGCTATTGATTTTTTCCTCATCTGATTTTTTAACTTTTTTTTTTAAAGAAATTTAGCAATCCTTTACTTTTTAAATCATCCATTATTATAGGATGTCATCCACTTTTATATTTGTTTTTCCTGGACTATTGGTAACATTAAGGGACTGTTTGCATATGTGCATTAGCCATAAAAATTCAGTTAATGTGGATAGAATTCACAAATCAGCCATGATTTTCACTAAAAAGATTTATGTCTTGAATTGATAGAGATTTACAGAGAGCTATGAAATGTTGAATAGTAATCACTGATAAGTATGAATCAACTTAGGAGCACAAAATTTTATTTTTTTCATTCAGTCGTTATAAAAATAATTGTTTTGATCTATATTGTCTGGTGTCATATTAATTATACACCAGAATGCTGAGCAAGAATGTAAGCAGTCTGGAGAATTGCGACAAGCAAACATATGCATATGGCACAAATGTCTGTTTAAAGTTCACTCCTTTTGTGAAGATGAAAATCAGTGCTGGATTCTCATATAGAAAATATACACGTAGTTTATTTTCTATGGTATGCTGTTTAAAGCCACATAGATACTGACAAAAGAACAAAAATGGAGTCCTTGGTGCTCTCTGAGCTTCGTTGTTTACTTGCAGATGTTTCATTACCTGACTAGGTAACATCATCAGTGCTGGTGAGTGTGGGGTTTGCTCCCTGTTTATATACAGTAGCTTGCTCTGCCAGTGTTGGTGAGGGCGTGGTTTTTCTCCTTGATAGTTTCTTGATTAAGCTATTGTTTTCTGCTTGATTGTTTGACTGGTATTAATCTCTGTTTATCTGCGTGTTGGCTGCTGGAGGGAATGTGTTCTGGTCTTTTTGTTTCCTTTTTATCTATTTGTTTATTTCAATGTGTCTAGACCATGCCACATCCAAAAACACTAGAATTCCTGGAAGCTTGGCATTCAGACAAATCAGTCATCGATAGACACATAGAAATAAACCATATTTACACACCATTCAAAAGAGACAACAAAAAGCTAGAGTCACCTCTTCCCTCCAGGAATATATCTGCTAAATTTTGGGCCGTCCTATAAACAGAAAGAGCTCCTGTTCACAGAAATAAAAATTTGGCTTCAACCCAGTTTCTGAACTGGAATTTGACTAGAAGGTTAAGAAGTATAATGAATCAAACTGAAATTGGTAGTAGTTTCATCTACAACTCACTAGCATACAGTTTTTACTAGAAGCTATATGTTTCATTTCATTAATGTTTAATTCTCTACCAAATAACAGTACTTCCTCTTAGATCAGTAGTGATAGCATGCAAAGTTCATGCAAAGAGGTTAACTAAGGGTTTCTTTTCCTCACCTCAGCTTTTTCTACCTAGAAATAGGGTGCGAGATCATGTTTCAAAAAATTATTATGGTGAAACCCTTGCTGGTTTAACATTTCCTAAAATGTATACCATCTCCTCCATTTTTATCTCTTTCCACCCATATAAAGTAGCTGTGGGTATTTTAATGCTACTGTGTTATAGTCTTTCAAATTGGCTCTTACACCTCAAAGCACTTTGAATCAAATTGATTTGCCTCCAAATCTCAAAACTTCAAATTGAATTGAATTAAAACTGCTTTTCACAGACCTACCAGAGAAAGGCAGACAGGTACATCTGCAGGGTGTGTGTATGTGTCAATGATATAAAAATAGTGGACACAACACAGTGATCAAAGCTGTGCCAGTTTTTGCTTTGCACTCATCACACACAAGTAAAAAAGAGAGTGTTAGTCTCCCAGTTGCACGTCCCATTTTAATGTCACTGACATCTTACCCCCTTAACAGATGCCCTGGAGTCAAATGACCCCTTCTATCATTTCTGCTCTCCATTTCCCCATCATCTGAACTGAAGACAATTTGAAGAAATGATTTGGAAAATCAGAAAAAGTGTAGATGCCCCTTGCTTCATGACATTCTGTTTCTACAAACTAAATCAAGGATAGATATTTTAGCTATAAATAGAACATTTTGCAGCAATGTCTTTGATTCAATGTAAGATAGCTTCCTATGTATTCAGATTCACCTAGTAAATATATTAGAGAGGAAGATCCATCATCATCTTGAAAAATTAGCTTTGAACCGTAAGAATATTGGAATGGATTTTTTTCATAAGAATGTTATTCCCCAGACATCTAAAAGAATCCAGTTCCTCTGCAGTTGTACCCTGTGAACCCCTGAATTTCTGCATAGTGAAGGAAAGGTGTGCCTGTTAAAATGAGCTGCAAATTGCAAATTTTAAAAAAGTTAGCATTAATAGAAAGCCTTTTCAAAATAAATTTAGCAAAAATGGCAACTGATGAGCAGGTCAGCTGTGTTAAGGTCCATTTTTAGAAGACACACACTAGAGGAAAATGCCAAAAACAAGGGGAAAAAGAGCAGCCATGCTAACAGAATGCATTATCGTGTACATAAAATAAATTCTATAGGGCGAATTGCTTCTTTGTCCAGTGGTTACCCTGTTACATGTTCCGTTCATGTGCTTTACTTCTCATTGTAGCTGAGCTTTTCTTAACCCTGATGTAGCATTGAAAGCTCAGGCATCATTTTTGCCAAAAAGAATGGAGCAAGCTGTCAAAAGAATACAAATTCCACACTTTCCTTTGAATAACATGTCACCTCCCTCCAAAAAGCGTCACACATTATTGGGATATATGCAGCAGAAGCCACAGTGGGTTCTGAAATGTTCTTTGAATTTCCAAAATTCATATTTTTAATATCCCTTTTGCACATATTCAGTATAAGATGGGCAAGCTGGGGAAAAAACTGAGTTAACTAGTTACCTTTCCCCTTTAAGTCAAAATCTAATAGCAGCTTACATAAAACATGAAATATGCCAGCATAAAATTATACCTTTGGAAATTTCTGTTGCAGTATCTTGAAGGCAGAACTAACCCATGTCTCATGCTATTCTTTAAATTGGCAACCATTACAATAGTTAATTGACATTCATTTTTTCTTTCTGTGCTAGGAAGCATTTTACAATATTGTATCCTATTGAATAATGAAAATAACAGTTATCGTGAAGTTTCAAAATTAAATTATAAGAGCTCATCAATAAGGACAAATTCTAGGAAATGTTATGTTCAGTGACAAATCATTGTTTAATGTGATGGAAATCTATAGGTGATACTGCAGTTCCCTGTTCTAAATTGTCAACAGGTTACAACTGCAAGGTGATGAATTGGTGTTTACTATGAAATAGGTAAAATTTTGTAGCAGTATTTTACTGAACTGTAAACTGTCATTTAATAATAAAATTAAGTATTCCATTGCTTTGTAGAAATATAGCTAATTTAATAAAGATCTTCATATTATCAATAATTCCTTTGAGAGGCCATTTGTTAAAAGGCAAAGTTACTGCAGTGATTAGAAAGCTATACAGCTCCTTAGAGCTTGGTCATAAGAGGTTAAATTTTATCTCATAAAATATGCAACTAATTTCAGTTTAATAAATGCAGTCCTTTGTTTATTTTGGGATAGAGGTGACTGTTTCAGAGAGGAACTAACTGTAGTACAAAAAATATTCAGGTACAGTTTAAATGCCATGGTTGGAACTGATATGAAGCAAAAGAATTTCCCCTCCCGTTGTGGAATTTCCCTAACCTCTTTGTCCTCCAAGACAGTCCGTATTAGTATGGGGGGTTCTTTTGACTATGGCTGGACACACCACAGCTTGGATGAAAGTTTTACACATCACTTTATTGCATTTCACATTTTCTCTAATACAAAGTTTTTGCTTTGACCGGACAGGGCTAACTTCACCCTCCTAGTTCTAATAAGCTGACCTAGCCATGTATCAGGTCCTTAGGTTTTGGCTTATTTAGCTCTTTTCTTTCTCTTTAAGTTCTTATGGGTTAAGTGGCAGACAGTCCTTACCCTCTTCCAGAGTTTCTTGTACATCTTGGAGATTTTGTACAGCCTCAACTTGGTTGCTCCTTTGATATATCAAGATGCAAGGCAAAGTTGCTGCCAGGCTCCAAGCCATTCTCCAAGCAGGGTTGCTCCTGTTTGACTGCTCACATATATACCCTCTAGATTAGGTCAGGGCATTGGTGGGGTATTGCAAAGCACCAAAGAACTAGATTGGGAATGGGGCTTCATGGAAGTCTAGATCTAAAATGAAGTTGATTTTGGCTGGTCTTGCTTTACTCCAGAAACATGAAATTTATGGCAAAAGTAGTTTACGCTCTCTTTGGCTTCAGGGTCCATATAAATCAGATACAGCCCTTAGTTACTGGACAAATATCACAGAGTAGCTAGCTTTTGTGCATGTCTGGATCACTGCTTCTTGAAAGCTAGCACTAGAACACAATCACTTACTTGGTACACGGCTATTTTGCCAGGCAGAAATGACTCTTGCATTGCTTGATTGACAGAAGAATTGGTTTAGATATAAAATAAAATTTCATCTATTGTGAGAACTCATATGGATGTAAAATCTTAGTTCACCTTCTCTTGGTAAGGCCATAGGTTAACATTGTGGACCTTTTTGCTTTTATACCCTCTCCTCATTAAGCGGCCACAATTCATTCCCTAAATTGAATCAAAATGGTCACTAAGTGAAATGGTAGCTAAGTGAGTCACATGACACAGAGAAAAAAAACGTAGATATTGCAAAGATTGCTGGTTGCTGCCGTCTCATTTAGATGAAGTTCTCTCATGCAGCAATGCCAGTGTCACTGTACCTTTAACCAGGGATACATTTTGATTCAAACTTGAGCTTTAGTTTCCCAGGCACTTTTAAAACATAAATATGTTTTTCTCTGAGCATGAAACTGAGCAAACTCAGGGAAGCAGTGAAGGACAGGAAGGCCTGGCGCAATATGGTTCATGGGGTCACAAAGAGTCGGACATGACTTAACGACTGAACAACAACAAAATGCTTTTCTCACTTGCATTAGTAAAAGGAGAAATACCCATTCTGGTTTGGAGTAGGAAGAAGAGAATTAAAAAACACAGTAACAACAGAAGGCGCAATATACAATTAGAATGTAAATATACAGTTTTGAAAGAAGAGACTTTAAAAAGATGTGTGGGCATTATATAAGACAAAACAGTGGACATGGACATTAAGAGTAGTTACTTTGCTGTCATAAGTGTTAATTATCGTGCGTGAAAAGTAAATCACTGGGCAATGCATCAGATATTTTTATTATAAGCACTTTTATAGATAAATTCCAACTGTGTGAAGGATTTACCTCAAATTGGTACATTAAGAACAGCTTTTTTTACAATCTTACCTATAGGCTACAGAGAAATAAGTCTCGAGCATGCATAATATTTCTCTGAATCCTAAAAAGATTAAAATAGATAGGAATCTTGCAACAAACTTTAGTAGAGTTTGAATTATTCATGTGCACCCTGACTTCTTTTAAACAAGACCTTAAGACCTGGCTGTTCCTCCAGGCCATGGGTTAGAGTGAGAGACAGACCCCTGTGTGGTATTTTGGTTGCTAGTTGGTGTTATTTCTGGAGATTATATATTGCTAGGTTGTGTACTTTTGTGTTTTTATTCTTTTATTTGGGAAGTTGCCTAGAGTTGTGATATATCAGGGTGGTCTGTTATATATATAGGCACATTAAACCCAACTGAAAGAACCCACAGGAATATTTGAATATAGAGAGGAATTACAGGAAATAAGGTTTGTTCAAATATGTGCATGTTTGCGTGTGTTTTAGGAAGACTTGACTCCTGGAAACTACATGGACAGTGCCCTGCAATTTTCTTGTTATTTCCAGAAGTGGTTTGCTACTGCCTTCTTCCTAGGACTGAGAGAAAGTAATTGGCTCAAAATCATTCATTTGGCTTTTATGCCTAAGGCAGAACTAGAACTCAGCTTTCCCCACTCCTAGTCTTGTGTCTTAACCAACAGAACAAGCACAAATTACTTTTTGACTATCAGTTACAGATATGAACTGCATATATTGAAATTTTGAAGTTAGATCTGATTTGACTTGACTTGACTTGACTTGACTTGACTTGACTTGACTTGACTTGACTTGACTTGACTTGACTTGACTTGATTTGATTTGATGCTACCCAATTCCAAATGACTCTGGGTGATTCAAAAGACACTGAACAATATAAAAACAATGAAACAGAAATAACAGTCAACAAGACCAGACTTGGACAAAGAAAAAGAAGAGCCAGATGGCAAACCTGACAAACCCCAAAATATCCCACCAACAACTAACACCCAGCAAAGGGGGCACCAGCCACCCTAGCTCAAGGCCTGGGAGGAGAGCCAGCTCTTTATGGTCCTTTGGAAGGCCAACAGTGTGTGAGCCATCTGGATTTCATGGGGAACCTCATTCCAGAGGACAGGTGCTGAGAGAGAGAAGACATGTTTCCTGGGTCCTGATAGGTGACATTGTTTAATCAAAGGAACTTGGAGCACTGTAATTTGTCAGCATGAATTGGCTGTGCAGACACCATGGGAGATAGACAGTTTCTCAAATAAGTGGGCCCTCTGCTATGTTGGGAATTTAGAGGACATAACTAGCACCTTGAACCACACCTGGAAGCATACCAGTAACCAGTGCAACTTGTGAAGCAGAGGTGTCACATGGGCATACTGAGGCATGCCAGTAACTGCCCACACCATTGCATGTGATCTGCCACACATATATGGATAATGTTCAGTCTTCCCCATCCAGTACCAATACCCTGACACTGCAAAAACATACTGTATATGGTCACAAATAAGCCGAGAATTTTAGGTGCCAAAATGCACCCAAAAACTTGGGTTCAGCTGATCCACATGTGGGCTTATCTGTGAATATATAAAGTATATATTTAATACTTTTTTTAAAGTACCTGTATATCCCATATATATTCATGTATAAGCCTATCCACAGATAAGCTGACCCTCAAATTTTTAACCAAAATACCATGAAAAATGGATAATCCATGGATTACTCGCGGTTAAGCCAATTGTGAAAAATAAAACATGAATATTTTGAAGGTCATCTTTTCTGCACCTAGCACATTTTTCATGGTATTTTGGTTAAAAATTTAAGGGTTGGTTTATCCGCAGATGGACTTGTCCACAAAAATATTGGATATATGCTGAGACAGGCTGTTAGAAGCCTCAATTCTGTGAAACTGAACCAGCTGCTACAAGTAAATGCCTCACTCCCACTTAGTTTGAAAGTGAAGGTTATGTCATTATATTTTAAGGTATTTTGTAAATCACAATAAAGCTGTATACATCAAAATGATATGATTCATATTTCATAACAATCTTGGCTTGTAAATATAATGGAATTTAAATGATAGCTATATAGATACATTTTAAATGTAGACTTTTGAATTGCATGTTAAAATGTTTTTGATGTTAATTGTGATATGAAAAGAAATTATGACCCTAAAAATATCTATGTCAAGACCTAAGTGAAATCAATGGAACTTGCCCTTGATAAAGTTAGAATATTTCTGAAGATCAAATTAAAGGGAATTCTTAATAGGACACTGAATGCAATTTCAACTGCACAGAAAATGAAGAATACTATCTAGTCTTTAGAAACATATAGAAAAATGTTAAAAGAAATTTCATTTTTAATTGAGCATTGGTTTTTACCAAAGGAAATGTGTTTAGCCACACATGTGGAATAAATATGATACAATTGAGATAATGCCATCATTTCAAAATATATCAGAAGAGTATTTTATTTCATATATATATATATATATATATATACACACACACACACACACACACATACACACACACACACACATACATACATACATACATACATACGCCCTTTCCTGGATCGGGATGCCCTTCAAACAGTCACTCACGCCCTTGTTATCTCCCAGATAGACTACTGCAATGTGCTTTACATGGGGCTACCCTTGAAGAGTATCCGGAAGCCACAGCTGGTCCAGAATGCAACCGCGTGGGCTATTGTTGGTGCCCCAAGGAGGGCCCATGTAACACCTCTGCTCCATGAGCTGCATTGGGTGCCAGTTTGCTTCCGGGTCAAATTCAAGGTGTTGGTTATCACCTTTAAAGGCCTACATGGCATGGGACCAGGTTATCTAAGGGACCTCTCCCCTATGACTTCAACCCATCCCACCCGATCACACAGAGAGGGCATGCTTCGGACCCCCCTCAGTCAAAGAACTTCGACTGATGGGATCCAGAAGGTGGGCCTTCTCTGTGGTAGCCCCCGCTCTTTGGAACATCCTGTCCCCGGAGGTGCGATTAGCCCCACACTCCTGGCCTTCCGTAAGGCTTTGAAGACCTGGTCCTGCCACCTGGCCTGGGGTGGGGAGGGAATACCTCAAGCATGGGGATGGCTAGCCCCATAGAGTCCGTCTGCCTTCAGCCTCAGATTTTTCATCCTCTTGGTCTCTCCTTCTTTTTAGTAATGTTTTAAATTAAGGTTTTATGTGTTTATATATTTTATGTTCTAATGTTTGTTGTGAATCACCCAGAGTTCCCCCATTGGGGGGAGATGGGCGGTTGAAAAATTAAATAAATAAATAAATAAATAAATGGTAGTTTGCAAGGTTAAAAGTATTTGCTAGATTGTATACTTCTAGGAAAGAAAAAAGGTGTAACCACAAAAGAAACAAAAGTAACGCTTGGTGGAGAACAGGTGTGACTTTATGGAAAACAAAGCAAAGAGCAAAGCTGATAAAAAATACCTGGTAACCTAAATAAAATAAAGAGCGCACGGTCAAAGAACAGGCTGCTTTTTGTCTTGGTGAGGCTTCTCTGTAGCCTTTACCAGTGCTTAATGTTTTCTCTTCATTAAAATATTTCAACCAAATCAGCCTAGGGAAGGGATGGTAAATAAGAGTGCGCATAGCAAATAAAGTTATAGTTTCTGCTTTGAGTCAAGATCTTGTAAGAATGACTGTTTTATTTATTTATTTATTTATTTGCTTGCTTGCTTGCTGTAGTAGCTTGGAGTAACTGGGTTTTCTCATAATCTCAGTTGAAAGGTGTGTGAATGCATTCCCTGTATAACTCTTAAATTCTGAACTGGATTTGCAGATACTAATTGTATATTTGAACGATTAGATCAGTGTGTTCTAACAGAAGTCATTTAACAATATTGTAGTCACCTGGTTGGCATGAGATACCACTTTAGTGTTACCTGCCTGCTCCAGCTATGTAGGCTGCAATTTCATACTGGCAATTCCATGCTGGCATGGAAAATCTGTTTGTCAGTAATAAGGAAGTATATAATCCATCTACACTTTATACTTAAAATATTATGTCCCAAGGTACGGTACAATGTATGGATTTATTCATTATAAATCAACACTGCAGTCATGTAATTATTGGGTGGGGCTTAAAATACTAGAATGTCATATATAAGAATAAGCATATTGTTTCGTGAAAGAGTAATGTGTATTTTAATCTCAGAATAATAAAACGAATAGCAGTAAAATGCCCAACGCCCTATATATAAGAAGGGTTTTGTTGGTTTGTTTGTCTGTTTATTTTAAAGAAAGGATCCTTGGGTTATATTAACTGAGATAGTGACACTGGCCTATTACTACTATTCCAATTACCTGCTACTCTGGATGGTAATTTTCATTTGTCTCCCTCTTCTACAGGTGAAGGGGTACCATTATCAACAATAGATTTCTAGAGATTCTTTTAAAGGACTGCTTCAACTTCAGTTCAAAGAATGAGAATGCCTTGTTTCTCTGTTCAGCCTGGAGGTAAATAGTGGGTGAACTATTATTTGATTTATTTTCTGGCCACAATTATTTCAGAATCAGTCTTGGTGAATTGATTGAGGTTTAATCTATTTTTGTTATCAGGGAAACGTTTTACTCTGTAATTCCTGAGGAAGTTGACTATATCCTAAATTCTATTAACTTGACCACCTGTTGATTAGACCCATCCCCTGGTGTATGTTTGGGTCCAAGTAGGGTCAGTGTGTGAGGAGGTAGTGCCATCTGTCATGTTTGTGTGAGGGGGTGGTCTTGATAGTTGTGGTGGTATAGCCCTTCTTAAAGAAGACATCACTAGATGCAACAGTTCTGCACAGCTTTCATCCAATCTCTGACCTTCCTCTTCTCAGGAAGGTTGTTGAGAAGAGAGCCCTGGATGAAGCAGAATATCTGTATCCTTTCCAGTCAGATTTCAGGGTGGACATAGTATGGAAACAGCATTGATTGCACTTGTTGATCTCTTGTGGAGCTGGGATAAAGGTAATGCAACCATCCTAGCTCTTCTTGATTTCTCATCAGCTTTCAATATGGTCAATTTTAACATACTTCTGGGATGACTACAGGTTTTAGGAATGGGATATATGGTGTTACAGTTGTTTCCTTTCTCTTGGGTTGGTTTCAGTCAGTATTATTTGTGGGGTTAGGTTGAGCTTTCAGACCCTTTCTTGTGGGATGTCTCAGAGCATAACAGTCTCACCTCTCCTGCTTAACAAGTGTGTGAAACTGCTGAGTGAAATCATCCACTGACACGGGGTCCAATATCATCACTATACTAATGATAATCAGTTGTACATCTCATCTCTGGGCCAGCCTAGCGATGCTGTCAAGGTCATGTCCCAGTACCTGGAGGCTGTGAAGATCTGGATTTCGAGGAACAGCCTCACATTCAACCCTGAGAAGACAAGAGTGGCTGTGCTTTTTCAGCTTTCCCAGGATCAGTGATCTGTCACCTTCAGTTTTAGAATGGAACCAATGCACAGTTTGAAGGTCCTCCTGGATTCTCAGCTCCTGCTAAAGATGAGGTAGCAGCTCTGGCTAGGGGGTCTTTGCCAGTATTCATCTGATGCACTAACTGTGCCTTTTCCAGAACCAGGACTCCCTTCTCATAGTTGCTTATGCCTTAATCATTTCACATTTGCCCTTGAAGATTCCTCAGAAGCTGCAACTGGTCTTGGATGCAGTAACCTGGGCAGTTTTCTATGTGTCTCATTACAGCCATGTGATATTTATGTGCAAGCTGCACAGATGCCATTCAAGGTGCTGGTGGTGAGCTATAAAGCATGGTATATTACCTGAGAGACCATCTTTCTCCCATTGTTTCTATAAGATCCAGCAGAGTGAGCAAACTCCAGGTCCTGAAATAATGTCATCTAATGGTGCTGCTGCCACCAAGGAATACTGCTGTGCAGGGTGGCCAAAAGGGCCAAGATGGGGGAGAGATAGTTGGGTGGGGAAAGTTGAAGATGAATGTGGCAGGGCAGGAGAAGCATGAGATACTCGCCTAATGACAGTGCTGTCCTGGCCTAACAATCACAACTGGAACTACTGGAACTGCCATCGCTAGACGGTGCAGTCACGTGAGGTTTCACCTAATGACTGCATCACTTAGCGACAAGGTCCAGTCCCAATTGTGGTCATAAGTCAAGGATTACCTGTTTAAGTCAGGTAGTGGTACCATTTTGTTCTGTTCCTTATTAACAGTAGGAATTATTGAAGTCCTATAAATATATTTGGTATGAAATGTGATGCAGACTTGCCTGTCAAGATCCTTGACTACAGCAATTTCTTTATTTTGGACTGCTTTCTAGCAATAGTGGCCCAGCCTGATAACACAGCATTCAGCCTTGAACCAATTCTAAAGATGTTTTTAATGGTCTTTTTGGAATAATCAGAAATGAAAGCATATTCATTTGTGGGAATCCAGTTGCCAAAGATGAATGAAAATGTCCAGGTGATTAAAAAAGTCATCCACATCATACTGTATTATACTTTGTGGGTGTGTGTTGGGGGTAAGAGAATGACATTACTTGAGATGGGGAAAAAGTGTAATTGAGTCAAGCAGTTTAAGATCTACTGGAATAGGGTATGGAGGATTATTGTATGTAGAACTTCCCTTCCCACATGAAAGCCTGGATACTGCTAAGAGCTTGAAAGCAGCAGCAACAGCAACTCTGGGATCACTGAGACACTGAAGCAGGGTTGGGAATGCATGGTTAATTTTGGAGTTGTGGGGTCTGATGGGGTCTGTGACCTACAAAGAGAGGGTTGAGACTGTTGTATTATGGCTATGGGAGTGAGAGCAGGTAATATCAGTGTTGTGATAGGCAGAGGGAGATGTGGCAGAATCTGGGGGCAGGCCTCTCCCAGAACAGATGGAGCCAATATTTCAGACCAGTTTCACCTGCCAGCCTCCAAGATTCAACCCCAGTACTTGGTATCCTCAGTCTCCCTGTTGGTTCTAAATCCCAGGTCAGTTTATAACAAGGGTGTCCTCATCTGTGATCTGACTGCGGACAAGGCAGCTGACCTGACATGTATAACTAAGACTTGGATAGCACCAGAAGGGGAATTTTCCTCTTTGAGGTAGGCCCACCTCAGTGTCAAGTGTGCAACCTTGCAACCCTAGGGCAGGAAGGAGGTGGAATGACAGTGCAGAGGCACTGCCCTACAGATAGCTTGATGCAAGACCCTATAGTTAAAGGGGGGCTCTAGGGAGTAGATTGGTTTGTTGCTGTTACACCAGCCTCCCTGCTGTGTGGCAACATACCTGCCTGAGCTGCTAGACTCTGTGGCAGGGTTAGTGGTGAGTCACCCAGACTGCTGGTGCTGGAAGACAGCTTGTCCTCATGTGGCATTGAGTGATACAGTTTGAAAGTTCACCTTGTACCTGTCTCAGATCATTGATGTCCCAACACACACAGCTAGTCATACTCTGGATCTGGTTTATGTCTCAGGGCAGCTGTCACGTGGTCTGAAGGTGGAGGGCATTACCTCAGCCCTTTGTTATGGTCAAATCACTCTCTGCTTTTTGCTTGTGCTACCCACCCCTACTCCCCTAGCAGGGGAGTAGGACCTATTAGTTTGGTGTGGCCCAGGTGACTAATGGACCCAGATCGGTTTCAGACAAAAATTGCAGTTTTTACTGAGGGTCTGTTGAGCAGTTTGGATGAAGCCTTAGTTTCTGCCTGGAACGGGTGGGTTACCCAGGGTTTAGATCAATCCCAAGTGGTTCCTTAGTTTTCTGATGAGCTCCAAGAGATGAAATAACAGAAGAGATGTTTAAAGCACTGCTGGAGAAAGGAGAAGAGTAAACCAAACACAAGTAAGAGACCATATTAGGTTGTTGTTCTAACAAGGGTAGCAAAATGTGCATATTTTTTCACCCAGATCACGCCTGCAGATAGCCAACCAGTGGCCCTTTTAAAATGACCTGTTAGGGAGTCTTTCAGAGCATCTGCAGAGCCTCTGTGATGTGAAGTTGCTTGAATTCACTTGGAGTCTGACTGGGCAGGTCCAACTGAGATGATTAAAGCACAGTTTGTCTTGTTACTTGGGAAGTGTTTTGATGGCTATGTCTCTGTTATAATCCCTTTTTCATTTTTGTTGCTGTGTTTTCTTTGATGGTTTTTGACATATTGTTAGCAACCTAGAGTTGTGAGAATGCGAATAAATAAATAAATAAATAAATCCCTGTAACTCTGATGAAGTAGATAATATCCTTGGCTCTTTTAACCAGACCACCTGTTTCTTAGAACCATGTCCTTCCCGGTTGGTCAAAGCCTCCAGAGAGGTTATACATGGATGAGTCCATGCAGTGGTGAATTCATCCTCGAGGGAGTAATGTTTTTACTTATCTTGAAGGAGACAATGGTGCTCCCCGTTTTCAGGAAGCTATCACTGGACGCAATAGTTCTGGACAATTTTCATCCAGTCTCCAAATTTCCTTTTTTAGTGAAGGTATTTGAGAAGGTGGTTGGGTTGCAGCTTCAGAGGACAAAGCAAGTGACTGGAAATCCCTTATGGACTTTTTGCTGAAGAAAGAAAAGAAATGAACTTGTGGTTTATGGGTTTGATGATTAGAAAGGGTATACTGGAAAGAAGGAAAATATGATGTAATGTTAGACAGAGAGGGTAAAATATAAATGCATTTATAACCACTGTTAAGAAGATTGGAAGCCACTTCTTTATAATCTTTTATAATCATCTTTTTCTCTTCTTTTTCTCTTTTCTTTCTTTTTCTTATTTTCTTTCTTATCTATTAACTTATTTTCTTTATTTTCTTCATCTCTTCTCTAAAAGTTGTATTGTTTTTATCTTGTTAAAAATTTCTTTAATAAAAATTATATTTTTTTTAAAAAGGGGGTGAAGCAGTTTGTCTGGATCCTTTTCAGCTGGGTTTCAATACCATCAGTCATATCTGTCTGGATTGAATATGAGGATTATGGGTGTGAGGCTCAGTGTTGTGGTGGTTTTGTTTTTTTTTTGTGGTTGGTTTCACTTGGTGTTCATGGAAGGGGGAGAAGTCAGACCCTAAACCCCAAATCCGTGAGATACCACAGGATTTGATTCTCTCACCTCTCCTGTTTAACATCAACATGAGATTTCTGGGTGAGGTCATTCATCAACACAGGACCAGGTATCATCAGTATAATCATTTCCATCCCCCATCAACCAAGTGATGCTGTCAAAATCTTGTTCCAGTGGCTATGTGGATCTGAAGGGGGAAGAACAGGCTAAGGCTCAACCCTGACAAAACTGAGTTGCTCTGGGTTCATGAAGCTCCATCCTTAGTTCTGAATGGGAATGTACTTCACTCCAAATTGCTGTAAAATTGGGGGATCATCCTGGACTCACAGCTCCTGCTTAAGAAGCAGGTGGCGGTGGTAGCCAAGAAAGCCTTTGTACAAATCCACCTTGCCTGCCAGTTGGATTCATAATGGAATAGGAGCCTCTACCCATGGTCACTCATGCCTTAGTCACCTCTCATCTGGATTACTGCAATGCACACTCAAGTTGGGATGGCCTTGAAGACCACTTGGGAGATTCTGCTGGTGCACAGTGCCTATATAACTCCTCTGCTGCACCAGCTGTGCTGGTTACCAGTAGGTCTTCTGGTACAGTTCAAAGCTCTTCACAGTATAGGGCGTTGTTACTTGAGGAACCATCTTAATGTCTGCCCATCCTCTCAGATCTGACAGAGTTGGCATACTTTGGCTCCCATCTATTAAATAATGTCATCTCTGTTCAGCATGCCTTCTCTGTCATGGCACTGGTCCTCTGGCATCCCCACAGAGATTAAAACAGCCCCAAACTTGCTCTCTTTTAGATGACCTTTAAATACCTGGCTCTCTTTCCAGGGTCTATGCTGAGGTATGAGCAAATTATGGATTGGATTTGCTGTTATTGTGCCTGTTCTTTTCCTGATTGGCCATCTTTTCTTTTTTTATGGTTCTGATTGTTGCACTGACTTTTTATGCTTTGAATCCATATGCTGCACAGAGTTGTTCTGAGTGAATGATCTTGCAGGTAAATCTGATTGATTGATAAATAAATATATAAGTATTTTGCATCATTTACACGATGATGTCATGATGCCTGTGATGTTATCAGACTTGTACTGGATACCTATGCATCTTTCATTCCTAATGAGGATTATGGGGTGGTTTTGAAAGGTGCTGAACTTTGTTGAGCTTTTTCCTTTTTATTTATTTGACAGGTTAAGGCTATAGAAATAAGAGTCTCTCAAAAGCCAGCTGAATGCAAGTAACTTAGAATTGAAAGATTCCATGGTTTTAAAAAAAGAACTTGCTTTCTGGGTTGAGAGAACCTACTTATCCCTCACACTATTCTGTAAGAGGTAGCAAGCTAAATGAATTAATTAAAAGGTATGAGATAAGAGGGGGAAGAAAAAGAAAATGTAACTAAATCTAGTTTATGCTAACCCCATTCACTATACCTCTTCATACCTTTCTGTCCTTCAAAGCATCTTTGCTTTCACCACACCCACATATTGATTCATATATTTCCTTTTGTTCTTTAAACTTCTCACCTCACTTTTTTCAGGAGCTCATCAACTTTATCCAACCACATTTTTTGTTGTTGTTTTTGTTCTTTCCCTTCCCCTCAATCATTCATTCATTCTTTCTTTATATATTTGCTTGGTGATTCAATCCTTGTTCATTCTTCTCCTTATGACTAAAACATCTCATTGTACTTACCTTACATTTGTCTCTAAGTCTTGCATTCACGGTCAGTCAGCAGCCATATATTCTTGACCCATATATTCTTGACCATCTCTCTTCTTGTTTTACAAGACACACCTCTTAAAAGTAAGTAATTAAACTTACTTTTATGTTATTCCTGATATACCCAATTCTCACTTCTGTATAATAAAGTGGACAGAAGCACGCTCTTATACACAGCCCTTTTCACTTGTTTCAAGTTCAAACATGCTTTCCTCATAACAGACCAAATGCTACCCATCACCTTCCTATTGGCATTTGCACATCTTAAGATTTCTCCTTTTTCCCATATTGTTCAGTATTGAATCATTTGCTAAATGTCCCATTTATTCTCATGCATGCTTTACTTCCATCACATACAACTTTAAATCATATTCAGCAATTCTTGCAGAATATTCCATAAATCCAGCTTAGTCACTTTATCTGATGCTTACACACCCTGCCCAGCACAAAGCAACCCCCAACTTTTGTTCATGATTACTTCTTGTTCCCTTTCTGCCAAACACCTTCTCAGACACACTTAATAAACATTTACTCTTGTTACCTTCCCTTTGAATAACAGCATTCTTAATCAGTCTCTGAAATTTATCCCTACTTGCCATCCTATAGAACTTTTTACTAAAAATGCATAACTTTAGGTCTTCAATTGTGTATTTTAAAGGGTCAAATATAGTGAGTGAAAAATGGAATTTTATTTGTGAGATTTATTTTGTCCTTCTCTAGAATCTATAATATAAAGTTTGAATTGCCCATAGCTAATCAGACCTGTAGGAAAGGTTCTTTTCCCTTTGGGTCCTAAATTCTATGCACTTAGTCTGCATTTCTAGCCTTTTCCAGTAAATAATAGTTCTACGATCACCTAATGCAAAACTTGCCTCTGTAACATAAATGTTATCTGTAACATGAATGTTTTCCCTGATGTAAAGCAGTTCCATGTGGACCTCATTTCAAAACTTCATAGTGAAATTAATGTTCATTCAAATCCATTATAAGATTTAACTCTGTAATTTATTGTGATGCATAGATTGATATTGATATCTATCCAATGGATTTACATTAAAATTCAAACTCTTGTCTAGAATTCAGTAGCTTAGTAATAAACTGCACAATAGTTCTATAAGAAGCTTTTAAAAATAATTTTATGTATGATATTTGGCTTGCAAAAAGAACAAAGCATTTGCTGACTCTTGTGCAGCATCATATTTTCTTCTTAGAACTCCCCCCTCCCCCTTTTAAGCTCCAATACAGGAGTCATTTGGCAAGAAATGAAAACTATTCTTTTATTGAAATTTATCAAAGATTTCTTGCTCCTACATATTGTTACTTGAAAAATATTATACAATATGCTGAATCCACTGAGACTGTGTTCCCTAAGGTTCACAATGGAAGATTTATAAATTACTATGGAGGAAACAATTGTATAATGGTAATAGAAAACTACATGTTTCAGTGCGGATGCAGCATATATAACACTGTAGAAGAATAGGGTTGATTTAAAAATGTCTGTTTTTCTTTTATGATAATAAGAATTTAAAGAAATGCAGAAGTATTTAAGAATGCCTTAACTTAAAGCTCATAGAAAACCTACTCTGTCTAGGGCTTCCGGGGGAGGAATGGCGGATTGAAGACAGGTCTGTCTGCATGGAGCCGACAATCACAGCAGCTTAGAGGAGCTGGCAAAAGTTCCAGCTCTTTGGAACATCTCCAGACAAAGGAGATGACTGGATCACCCACAAGTACTCCTTACAGAGGCTCCCTGTGAAGAGATCGCATTTTAGCGATCTCCAGCAGGTTGAGCGCTCTGGGAGTTGTGGGAAACATCGAGCCCAAGCCGCGGCTCGGAGCCTTCAAAAGGACACTAGATTTGCTTTCGCTTCCTCTTTTAATTACCATCGGAAATTACTTATTCACGATTTATTTGGAAATTAAAAACCTTATGAAAGGCAAGCTGCTGTATACTGGGAGAATTTCCTTCTATCCTGGAAGAAAGAAGATTTAAGTAAGTTTAAATATTAAAAAGAAAATCTTAACTTTTAGAAACATCAAAAGGGAGTTAAGAATGCTGACTGGGGACAGTTAAGGGGTGAGATGGATTTGAAAGAATTGTTGTTTTTTCCCCTATGGAATGTTTTAAATTTTATAAAAAATACAGCAGATGATTTTGGACTTAATGATAAGAAAACCTATTGTGGGAAAAATTTGGCTCTGAAAA
Source organism: Python bivittatus (assembly GCF_059951505.1). Classification (NCBI taxonomy): domain Eukaryota; kingdom Metazoa; phylum Chordata; class Lepidosauria; order Squamata; family Pythonidae; genus Python; species Python bivittatus. The sequence continues at coordinate 52,767,772 of NW_028277030.1, forward strand.
TGAACAAAAGATAAGACTGGGCTTTGAAAGTTAACTAATGGGAATCAGAGAGCAATTAAAGGAAAAGATACATCCTGACATAATGGAGGAACATTGTCTCACTATAGAAGAATTTAGATCTGTTCGGGAACAATGTGTTCAGGACTTATTTTTAAAATTGGATCTAACAAAGGTTATAGAAGAAGATTCTACTGAATAAAACAGAGGCTGAGTATGATTTGAATAAGGAGTTTAAAATGGACTTTAAAGAAGTGCCAGATTATAAAAGAGATATAGAAGATATGGAAAAAGATGATGTGGATCTGAAAATGGACTTAAAAGAGTGACACGGAGAAAGAAGTTGTAATGGATATACAAACTTTGTTGGCTGATGTTTTAACAGTCAAAGGGAATATCCATGTTACAAATCAGAAGAGTGAGTCAGAGAGTTATTTTACTTTGGATCCACAGAAGAGAAATGTTAAATCTCTGAAGTTGCTTCTGAAAACAGGGAGAAAATGATAAGAAATTACTCTGTGGAACTTTATTTGAAGTGACTGAAGATTAAGCCACTTAAAAAGAATAAAAAGGTGTGCAAAGTGGACTTATTTGATCAGAGTTAAATTGTATAAGTTTTGATTTTGGGTTGTTATTATTGAAATCTTTTTTTCTGACCAGGACTGTAAGACAATGTAAAGATTTTTTATATAGGGATGAATATTTTATTTCCTATTTGTTAGAGAAAGTTAAGGGTTAGTATGTAAAAGGGACATATTAGATCTAGTTTAAAATATATATGTTACTATTATTAATATTCTTTATGCTTATGGGGATACATTTTTTCTATGTTTTACTTATTGGAGAAAGTTATAAGTCAAAATGTAAATTAGATTTAGTTGTTTAAGTTTAAATCATGGATTATTATTACTGGTACGCCTAATGCTTTTGCTGTGTAAGACTGATCAACAATTTTTTAAAAAATAATTTGGTTATTGTTTAGTGATGAGAAATGGGAAGAAGAGTTTCTTTTTCTGTAATATCAGAGAAGATGTCAAGTTATTATAAATGCTTATACTTATCTGGAGGAAGGGGAGAGTCACTTTTTATAAGTCTTTCTTTTTCCTTTTCCTTTTTCTCTCTCTTATTTTCTTTCTTCTTTTTTGTTTGTATATCTTTCTTAATTATGTATTAGCTTTTAATTATGTAAAACTAATGAAAATATTATGGAAAAATTGTTCTGCCTAGAACTCTTTTTATTTCATGTTTTCTTAAATTAATGCACAATATTCTGAAAAATGTAAATAACAGTGGAAAAGCAATAAGATTTAACTTCTAGAGAACAGTATATTGTTTAACAATTTTCTTAATTCCCTATGACTTTCATCCCAGTATAATTGTGTACATAGTATTCATGTCTGGGAAAGCCAGTCTACTATTTTATTTTGCTATTTATTCATTCCTTGCTTTTTATCAAGTAATGCCAATATGGATTATATATTTTTTAAAAAAAACATTTAAATAATGAAATAAATAACTACACAAAAGAAAAAAATGAGGAAAGACATAGTGGATGGAAAATAAAATATCAATAGAGTTTGCAATTGTCATACAATTTAAAATTCATTATTTTATTATTTTGTTGATTAAATAATTAATTGAATATATAAAACTAAACTCATGATATCATCTTGAGAAATGTAAATCATTGCAAACCTCTAAACATCAATATTTATGTTGATATTACTATTTGTCGTTGTATAAAGCAAGTACACATGATATTATTAAAAAAGAATAAATAAAATAATAAATACGAAAAACAATTAATAAAAACAACATTAAGTTTTATATTGCCTCCCATTGTGCCCAAGTGGTGATTACATCACATTATTTATAAACATTAAAAATTGCTTCATATAATTCCCCCTTAAAAACCATATTCTAGATATCTGAGTTTATGTGTTGTGTGACATGTAATATACTATATAGGGAAGCCATTCTTGCTTAAATTTAGACAGATGTTTATTCTGGATGTAAACCGTTAATTTTACTATTTTTACGTGTTCCCCAAGTTTGGTTTCCCAGTCTGATATTGTCGGCAAAGTATCTTTTCCAATATTGAGCTAAATTTGTCCTCATGACTGTCAGCATGTATCTTCATAGATTGTGATTTTTTTTTATTTTTTTGTTTTGGAAAGATTCCTAGTAGAAAATAACTGAAGTTTCAATTCAAGCTTTGTTTTTAAGATTTTTTTAAATAATGCTGACCTGAAAAGATTTTTCTGAAGCTACAATGTAAATGTCCTACTTCAAAAAACTATACAACACATAAAATAAATTTAATAGTACTGTATCAGTTGCTATGTTTCCAAAATGTATATGTAAATTCACAGTAATCTGAAGCTATTAATAATAACAAAAACTATCTTAACATAGGAATGGGTGTGTAATTGCTGGAATACAAACCCTACAGTAGCTGCCCCAACCAGCATGGCCAGTGCTGAAGAGTGTCAGGTGTGAAATGACACCAAGTGATTTTGAAGTGTGTCATTCTCATGGTAAAGTTGCTAAGTATAATTTATAATAGTTTTCTCAAGAAGCAATTTAGCCAATTCAATGTTGGTGAATCCCAAAGAATTTCCATAATGGTTTGTCAGCTATGGAGCTGATTCTGGACTGAATTCATTTTGCCATTTTAAAATTTAGGCATAAGTATTGCATACTGAAAAAAATCACACTATCCCTAACCAACCTGCCAAAATATACTATTGTTTTTTTGTTTTGTTTTGTTTTGGTTATTGTATTTCTACCAGTTCATTTATCTTTTTAATTTTTAGAACATTTCTTGTATGTAAAAATCACATCACATAGCATTAATTTCTTTCTGTGAAGGTTGCTTCCTGTGCTGCTATATTTCAGGTACCATTTCTCTTAGTAATGTCAGTTTTCTTATGCACATGTAATTCACCTTTCTTATTTTTAGTGATATCATCACCTTGGCTACAGGATTCATTTTGTTCTGAAAAGGGAAGGAAAAGCCCTACATGAAGACAAAATCCTAGATGGTTTTAGAGAAGTCAGAAGGATTTAATTCTCCTTGTACTTCCTTTATTGATTACACTGAATGCAGTTGTTCCCACAGAACACCACATTTGGGCAAGTAGTTTTTGAGTTGCCGCTAAATTGGGCATCAATTTAGTCCAGAAATATTGGCAAATCTCAAAACATTCTCACCTTTTGAGAGGTCACCCTGTATGCATCCTCTGAACATTCACCAGGATGGCTTCTGTTTGGCATTACCTGAGTTCGTCCGTAGGGACAGGCAGTCTTCTGAAATGCAGCTCCCAGGAAAACATAGCCAGTGGTGAAAGATGAAGGAGTTGCCACAGATGAACTTGCCTGGCATTGCAGAGTATGATTTTGCCACACTATTTAGATTCAACTTTATTGAGCTAGAAATCCCCCTGAGATTTATTTACTTATTTATTGTCTAAAATAACTGCTGCAGAAGTGTTTTTATTGTCTTTAGATTTGTAAGAAGTGGTGTTGCAAAATGTAGTTTATGCTAGATTTGCTTTGGTAACATTGTTTCCAAGAAATACCCTCTAATTTTAGCTAAGCAAGTGGCAATGTAGATCCCTACTGGGGGGAAAATAACTATAGTAGTGAAATTATTAGAACCTCAGCTGTTTCCAAATTATGTCTTCCTGTCTGGCACAAAATGGTAATTAGAAATATCTTTTCCAGTGGCCTCTTGGGAGGTTGACACGTTTAATCTGATTTTAAAATCGTATCAGAATTTTGTTCTAGAATTACTTTCATTTCAGTTCACTAGCTGGTCTAAGAATGGTGAAATTGATTTCATTTCATTTAACTTTATCAACGGTTATCTATTCCAAAATGTATTTGGATGATAAAACATTTCATTACTTGTGTTATCTAAAACAGCATGTAAATACAGTCAGTTATATTGGGAATACTGGAATTACTTGGAAGTCTGTGAAGCCATTTTTAAAATATCCTTTAAGGAAAGGGTTTTTTTGGGGGTGTAGGGAGATGGGGTTACTTTCTGCATTTTGGAAATGATCTCACTTGCCAAAAGAACGTTAAGCCTCTGTGACAAAACTTTACTCATTCAAGGAATCTGAGTTGTGCCCTGATACCCTTCCCAAACGGGTACTCTCTGTACCAGCTAAAACTACAATTTCTAGCTTAGCCATGTTAGCTGAGAATATCAGAAGTTGCAATCCAAATAAAGCTAGAAGATACATTCTTACTTTACACAACTAGCAAGAAAGAATAGACAAATCATGAGGAGATACACCTCACTGAAGCTTATTTACACATTTCAAGCTCTGGACATTGAAACAAAGATGCAGTCACCTGAGATAATGGAAGGTATTATCAACTCTGCAGAAATCAACAAAGCCAAACCTCTCTACAGAGAAGGAAAAGAAGAATGGTGATGGGAGACTCATTATTGCATAGGACAGAAGCAACTGTATTTGGAAATACTGTATAAGCTATTATGAGAAGTGTGCTGTCTTCCTGATGCATGTGTCAAGGGTATTTATCCACATGGGAGGTTTACAAGTGACTAAAAATTTCTGAATAGGAAGATGAATGAGCTGGGGCACAAGCAGCATTTTCATATATCTTTCCTAGATGAATATAGACAACCGGCTAAGAAAGATTAAAAGATTCTATTCTTAGACCATGGCTTGCATCACCAGTATAAGTGACTCCTAAGCAGAGAGAGTTGTGCTTCACAAGGGCAGGGGGAAATGTGTTTGGCAAGTCTAGTGGCACTTTATCATGAAGAATATACGAATAGTGGGAAGGTAATAGAGTCAGTGTAGAGAATGGCTGGTTATTAGGTACAACATTGAACATGATAGGGGAGGGGATATGAGATAGGAAAGGATATTCCAAAACTCTTGGCATATAGCAGTAGGAAGGCCACTAATTAGTAACATCCTCTATCTCTTGTGGCTATACACCTGTGTATAGAGTATGGGTAAAAAACCAAAACTAGAAATCCTAACATGGAAAGGAAATATAATCTGAATAATATATCAGAGAAACCTGGTGGGAAAAAAGAGTGGGGTTTGTAAGGCAGTTATGAATGGAAGATAGAACTCAAAGGATATTGTTTGTTCAAAAGAAATAGACCCAAAAAGAAGAGAAGAAGTGGATATGTATGCCTGTGAATTTTAGAATGAAAGGAGGCTGGCAAATAATGCAAAATGTAGTAATGTTAGTGAGTAGGTATGTCCAAAATAAGAGATGAGGCTGCTGGCCTGTTGCAGAGGGAAGGCAGGAAAGTAATAATGGGGGAAAGGGAGAAGATTAAACTGCTTAAGATCTTTCATGCATCAATCTTCTTTCAGAAGACAAAGAGATTCAGAAAAGGCAGGGGGGACAGCTCAGGCTTGATAAAGGCATAGTAAGATTTCACCTTGTTGCCATAAACAAATTCTAGTCTCCAGGGCAAGAAGAATTACATCCTAGGAAGATGAAGAAAGCTGTAGAAGTGCTCTCAAAACTGCCAGTTGTTAATCTTTGGAAACTCCTGGAAAATTGGTGAGGTGTCGAAAGACTGGAAAAAAGCAAATTAAATCCCAGTATTCAAAAAAGGAGAACCTAGGAAACTACAGGCCAATTAGTGTTATTCTGCATTGGGCATAGCATCAGAACAGATTATTTCATCTGTGAGCATGCAATTTTGAGTTGCGTTTACCAGAACTATTTTGTCCAGGTAACAGGAATTAATAGCTTCATTGTCCTCTGCACTGGTTAGATCATATCTGAAGAGGGGTGAACCTGTTCTCTATTGAAACTGAGGATAGGACAAAAGCCAGTGGATTGAAATTAAAAAAGATTCAAGGTGAATATTGGGAGAAATTTCCTGTAACCAGCAAAAACTCTACCTAGAATAGTTGTGGATTTGCTGGAAGTGTTCAAACAGAATCTGGATGTTCTCCTATCAGAGTTGGTGGATTCCTGCACTGAATGGAGGGTTAATTTAAATATGATCCTTCCAATTTATGCATTCTATGTTTCTACCTATTCACCAGTTAGGACAGGCTCTTACAGACTCTAAATTAAAATAGGACATAGTGGTCAACATTTTTTTTCACATAATTTTTAGTAAGAATTTTAAAAAGGAGATAAAACCTAACAAAACTAATATAAAGTAAAGAAAGAAAGCAAAAAACAAAAAGCCAAAAGTGCAAAGAGAAAGAATGAAATTAAATAGAAGTAGCTTTTGATTTTCTATACGGTAGTCATAGGTGCAAATACAAAATTACCTCTTACTCTATGGTTACAAAAAAACCCTTTTTTCAGTTATCTATTTTTTCCAGTCATCAAAACCATAAGTCATAAGTTCATTTTTTACTGTTTTATGCAAAAAGTCTATAAGGGGTTTCCAGTCAGCAATAAACATAGATATAAAAAATCTCTTCAAGATGATAACATAAATTTCAATCCTTTCAGCCACATATTTTCCCATTGTTCCATTTGTATATTGTAACCAAAATGTTTAGCCCATTTTATCATACATTCTTTCACTTGTCTTTTCACATTTCAATAAAAGTTTATACATTTTGGCAATTACATGTTCATAATTTGTACACAGTTCTATTTCAAATTCAGTCTTAGTGTTCAAAACCATACATTCTTTTGTCTACTTTAAACCTTTCTAAAAATTATAAGAAAACCATTGACAAGTATATCCCTCTGCTACCAGATCGTCTCTTGATTTTATTTTGCATTCCCCTTGAAAAAATTCTAATATCTCACAATAAGTTAACCATTTGTGTTTACTTATCATTTCTTGTCTATAAAATGCTTCTTGTGCTGAGAGCAACAAAGGTGTTTTTAGGCACAACCTGGATTTGTATCTATTCCATATTCTCAATATGGCACATCTGACATAATTTTTAAATCTACATTAACCTTGGCTTTGTCATACCACAAATATCCACGCCACCCAAATTTCAGGTTGTGTCTGTCTATCTCTAACAGCCTTCTATTCCTCAGCTCCCTGCCTGAGCTGCTGGAGGCCATCTCAGGGCTGGTGGTGGAGTTTCCCAGGCTTATGGTTCTGGGGGACTTCAACCTGCCATCCCTGGGACGGTCCTCAGAGGCAGCTTGGGAGTTCATGGCTACCATGGCAGCCATGGGCCTGTAACTCGAGACAGTGGCCACATGCTGGATTTAGTTTTCTTGTCTGAGCAATGGCAAAGTGATCTGAGGGGAGATATACAGCTTTCCCCACTATCATGGTCAGATCATGTCCTGGTGACCCTGAGTTTCTCCTATGCCACCCCCCTCTGCAGGGAGGCAGGACCCATGCGATTGCTCCGCCCCCGGCACCTGATGGACCCATCAGGGTTCCAGAGGGAGCTGGGGAGCATTCCCGTGGATCTGCAAGGTCCAGCGGAGGCCCTGGCTGCTGCTTGGAATAGGGAGGCAGCTGGGGCCTTGGACAGGATCGCGCCTATGTGACCTCTCTTGCCACATCGTCCCCGACACTCCCCGTGGTTTACGGGGAGGGTGCTGAAGAGGGTCAAGAGACGTCTAGAGCGCCGCTGGAGGAAGACACGGACCAAATCTGACCGAACACATGTTAGAGCCGCTATTAAGGCCTACATTGTGGCGATAAGAGCAGCAAAGCGCCAATACTTCTCCGCCTTTATCGCATCCGCAGAGTGCCGCCCGGGGGCCCTGTTTGGGATCACTAGATCCCTCCTCAGGAGGGAGCTGGACATTCATTTGCAGGGCCGCATGGAGGAATTTTCAGAGCATCTGCAGGATAAAATCGTGCGGATTCGTTCCAAGTTGGACTCCAAGCATGGCGCAGGGTCTGGGGAGATACCAGGGGATTGTTCCTGCCGAGTTATCTGGGAACACTTTGATCCTGTTGTTCCTGAGGAAGTGGACAGGATCCTCCAGACTGTGAGGGCCACCACTTGTCATCTGGACCCATGTCCCTCCTGGCTGGTGAAAGCAGCTCGGGAGGTAATGTGGTTGGATCCAGGCGATAATTAATACATCCTTGCAGGAGGAAGTGTTCCCAGCACTCTTTAAAGAGGCATTGGTGCACCCCCTCCTCAAGAAGTCCTCCCTGGATCCTACCATACTGGACAATTTTCATCCAGTCTCCCACCTCCCCTTCCTGGGGAAGGTGGTTGAGAAAGTGGTGGCATCACAGCTCCAAAGGGTCCTGGAGGAAATGGATTATCTGGACCCTTATCAGTCAGATTTCAGGCCTGATTATGGAACAGAAATGGCATTGGTCACACTTATGGATGATCTCTGGCAGGAGCAGCATGGTGGAAGTGCGACCATCCTGGCTCTCCTTGATCTCTCAGTGGCTTTCGATGCCGTCAACCACAGTATCCTATTGGGATGGCTCAGGGATTTGAGGGTGGGCGGCACATTGTGCTGGTTCACCTCCTTTCTTCGGGGCCGGTCCCAGTCGGTGGTGATAGGGAGCGAGAGGTCCCACCCTCGGCCCCTCCTCTGTGGAGTGCTGAAGGATTCAGTTCTCTCTCTGCTCCTTTTCAACATCTACATGAAACCGCTGGGTGAGATCATCCACCATCGTGGGATGAAGTATCATCGGTATGTTGATGATACTCAATTATATATCTCCATCCCTGGTGAGGTAAGTGATGCCGTGACCGCCCTCTCGTGGTGCCTGGAGGCTGTGAGGGTCTGGATGGGGAACAACAGGCTCCAGCTGAACCCTGGTAAGACAGAGTGGCTTTGGGTTAATGGCTCCTCTGTATCCGGGACGTTGTCATCGTTGGTGCTGGATGGGGTAGCACTGCTCCAGACCCAGTGAGTAATTTGGGGGTCCTCCTGGACTCACGGCTCTTGCTCGAAGACAGCTTCAGGTTGTGCACCAGTTATGCCCCTTCCTGAATCAGGACGCCCTTCAAACGGTCATTCATGCCCTTGTTATCTCCCAGATAGACTACTGCAATGCGCTCTACATGGGGCTACCCTTGAAGAGTATCCGGAAGCTTCAGCTGGTCCAGAATGCAGCCGTACAAGCTATTTTTGGGGCCCGAAGAAGGACCCATATAACACCTTTGCTCCGTGAGCTGCATTGGGTACCAGTTTGCTTCCGGGTCCAATTCAAGGTGTTGGTTATCACCTTTAAAGCCTTACATGGCATGGGGCCAGGCTACCTGATGGACCGCCTCGCCCCCACGATTTCAACCTGTCCCACCCGATCTCACAGGGCATGCTCCAGACCTCCTCGGCAAAAGAACTCCGACTAGCGGGGTCCAGAAGGCGGGCCTTCTCTGCTGTAGCCCCTGCCCTTTGGAACATCTTGCCCCCAGAGGTGAGACAGGCCCCCTCACTCCCAGCCTTTCGGAGGGATTTGAAGACCTGGCTGTGCCATCTGGCCTGGGGCGGGGAGGAAGGCTGTCAGAAATGGGGTTGGCTGGCCCCCTAGAGGCCTAATGTGACTTCCATCGGCCTCTTGGATTTTTTTCTCTTCTTTCCATTTGTGTAGATGTGTCTGTCTTTTTATAAATTTAATTATGTATTTATTGTTTTAATTTGATGTAAACCACCCAGAGTCCTGTTAGGAGTTTCTCCTGGGAAGAAATGCATCTTGCTATCTTCAAACATATTGTTATGGCTAATAAATAAGGCTCAGCTGCAAATGGTTATTGTTAGTTTACACATATACTGCTATTTACTGCCACCTATTGGCGTCTGTGTGCTAGTTACTCAAGGGGTAGCAATAAAACGGGAGGATTACATGCCCAGCTGCTCAGTAGAATTTTAGCCATCATGTAATCAGTTTTATGGGTTATGTAGTAGTAACTAATAACTAAGTAGTGTACCTCTTCTCTGAGAGTTGTCAAAACAGGTATTGTCTGAAATAAAAATAACATTCTAGGTAAAACGTTCATCTTAATCACAGAAATTCTCCACAGGACCCCTTGTCAACATTAAAAAGTATTTTGAAAGTAAACCACTACCATATGACTCTGGGTCTTTATTACTCACTTTACAGTGAGTCAGTATCGCTCATTTACCTTTCCTATTCAGACTAACATTTTATTAAAAAGCTACCATAAATTAACATGGCTCACTTTCCTATTGTGATTGTGGGGGAACTGGGAAAGGTGTGAATGAGGTAGCAACAGATGAGTCAGATGACAGCTTATCTTATAAATGGCAACTCAGACCAGGTGGGGAGAAATCTGGAGAAAAGTATTTTAAACTATTCAAATACACTCCATCTTAATTAACACACTATACAGTAAATGAAGCTGAGATTTAAGAAATCCGTATTGCAGTTCCCAAGATTCTGTATTTACACCCAACAAACATTAAAAATACTTTACTGAAATTTCTGTAGTTCTTGCTGCTTTGGTCTTGCACAACTCTGTGGGACTTGACCCTTGTGCCTGTGTTCTCATCAAATTTACATGGACTTCATCAGCACTTATCTAATTCCTTCCTGCAGTCTTCGGTTTTTTGTTGCTTTTATGTCACAAGCAGCATCCATTAGATTCTCAAGCATTCAAGTTTCCATTTGCACTCTGTCCAGAGAAAACAAACTAGGTAATAAGGAGTCTGGTATATTTTTTTTGCCAGAGCTTGAGGCAAACAGAGAAGTAATTCTTTCAGTTATGCTTCCTTCAGGTAAGGCAAGGTTGGATTCTGAAGGAAATAGCTTGAGTAGACTAGATATATCCAGATTCAGGTATATTGCATCAGTACCATGGAAAGCTCAGAGTGAGATCCAGATTTTAGTTAAAGTATCCAAGCAAAAGCCATGTTGCGGTTTCTGCGTTCTTCTGTATGCTTTCCTGTTTGCAACCTTCCTTAGGTTGTCTTAAGTTGAATATGGGATCTTTCTGCATGAAAAGTTCACTGAAGTAGATGCTCTATTTAGTTGCATGACATTTCTTGGCTAGTAACCAAAACAAATCTTGCTATAATAAAATCAGTGTCTCATATTTTTATGCACTTTTGTTCAGATTAACTTTTCCTATGTTTCCAAATCAAGGTTGGAGAGAAAGAATGCACTTTATATGGTGACTTTGATTTCATTCTTCAGTTTACTGTTATGGTGATCACTATGTTTTTTTTAGTGTAGTTTTAGCCTAAGTTGAAACATTTCGTAATGTGGCTCAAGAAATATAACAAGCCAGAATACAGTATATCATTGTTCCTTGTAGTTCTTTTGACAGCCTTATTAAATGCAGATTCCATGACATCCACATACAACTCATCTTGCATCTGGATCAGTAACAAAGATCTACACACTGCAGTTTTGGAGACAGACAGTTTCTACAAACTTGTTTCTGATATCTTTGTGCCAAAGAGCTTCTTTTGATGGCTGCTGTACTCTGGGTTAGCTTGTTTTATGTGCATTCCTGACTCCTTAATGCAGGAAAGGTCTCTTCTGATGACCTTGCTTCATTTTCTTTAAGCCCTCACCAACTCTGTTGCTCAAACATCTGTTTGTTTGTTTGTTTAGCAGGATGTCTTTTCCAGAATATATACCTCACCCAATAGCATGGCTTTCCACAAATATATACCTTCCAGATGTGTTGGAATACAACACTCATCATTCCTAGATAATGTGGGCTGGGGGTTGATGAAAATATCCCAGATAAAATGAACCTAACAGTTACATAAATATAGCCACTGAAAAGCTATCTCAAAGATGAATTAAATCCAAAAAGTTTTACAATCATTTCCCAATATTTGTAATATAGTATTGAGAGGGAATTGTGTGTGTGTGTTTTAAATTAACCCGATTGTATGGACAGATTAACTATAAATCTAAAGATAAGGTCTTATACATTGTTTCTGCAGCTATCAGGTTCTTAACTGGAGCTAATAGGTCAGAGTGTAGATAGGAGGAACAATAGAACAGTTTTTTGATGAAACACATTCTGTACAAATCTTTTCCTGCTTCCTCTGAAAGTCATAAACAAAATAGCTTGGAGTAGTAATCAGATAATCTAAGGTGTGGCCAAACTAGGCTCCTCGCAGAGACGCTCAGAACCATGGTATGATCATCTGTTTGCACAAAATAAAAAGAATACATGAATCACTTTTGGGGTACAATTACCCCCAATACAGGTGTCAGTCAGTGATACCTGTATTCAAGATCTTCTTTGTCATGTTTTTATTATTATTGTACAGAAAAGTGGTACTTTTCCCAGCAAAATGAAAATTTAGTTTCAAGTCTCCTGAATACAGTAAGTTGCAAAACAATTGTTGCTCTTTCCCTCTCCTTTCCTTTCTTCTTTAGTTTTACTACTAAATTCTCAAAGCAATCCAAAATAAAATGCATATTTGTTAAAACAGCTAAACGTAATATTAAATGCAATAAAAGCTGTACGAGGAGATTATTCATGGAGATAGCGTAAATAGGTAACTTGGCACTGAATGTACTGAATTTAACATTCTTTCAACCCTGTAACAGAAAATCCTTGGTTTGCCTTAGGATATTCAGCTTGATAAAAGATTTTTAAAATGAAAATAGTTAAAGTATCATTTAAGATTCAAATTTGCTGTATTCCTTATGTATAGTCTGAGTGGATTATTACTCAAGTATGAATTTATGACTAGAACTGAAAAAATAGAGAATAACCTATAGTTTCTTTGAGTTTCTGTGATCAATATGAAATGGGAGATTTTGCATTTTCCTTATTCTGAAGCAAAATAAATTAATTATAATTGGAAATCAATAAATATGTTTGAGGAGGGATGAACTCTTTAGGTATAGTAATAACTTAAAATGGTATAAAACAGGCTAAATGTTACAAATTTATTAATTACAAATAAATATGTGTAATTAGTTTGGACTAAACAGCTTTCCATTTTAATTTTAAAAATAAATGGAATTATGGTAAGCTTTTCAGTTCTTTTATATAATTAGATAAAATATACAGACTCCTTTTGAGATAATATAGCATATCTGTTTTTCACTTCAATAGGTTTTAGGGAGGAGGCATTTTCCAAAAATAAACTTTATAGATTGGTGGCTTCTTAAAAAAGTATGCAATTACGTCTCTGTTTTTGTAAGCAATTTTATGAAAATAGAGTACAGTATACAAGAGAGTTCAGCTAAGATACCTCAGGATTTTTATAAAACTCAGTTAATTGCCTTTGAGTAAGGGGAGTATTCATATTGGCAAAGCAAGGAATCTTATTCCATTCACTTTTGATATATGAAAACATCAGAACACATATCCTTATGGATGAGACCTGAAAAAATCTCAGCACAGATGCAGAAATTAGAATACAACATTACTAATTTGATGTCTCACCCACAGTGCACTGTGCTGGAGAGTCATGGTTAAAAGCAGTTTGCTGTTTGTTGCAAACATAGTCACAAAATTCCTGCTCCCCTATCTCTACCTTGGCATTTTTTTTCATATAGAGAATTTGTGGGGAAATTATCATTGTGGAGTCCTTGGGTTCTCTGAGCTTGGTTCTTTTCTTGCAAACGTTTCATAACCTGGCTACGTGGGTCACAGCACATAAAGAGAGAGCAAACCCCATCCCATTTTAGCACTGAAGATGTTACCTAGCCGGGTAATGAAATGTTTGCAAGAAAAGAATCAAGCTCAGAGAACCCCCAGGACTCCACAGTTCAACTCTGAACTACACATATTCACCCCTATTGGAAATTATTATTTTTGACAATATTTCTGTACCTCCAAGTCATTCATGAATGTTCCAGATGGTTCTGATTTAGTCTGCTTTGGGGGAACACTATTTCATTTTGAAATCTTTCAGATGTTTCTGAAATTAGCCCAAACTGATATTAACTTCAGTACTTAACCATATCCAATGCACAATAAATCCATATTTTATTCTCAAGTGAAATTTCCCAATTTGAAAAATCTTTTTTCTTCTGCTTTATTGGAATACAATACATAACCTTGTGGGCATGCCCTACCTCTAAGAAAGATTCCTGTATATTCAGATTCAACAGTCATGGGTGCACAGATGAGCTCATGGGAATGTTGAACCAAAACTGCAGTAACAACTTTTTTCTTAACTCTAGTACCTCTGGGTTCCTCCTTGTGGGAAGGGGAAAATCTAGAGAACTTACTTCCTCCTCTCTCAGGATCTTTGCCACCAGTGAGCACAATCACCACAGAAAACAACAGTACATAGTGCAACCATTACATTGGCTTTGAATCAAAGCTTGGATAAACATGTACCTTTAATACATTTGTCAGTTCCAGCACAACTAATTAGAGGTACATACTGCTGATCAATACAATTTTTCTAACTAAGGTAAGCAGAGAAGGTATTTAAATTAGCAATCAGATAGTTACCAATTTTGTCTTGTATATCCTTGATTTCAGAAAGATTTCCCAGCATGGAAAAGAGAGAGAAGTAACAGAAAAAAAGCAGCAAACAAATTAGCAATCTATAGAAAGGAGAAGCTCTTACACACTTCAAATATTTCTCCCAGCTTATACACAGTGCTCCTCTTTGTCTCCTATTTTATAACATAAAATGTTGGACTTATCAATCAATGGACTACTGTTACAATTTTACAATACAATTTGGGAAGGGGTCTAGCTGTTTGGGGGTAGTTCTTGTTCATAGTCTGCAATCATGTCAGTCTGCATGATTCTTGATAATTTTATTCATCGGTCATATATTTTATCTTCTAATCTTTGATACATCATTGTTATAGTCCACCCTAGTATTCTGTTGCATTTCCATCCACCTATGCATTCAGAAGGACTGTACGTATGTACTTCATTAGACTGAGTATTCATCATACAATTCACTAAGCTTATCCATCATGACCACTAGAAAAGATCATTCTTCTGGGCAAGCCTGCAAAGAATGTGCAATGCACATTCCATTCAAATGTGGATTTTCTCTGGTTCAACTAGCCCTTGATTTCCAGTACCCTTCCTGCATCCTCCACACAGAGACACTTTCTAAACAACTCCAAACACTTCACTGTTGGTTCTTTCACCCCACCAAAATAATGATGTAGCATACAGTAATTCCCCAGGGCATTCTGTTTTAGGAATGCAGCCAGATCTGCCTTGTTGATACCTGAGGCAGAAACAAATCCTGTTTGATTGCTAAAGTAGCCAAATAAGATGAGCCCTCCAAAATTTGCTTCTTATGGCTCACACATGATTTTTTAGAGCCATTGAAGTGTGTTTTTTAAGAGGAAATATGCAGAAAGCTACCCATAGATATTGGAATAACTGAATGTGCTACACCAGAGAGAAAACATGTAACACATAGAATTAGACATGGAGAAGACTCTTTTTTTTTTTTAATTTAACATCTGACATACTTTTTGAATAACCCCTGAGGTCTCTTGAAGGGTTCAGTTCAATCCAATTCAGCCAGTTTTTGCCATCTGTTTCTTAAGATGACTTGTGGTTGTCCCTGCGTATAGGCAGATGGTACATGTGTGTGGTCTGTTTGTATGTGAATAGAGGCTGGATGGTGGAGATGAGATGGGGAATGAATGAACTAGAGTGTCTGAATGGCATGAGTGGTACATGTGACTGGTGTGGAATGTGTGAATGAGTGTGTGAGTATGAATGACATTCGGGGTAAGTGAATGAGATATGTACTATGTGAATGAGGAACATTTATTAATGTATACATTAATGGTGGCTGGGTAGGTAATGTATCTGTAAAAGGGATCTCTGGGTAATTTGCAAGTAGAGCCTACAACCCACCAGCAAACATCAAATGTGACCTTGTAGACAGAAAAGCAGGGAAAGGCAAAAATACTTTTTCCCAGCTTCAGCTGACGTGGCAAATACTTAGTAATCCATGCAAAGGTATAGTAACTTCATGGTTGGGTTCGTGTACTGTGCTTTGCGTAGACTGTCTTTAAAGGCTGGTCTGGAAGATTCAGGAATGCAGAATTCTGAGACTAGGGAAAGTGCCTATTATATTCATTCAGAAGAAGCTGCACTGACTGAGAGCATCTATTAGTGAAGTTAAAGGTACTCAACCTACATGGTTTAAAAGCTGAGTACCTGATGAATTGCTTTGTCTCTTATTTTCTAGTACTTAAGATTACTGGGGATGCCATTTTTCTGGTTCCACATTTGTCAGGAATTTTCTGTCCAGTAGCCTGAGACACTGTATTCATGATGCAGATTATCCAGTTACAGAATTGCTTCTCTGTTCAATAAGGGCTGGTGCAAAGTGTTGCGAGTTTTCTGAGTCAGATGCAGATTCATTAGTTTATGTTTTTTGTAGAATTTCTCCTGCCATGTTTTTTTGGATATTATCACTGCTGATGCTTCTTGCTGCTTATAAAATTGTTTTAATCTGCTATTTCACAGTCGTATGAAAAAGAAAGCGCACCCTCTTTGAGTTCTTTCTGCTACTTAGCCTCTTCATTACCTATGGAAGCAGTAAGGGTGTACTTAGTAGTTTTTCACGGCTTCTCCATTTTGGCTTTCTTTTTGTAAAATAAATGATGACATGGTGTAATATGTCATATGTTGTTGTTCATCTGAGCTTGTATTTACCTACTTTTGAGAACTACTAAGGATCAGATGATTTTTATTGTGTCCTGATACGTAAAACCATAGAACTCAAAGAGGGTGTACTTTCTTTTTCACACAACTGTATTTAAAAAATCCAAGTTAGGATTGGGTTTTTTAGTGGTAAAAATAGATAAATGTTTTAAATATGTAAGTATTTCCATTCACAAAGGAAGACAAAAAGCATACAAAGCTATGTCCTGATGAGATGCATTGCTGGCAGTTGCATATATTTAGCATGATTAAGCTTGTCCCCTGCTCTCAAGAACAGAGGGATGTTTATGGCAATTAGGATTATTCTGTAAGCTTCGTGGCTAAGGGAGGGTTTTATTCCTAATGTTCCTAGAGCTCATTTATTTACCAGACCACACTGACAGTTTCTTCAAATGTTTGCCTTTTTGCGGTCAGCATATGGGCAATGCCATGTTACATATTTTGCTTTTTTTTTTTTTTTAAACAAGAGCTATTGTTTTTATACCCTCTATAGGATGTAAAATAACAATTGCTGAAATGTATATTTAGTACCAATAAATCCACTTTATATCGTTTTTTGGGGGGGGGGGAGCGGGTAGAAGGGGGAATGAATCTCTCTCTTTTTTCATATTATATTTTGTTTATTTAAAACAAAGCTGTGATTTTTTAAAAAATAATATCAATAAATGGACAGAATTACTGAAGGTAGACAATGAATGGTCAATATAACATTAATAAAAGATAATTCATACCAAGCAGAGTACATTGAGTTGTTTTTATGATATAAAGTAGTATGGTTTTTTGAGCTTAATCCCACAGTCTCCACTACATTATTGTTTATAAATGTTAAAAAAGCAGAAAGGAAAAGAAAAACATCCCTAAAAATAATATAGATGTATTTAATTTCTGACTTTCCTCTTCTCAACCTGTATAGACTTACACAATAAACCAGAAACAATAAAGGAGCATCTTGAATTCAGATGAGACTAACTGAATAGTACTAACTTAAAACAGACATACACAAATACATGCAATATAGTTCAGTGATGTAATTATTTTCATTCCACCCCAACACATATTTTCAATTCATTTACATTTCTATTCAGATTGCAAAAAAATATTATGGTTCTTTCCAATTGTTTGTCATGTTTAGGTTCATCAACAGTGTGTAATAACCATTACATGGAGTTTTATATCTATAAAACATGTTTTTAAAGTAGCTCTTTTATGCATGCAAATTTTAATAGACATCACCTTGACATTGACTTTTAACTCTACCTTCTTTTCTTTGCAGATCAAATTATGACATCATCATCCAAAGGCATTTTCCGGCCATTTCTAGTCCTCTTCATTGTGCTTGGCTGTTTCATGGCCTGCCTACTTATCTATATCAAACCAACAAATGGCTGGATCTCTAGTCCTATTGAATCAGCCAGCTCAGTTCTAAAGATGAAGAATTTCTTCTCGACCAAAAGTGATTATATTAATGAAACAACCATTCTGGTATGGGTGTGGCCATTTGGACAGACATTTGATCTAAAATTCTGTCCCACATTTAATATCCATGGATGCCATCTGACAACAGACCGCACACTATATAACCGATCTCATGCAGTTCTCATTCACCACAGAGACATTAGCTGGGATCTGACTAATTTACCTCAGCAGCCTAGACCTGCATTTCAGAAATGGATCTGGATGAACCTGGAATCTCCAACCCATACTCCACAAAAGAGTGGGATTGAACATTTGTTCAATTTGACCCTCACTTATCGCCGTGATTCAGATATTCAGGTGCCTTATGGCTTTATGGTAGTTAGCACAAATTCCTTTGTGTTTGAAATGCCGAATAAAGAAAAACTAGTATGTTGGGTAGTGAGTAACTGGAATCCTGAGCATGCTAGAGTGAAGTATTATAATGAATTGAGTAAATATATTGAAATCCATACCTACGGACAAGCATTTGGAGATTATATCAGTGATAAAAATTTGATCCCAACTATTTCCACTTGCAAATTTTACCTTTCCTTTGAAAATTCTATCCATAAAGACTATATTACAGAAAAACTTTACAATGCTCTTTTTGCTGGATCTGTGCCAGTCGTTCTGGGTCCTCCCAGAGAAAACTATGAGAATTACATCCCCGCTAATTCATTCATACATGTGGAGGATTTTCTGTCTCCAAAGGACCTTTCGGAGTACCTTCTGATGCTCGACAAAAACACTAAACTGTATATTAGCTACTTCAACTGGAGGAAGGATTTTTCAGTGCACCTTTCTCGATTCTGGGAATCACATGCATGTCTTGCTTGTGACCATATAAAGAGACACCAAGAGTACAGGTCTGTTGGTAACTTAGAGAAATGGTTTTGGAACTAAACCTTTATCCATTTTTTCCTGCACTTTATATGGGGGGGGGGGGGCTGTCAAAATCACCATCCCAAGATGAGGAGAGGAAAAAAAATCCCTAGTGAAGCATTACTGTTCATCATCTGGCCTTTCTTCCCAATGCAGATCAATAATTCACTTAAAGCCTTGAAATCTTAACCACTCTCCTTCCTTTCCAGATAAAGATTTCTTCAAAAAATAATAGTGATGCTATTGGTCAATTTCTGTGTTTATTTGCTTGAAGAGGTAATCAACATCTTTCAAACTCTTCTTGTATTTTATTGAGCCGTGATTTTGAAAAGGAATTAAAAGTGGTAATCCAGTGTTGGATTTCCTTCTTTAAACAATCCAAACTCTGGTGACTTACTGTTATATTTTAATCATACATTTACTGTCCCATATGGGAAACCAAAAAGTAGCAACTTTTGCAGTATGTACTTAGGGGAGATATGAGAAATAACTTGGGTGCTTTTAAAGACCATGACACGGCTGCACAAATTATTCCATCCTACGCCTCTGCCATGGCATCTTTTTATAATTTGTTGGAAATCCTGCTATGTTTGGCAGTGTTGACCAAGAAGTATGCCATTGTATACTTTTTCTTGTTTCATCATTTTTGTAATGCATCACTGTCAATTATGTAATACAAATGTGTTTATATTGATTAAAGCAGTTTTGTTCTTTCAGGGCATCAAAAGAAATGGGGAGGGATGTAGGTAATGCACATAAAACAATGGGATCAAAACATTTATTATGGTTTAACAAGTACAGTTTATGAAATAGAATGATACATCCAGATGTCCAGAATAATATTTAATACTGTTGTATAAACTACTTTCTACATTGTTTGTAAGTAGTCTTGTATTACATGTTGTCTGTGGTTGCAGAACATCTTTGCATTCTATGTGGGAAGCAGGAGCATTCACAGTGATGGGCCCTGGCTTCCAAATGCCAGGCAGGACTGGGTGATCAAAGCCCCAACCCTTTTTATGGGTGTGCACTGCCATGCTATGTACATTAAAAAGAAGTGAGGCTTTGACCATCCAGTCACACCTGCCATTTTGAAGCCAGTGACTGCCACGGTGGATGCTCCAATGGGAAGATTGCAGCTAGTTTCACATGTTTGGTTAATCCTTCATCGGTTTAAATAATTATGAAAAAGAACATTACTTCATTATTGGCAAAGTATTACAGTAAATGACATGTACTGGGGAGAAGAAAACAGTGAAAATTAAACCTGTACCATGAATTTTAGGCAGTGCTGAATAAAAGTCTTTATCAAACTGGGTCAGAGGAAGCAAGCTAGCCGCTTGGCTGTCTAACCTATAAATGAATAAGTTCTTCCAGAATGGGGACCTCCTTTGGCCTTTGGAGTACTGGTTTCCAAAAAAAGTTAAAAAGTGAGTCAGTCCAAGACAGAAACTAAATTTCATTGGGTTTATTTTTGTATTTAATCAAACTAATTAAATGCAGTTACTATAACGACTCTGTATGGATTTCCCCCTTTTTCTATTTTGTCACATTAAAAATTACAATATGGCAATTCTGAGTTTTCACCCAACTTTTTCAGAGGTCCCATAAGTCTTAGGTCTTAAGAGTGTGTACCATATATGTATGCTTATGTACTTACTGGTTGTGACTCTTTAAGGCAATGTTGCCACAACAGTGTTACTGCAGATAGCAGTAAGTAGAAGGGGCACAAGTGTTCAAGGTTAAGAAGTTAAGCAATGTTATTGTCCATAGTTCACATTTTTTCTAAAATGAAAACACAGAGTGTATATGTTTTAAGGATGAATACAAACATTTCAATATTGAGATTTTTTTTTTTCCTGAGCAGCAACAGCAGGCTGTATCACCTTCATAAAATGATTGCTGTTGCTGTTACTACTGCTACTGATGAAGCTGCTAGAGGAGAAGAGTTTAGGCAGTAATCCAGAGATTGATTATCAGCTTCATCAGTATTGCCAATATTCAGTAGAAGTTTGTTAGTGCATATTCGGTTTGGGAGCTGATGACAGATGAGGAGCTTGCCACCATCTCTACTTACAGCAGGGCTGAGCAGGACTTTCTCTTCTAATTATGGTATCTTTCAGTGGGCTATAGAACATTTTAACTTGTTTTACTAGTGCAGTACAGTCTGCAGAATGGTAGGCAGAAAACCATCATGTTCAGTGCTTTACAGCAATGATTTTAGGTTGAAGATAGATATTTTAAGAATATATTTGGGAAGATGCATTCAAGGAAGATGATTTCAAAAGGTTATTCATTGACTTAGCAGTTTGTGGCTTAATCTCATGTCCTTTTCTGGAGGTATTAATTGGGGTTTTGTTTAGCATTACATAAATATATAAGTAATTTTTTAGACAATGCAAGCTGATAATATGGAGGAGTCTTTATTTAGAGTCTTTTCTTCCATATGGTTTTATTGGCATCAAAAGAGGAGGACTTAACAGCTTAAAGATATTTCAGAAATGACTTTTTGGCTACTAGAATAAACTTCTGGTATAAAAATAAAACACTAGACAGTTACGTTTACTTTTAGGAGTGTTGCTTGGAAATGATTTGTTGTGATGCCACAGTGAATAAGTGTGCATATTTTAAATCTCCCATAAATCCAAGAAACTGAGGAAATAGAGTAAGAACAGTTAGCCTCAAACTATAGAAAACAGATTTTGTGTGGTGGTGGTGTGTATATGTGTACACACACGTGAATTTTTGACATGCAGTTTTCTGGACTGCCAAGTTTCAGTCTGTGAAACCAGCATGTTAAACTCAAAAATAAACATTTACTGTAGTTCAGTTTTTTTCCAGAAAAAAATAGTTGTTGAGATAAAATGTATAATTCATCTTCTATCAAAACTTCTGCCTTCATGGCAGAAGGAGATGGGGTATGTCTGATGGTCTCAGTCCCCTTTTACTTACTTGTCCCTCTCATACACGCATGAGGAGAATATTTCTCCTGTTGGCTGGAGCTCTAGTGATAGGGAAAACTAGCAAGTCTGTCATGCAGGAAACAGAAGGATGTAGATAAGGCTTTCTTCTATGGACAGGTTTCCCACCAAATGAAAGCTAGAACAGTGGCAACAAAGTGCCAGAGTGGAAGGCATTTGTGTTCATTCTGCATTCATTCAAATGTATTTTCATCAGAAGATCTGTAATAGCAAATTCATTTCTTCACAAATTTGCTTCATTTTCCCTTTTCCTCAGTCCAGTAACGTAAGTAAACGTATATAAATACTTTATAATCATCTAGCCCATGGTTGCAAAATTAAAATACTCTGGTTTCTTCAGTGTTACAGTATATAATGCCCTAATGAACATTTGTTATTTGAAATTAATTATCCAAGTTTCATAGTATATTCATAATTGAATTCTGTGCTAATTCATTGTATGTCAGTTGTTTCTTCGTGTCTGAACTCTGGACTTTCAAAATGTTTGTTCAACAAAATATTTTGATAAATGGATGTGGAATGTTAATCTTTTCCATTTTTTAAAGAAGATGTTCAACAAGTTATAAATGTAAGAAGTGTTTCTTTCAGTGGAAGAAAAAAATCTAGGTTCGCTTTCCAGAATGAGACGTTCCTTTTATACCAGTTCTAGACAGACATCATAAAACACATAGAAACTCATTGAGAACACATGGAAACTCATTCAGGCTAGTGGCCTCAGATACATGAAATACATCATTTAAGAACAAAAGGCATAAAATTAGAATGAAAACTGAAAGTCAAACTTCCTTAAGAATATGTTTATTTTTTCATATATTTATGTCACATATGTAAAATGTAATGAGTTGTCATTTTTAAAGAATGTTCTCTTATAGGAAACTGTGAATCCCTTAGGTTCACCAGCAGTTGTATTAGAAACTAAAAGACAAAACTTTGAATATGCATATATGTGACAGAATGAAATCTTAACTTTTGAAAAATATTTGTATTTGAGGGTGAAAGTTGTCCAAATAGAATGACACTGCTTTCTGGTGTCGTGGGAGAGGAAGGGATCCCTGAAGTTGTTACGAATTTCATCTCCAGTTCATATATATTTGTGCCATATATTTCAGCATTTCCAGTATCTCCCGGAACTCAGAACTGGGTTTAGTAAGCAGGAGATGCTGGAGGTTCCAAGGTCCAATCCTCCCTCTGCGTGTTTGTGTGCGCACGTTTGTGTTTGTATGAGGAACTGTTTGGATGCCATTTGGGAAGGGGGGTGGGCAAAGCACTATCATGCAAAACAAACTCTATTATTTTGTGTTTGGAATATTATTTTCAAAAGAGCATAGAGTATTGAAATAGTTTAGAGCAAGAATCTCATGAGAAAAATAATATTGTCATTATACAGTGATATACAGTGTCATCTGCAGTATGCTCTCTTTTTCACTGATTTGCTCCTTTTGTTTCCTCAGAATTTTAAAGTAATTTTGTAGTTGTCTTTTGCCTCCAGATAGGAACTTTGTGTACAACAGGCATTTCACAGAACCTAAACAATTATGGAATAGCAAAGCTCCCATAGCCATATAATTCTGGCCCAGTGAAAATGTCATAAGCTTTTACAGGCAGAGTCTACAATGTTACTCTTAATAATTGCTGCCCCCGACTAATGTGAAAATGCTACCACCATAATACAAACACAGCTATGAGAGATACAGTTGTGTAAAGCACATCTTACATTATTTTGCTATTCAATGCATAAGTTCTTGATATGCCTGTAATAGTTAAATTTTAGGTCTTCAAGTTGTGTTCTGTGCCACGTGAAACTATAGGATAAATAATCAATTACAATGCTATTTGGTGTGGCGAAATCTGAGCAATTTGAGGAAGAATAATACTGGGAAAGGATAAAAACAAGATACTAGTTCATCTCTATCATTGTGCACTAAAGTAACATTTCTGGAAATTATCTTATACATTAAATTAATGTACAGAACAGATAATCTTTAGATGTTCAAAATGGCTGTTAATGTATGTATGTAATATGTGCAAGAAGAAATACATTCTTCTGTGTCATATATAAATTAAAACATTGATGTATATCTTGCTAAAACATTACTTTACTGGACTGGAAAATAATTATAATACCAGCTCTTAATATGATCCATAACTTCCTTGTGTGGAAAAGAACTTCAGTGTACACTGAGTATACCTAGGAGTTGCTGTCATGGACCCCAAATGTTGGTAAATGCATACTTACTGATGGACTTTTTTTACTTTTGTAAAAGTTCATGGATGTATAATCCTAAAACAACGTGAAATAGAATTAGACTACTTGAGCAAAATAGTGTCACTTGAAACTCTCCTGTAGAGAGAAAAGGTTACTGAATTTGTTAATGGATACAAACCCATTCTATCTTTCGTTTTGTATTTCAAATGTATACCTTTTGCCTAAATATGAAAACTCAAGTTGTCAGCTATAACCCTTCCACCTATAGTACTGGATTGCTAAGTGATGTCACTTGTAGTAATTTCCAATTAAAAAGAAAGACGCAAGATTTTATGCTGTTGTGTATACAACATGTATTTCACATAAAATGTATTTCATAGGAAAACAGTATTATAATTACATGATTTCTCATTTTATTGTGTTTAATCCCCTTAATTTTTTGACAACTAACTCAGAGTACCATTTACAAAGATTCATAAAGCAGTAGGTAGCATTGTGATCTGAAGAAGATATGTAAGTTTTATAGACTATAATACAATTGAAGACAAACTGATTCTGACAACTATGTAGTGCATATAATTTTAGTTCTTGATATCCAAAGGTACAGATAAAAGTATCTTCACTTCATAAGAAGGCATTTGCAAGTCCATACTGGATGATCTCATTTTTAAAACAGATCACAGTTAAGATTGGGGAAGTACATATCATGTATGCTATTCATGTACTATTTTTTTTCCTTACTCTCTGCATAGTGTCTTGTCACTGGGCAAGCTAGATTTTCAATACTTATTGTTATATTCTGCATATTGAAATGTATGTCTACTCCCACTTTCTATCACAAAACACTTCCTTTCAAATGCATGTACATTAAGGATGTAGAATAATATTAAGATTTTCCTGAAAGGAAACTGGCATATCTTTTTCCCTAAAAAAAGGGGGGGGGGAATCCAAGGGAAGACTGGAAGTTGCAATTTTTATGTCCAGTATACAAGGGAGCAAAGGGCTTCTTCCAGTTTTGCTTAAACTTTATAAAAACCTATGACCTTATGGAAGCACTGGGTCTTTTCAGGAGAACATTTCTTCCTCTTTAGATCATCCTGGAATGACTATATCATATTTTTAAAAAATCATCCAAAAATTATACTAGAACAAAAAAATGATGTTTTTAAAGATTTGCACATTCATAATGTACATGAATTTGTTTACCTCACAGCCATCATTATTTTAGTAATCCAATCTCATAAGAATATCAAATATAGTGAAAAGTGCTACAATCAGTGTGGACAATCTTAATCAGTGCAACATTTAAAATGTTTCTAATCGTTTACTTTATACCCAGTATGTAGTCCTAATGAATTCTTTCTTCCTGAGAGAAAGGATCTTGTCAGTGATCCAGCCAAAGTTAATTCATGTTAAAACTCTCTCACTGATATGACCATAATTTAAAAGTGCTTTTGTTTGAATCATGTTGCTAAAAATTTCATACCTACTTATTTTCTTTGTTGTTGTTCAGTCGTTAAGTTGTGTCCGACTCTTCGTGACCCCATAAACCATATTGTGCCAGGCCTTCCTGTCCTTCACTGCCTCCCTGAGTTGGCTCAGTTTCATGCTCATTGCTTCAGTGATGCTATCTAACCATCTCATCCTCTGCCGACCTTATGTATGAGAACCTTCACAAATGTTGACAATGATCATCTTGAAAGTTTCTGCTGGAGTAGAACTTTTGGGAAAACCACTGTGCCATGGGTAGTAATGCTTTGTCACAGCTTCACTTTTGTATGTAAAATGAACTGGATATTTTATGCTTCACTAACATCCATTGTGTAAGGAATTACAGTGCCATTCCTTTATTACTGAATTTTGTCAATATGCACAGAAAGTCAAGTTTGAAATGTTACTTTATTCACTACAATTTAAACATGACAGTGCGGGGGGAAAAATCACATATACGTAAAGAGATGCTCTTTGTGCAGTTCTGAGCAAAAATAAACTGAATATGAGCCCCACTGAATTTAGTGGAACTTATATCAGTAAAAACAAACAGGATTGTGCCAACTTGTATCCAGTAAAGCACAACGTGAAAAAAGTGGGAAAATTGTTAAATATGACTTTTAATATTTTTTATCAATGCGCTGTAATTTTGCACTACTTTGTAAAAAAAAAAAAACTTAAAAATCTAAACAAGCCAAATGTACAGCATATAAAACATATTTTCCTGACTGTATCATATCACCCTGTTTCCTAGGTATATTAACATAAATATTATGTACTATTTTGACACTAGACAATAATGCCCAGCACACCAATGAGTCAGTTTGATTTTTTACTTATTGTTATATTTTTCTGTATTTGAGAAATAGGTGATCTTAGCAAACACTGATTTCAAGTAACAGGCTGCTGGAGAATATCTAAAGTTAGCAGGTAGTAAACTGATCACTAATTGAAACCACTTAGACAAGCAGCTTTTAAATTACAGACTCTCTAATTAGACAGAAAACTTGAAATGGAAACGGGTGCTATTAGTCAATCTCACTGTACTTCCTTTCTGGTTATAAAGTTGAAATGTAATAAATGTTTATTGATTAAATTATCAATATTGAATATACTGTATAGTGAAACGTAGAAGAAAAATGGAAATGAAATGGAAAATCCAAATGCATAATACAAGCAGTAAGGATAGAACTGTATGGTCTTGTCAGGAATGAAAGGGTGTCCAGTTTTAGGTAGCCACTTTGACACATGAGAGTTAAAGCACTTACATGGCATGATGACAGTATAATGTTTTATTTTGATGAATGAGCATGTTGCTGAAATCATGCCATAGGGAAGCAGCTCTTAAATCACTTGGCATATATTTATAAGCCAGTGTTTATATAAATCACTAATTATCTATCTATATGACAAATTCCAGAAAAGAATGGGATGAATAATTCAGCATAACTTCGTTCATTGGTCTTGCCAAAAGAGGTTAAGCTTATTTAGTATCTTCCTTTATTTAGAAATCAAGTTTCCACATGCACAGTAATATTATTCATGATTGCTTTACAATTCTAGAGACAAGGATCATTCCGTTTATTGCATCAAATTGTATATAAATATAACTAAATATCCAATGGTGATATAACTTCTAGAAGATATAAATTGTATCTTCTAAAATACACATTTTAAGAAGCCATGAAAAAAGCAAGGCCTTGTCAAAAATGTGTAAAATTTTTTATTGATTAGAAGTTGAAATTGCTCTTTGTGCTCCTTAGATGTGACCTCAAAGAAAGATATTTTCCTGTCGTTTGAATTACCATTTTGCCTCCTTAATATGTGCAAGTAAAATTATATGATTGTATTTTCCCCTCCCCTTTTGTTGTGAAATTTCTGTGTTTAAAATTATCTGTGATTATGTTTATGAATATCTCCTACACTGATTGCAGACTGCAAAGATGCATTTTGTGGAATGCCAGGGAATTCAAACTGTAACAAAGCCTTCAAGACAGTGAATGGAAGTTTGTTTCTATTGTATTTTGAGAATTTCATTGATTTTTTGAAAACATGCATTAACAGAGGCATTCCTCCCAAAAGATAAACACTGGATATGTAAATTAGTGTCAATATGTGAACAAAGTTGTTGTAATAAGCATATTTAAAATAAAAAGACTCAATTTAAAAGTATTTTCCCATGGGAGTTTAATTTTATATGCAGTCTTGATTTGGGTCAGTTTTCCTGTCCAAAGTACATGTGCTTCCAGCCCTATAATAAATTCAGTATCAATGAAGCATAAAATAGGTATGGAATTGATAGGGAAGAGTTTTTCAAAATGCTTTCACATAGAGTCCTGGCAACCAAAACAAAATTATTCCCTTACTCTTAATTATTTAATTTATATAGCTGCCCATCATACACGAGTGACTCTGAGCAACTTACAAGAATAAAAATCCTGAAAAGCCCACAACATATTATCCCCAGCACCCCAAGATAAACAATAACCCCACCAATAGAAAAAGCGCATTGATAACTGCAGCGCTTTTTCATGAATCAGATTTATCCTTGCCTGTATGTGTATCTCAACAGATCTGCTTAGTTCAGATATGAGTCTGTTTAAAAGAAAAAAAAAAACTGACTGTAAATTTCTGGAAGTAAGATAATCATGAGTTCTAGTATGTATTTGTCACAGATGGGCCCACGATGACTGCTTGACAGATGATAGAAAATTCCTACCGCTACTTTTGCTAGCAAAAGGGGGAGAAAATCCATGGCCTTAGGTTTATTCAGCTTCAACTGTTTTTAATATCACTCATTCAACTAATGACAGCTATGGTCAAAAGCAGCTTCCTCTGCCAAACTATCCTTTGTGCTCGTGCATGGTACAATTCTTATCTGCTATTTATTTGATACAAAAAAGGCAGGTCCTTCGTGTGCTGTAAAAGCAGTATCATTTAATATTATTACTCTGAAAAACTGCAAAAGCAATCTTAATCTTTGAGGAGATTGTTCTACTTTTACTTTTGTATTACCATTATATTCTTTCTTCAGTGCAGTTACATTTGTGATAAAAATCAGCAAAGTTTTCACAAGAACATATGACTCCCCCGTCCCTCATCCCTGGACAAGGTTCAGATATCGTTTGAAAAACAAAAAAGATGGAGCACTGGAAAACAGCTTTTTTGCCAATTAGCTGGGCATATTTTAAAAGCACACAATATATTGAAAACAATATCACATAGGTATCAAAAACTTGTGAATGCACCCTCTCCTTATTTAGCAACCATGTTCCGTTCCAACAACTTGTTAAGTGAAATGGTTGCTAAGTGAACACGTGACAGAGACTGAAGATGACTTCTTGTTGCCCTCTCATTCAGATAAAAGTTCTCTGGTATAGTGTCCTGTGCCTGGTCCATTTTTTTCCTTTTTTCTTTTTCTTTTTTGCCCTCCTCGCAGGGCAGAGAGATTGCTTAGGCAAGCTATCTCTCCCTGAGCTGCTTTTCTCCACAGGGAAGAGCTTCCCTAAAAAGTGCTAATCATAAGTAACAAGTTCAGCTCTGTGACCTTAATTATTACCCTCCAACCCCCTTGTGTTGCTGCCTGAAACTGACCAGACCTTAATCAGTTTCATACTGAAGGCTTTTGTCAGGTGCACAAAACTTGGTCATAAATGTACACACTGGTCAGAAAATGATTTTTTTATTACCGTTTATTACTGTTGTATTTGCTAATGGTTGCTAGCCAAGGTAATCGCTAAATGAGGAGTGGCTGTAAATTCTTTGCTCTCACAGCTAAATGTCTGTCTGTTGACTATCTCTTTCTACCAATGCAAAGGCTTTTCAATATTTGGAATCTTAAGTCCCTCCAATTATTCTGCCCAAGAATTTAAGATTCTCCCTGATAAAAATAAAAAGCCATTTTTTCCCCAAGGACACGTACACGTTCACCGACGTTCTGTTACACTGGGTATCATTTACTTAATGAAAGTCACAGTGACTTACTCTATATTTCATCCAATATGCGTAGTACCAATTGAGCACCACTCTATCAATGCATCTGCAACCCATCACCCTTTGTATTACTTTTGTTCCACCAGCTCTTAACTCTTCCATTCATAAAACAGGATTAAGGAAAGCTGGTTAGGAAATGTTAAGAGAATAAGCACCCAGTGGCTCCATTTATATATTACTTGTACCTGAATGACACAAATTATACCCAGCAGAGGTGTGCCAATTTCTTCTACCCAATGACAGCACTAGGACTCGTACTGGCATGCTGGAACTACATCCCCAAAGATTGCTGGACACAGAAGAAGGTATAGTGCATAAAAACTAAATTTGAACTGAGCTAAACATAAAATATAAATCAATTACATACAGTTAACATGGTTAATTTTCAGATGCTTAATAATTTCCCCAGGCCTTTGGGTCTAGATGAGTGGAGTCCCAGTTGTTAGTTATAATAGGTTTTAGTCTGGTTGCAATTTTATTATTTTAGTTGGTTTTTAGAGCGTGTTTCTTTTTTTCTTTTATTTTTTGGGTGGGGTGAGGGGATTTGTATTTCTAGTGGGTATTTGTATACCACCCAGAGTCCCTTTTTTGAGTTGGGGGGCCCTAATATATCAATTAATTAATTAATTTTAAAAATGGTCTCCTCCCATCATATTAGAAGCTATAGTTTGACAGCCACTGTTGGAAAGATATGGAGCAGGCAGACTGAGCCACCTGATTATATTATAAGGCATGGTTTCTGAAAAATATTAAATCTATTTCTAATACAGCCTCATTAATTATCCCCCTCATTTTCTTACATTTTATTTGCCAGTATCAGAGTTGCTTAAGATTGACTGGCTTTGCTTGGTAGTGGATATCAGAGACACTTGAAAGTGAAATGACTTCTCAAATGCACCCAAGGCAAAGCTCTAATTTTTGTCAATTCTAACACAGATGTGGTCATAACAAAGTCATAGGCAATGGTCTTCTCATCATTTATCACATTGACCAACCTATAGGATTTGTATGAACTAATCAAACCTTCTTTATGTACAGGCAACAGAGAGGATAAGGGAAGACAAGTAGCCCAGAGAATCATGATTTTATCTGCTAGCACAGAAGCAACTTGAGACCACTAAAAATTCTTTGGTAAGTTTCTTAAAACCAAAGTAATTAAAATTCTTCCAAGAGGTCTAACGGAGTCAATACTAAACTATTGTTCATTTTGGTGCTCTGATACTGCCGTGCAGCTAAAATATATCATATTACTGTATTCCCCAACAGCATTTTAAAAATACCATTTTAAATAGTTTTGTGAAATTAATTGTGTTTGATGTATTACTTGAGGGAACTTCCAAATAACAAGTTCATAAATATGTATAGACACACATTCACACATACATAGGCACACATAGTCTACAACATTACTATACCAAATATACCATTTATACCTACCCATTATATCTTAACAAACAATTGTTGACTACTTAGTTATTTCTCTTTTTTAAAGGCTTTTCCTCAAATGATTACATGTCCTATTGTAATTAATTTTTAGTGGAAAGCCCATTTCAGAAAGTAGCTAAGGTGGTGGGCAGTTCCTTCAATGTGGCAGCAAGACATATCAGGGAGTAAATCTGGCCCTAGAGGTTTGCTGATTTAAAGCCAAAGAAAACTATGAGCTAGAATATACATTTAAAAAAGCAAAAAACAGGAGACAACAATACTTTCTTTGAAGAAAAAAAAATTACCAGACCAAGTCAAGGAGATTGTGTTATTCAAAGGAAATAAAATAGGCCTTGAAATTTCAAAAGGTCTTCCAATTAAACTTGCACCTAACCCTTATAATGAGTTTCATTGTGTTCCTTCAAAGTAACATTGTTAAACCTATGTAAAGAAGCCCATCCAGTTTCTCTTAAGTTCTTGAAAGATAGATCATTTACCACCAGATGGCTATCAATGTTTTGATCCATGGTTTAGCAAGATAAGAATGAATGTAATCTTTTGCATGCATAAGTAGAAAATACCTTGAAAAGAATGCATGTAAAACATACCATGAGTTTCTTCCCTTATTTTCCAAAGGCAGCCTTAATCAATACAATTAAGAGAAAAGGTTATAGTCAGATCACATTACCAACTGCAGTCTATATACAAGGGAAGCTGATACTGGGTTATGGTAAGTGAAGCAAAAAAGAAAAAGATTTGGGAACCAGAGTCTTTATTTTGCAACCTTGGCAATATTGTGAATAAAATAGAAACAACAGTTGGAGAAGGTACTTATCTCACCAGTCTATAGAATCAAGCTTTTAGTCTTTCATTACTTGTTCAGAAGCAATCAAATGTCTCTTAAAATCTGAAATAGCGCCCCCCCACAAATTTGATTTCTTAAAAGTTTTTTAAAAGTTTAAAAAACAAAAACAAACCAACCTCCATTCTTAATGGCGGTTATCTATCAATACTGCAGTGATACTTCAGAAGTTTCACTTCAAGTTTAATGCTGATTTGTTTTGTTTTGTTCCTTCAAGTCAGTATTTATTTATTTTTCATACTCCTGGCGACTGCTTGGACTAGTCCCTGCAGTTTTCTCAGCAAGGTTTTTTGGAAACAGTTTACCATTGTCTCCTTCCTGAGAAAGAGTGAGTGGCCCAAAGTCAGCCAGCCAGCTTTCATGCCTAATTCAGAACCATAACTCA
Source organism: Python bivittatus (assembly GCF_059951505.1). Lineage (NCBI taxonomy): Eukaryota > Metazoa > Chordata > Lepidosauria > Squamata > Pythonidae > Python > Python bivittatus. Next base: position 52,799,975 of record NW_028277030.1, read on the forward strand.
CAGTCTCCTGGTTTCTGGCCTGGTACCTTAACCATTACACCACACTGGTTCTCAGTGCTGAATTTACAAATAGTGAGATCCAGCTGTATCCTTTTGTCAGTGGAATGGCATCCAGCTGTGTGGCAGATTCCTCTCTTACAATGAGCACCACCCAAAAAAATGGCTTCCAAAGAGTATAGTGATGCAGTGAATGCAGTGGAAGGAAAGGAAGCAAAAGTTCCAGTGCAGAGGTCCACTTGACCAACTGGATGAGAACCAGGATGTTGGCTTTTCAGGGTGAAAATCACTATCAATTCTCAAACATTCAGCCTCCTTGTAACTTCAGTATTTCCCAGTGGCCAGAGTCGCTCTGTAGTGAGATAGGTAGTGATAAATTTGAAATGGAAATAAACAAACAAACAAACAAATAAATAAATAAATAAATAAATTTTCAATAATGATCCAATTTTTTTAAAATGTTAACACATTAACATTTGGTTAACACATTAACACTCAAAGAAGCTGGGCATTACTTAAAGGCACATAAACAGACCTAGATCTTTTCCCTCGTAGGAGATTCATTAAGAACTGGAGATACTATTCTATGCCATCAAACAATAATACCCAGTATTGAATGCTGACCTACAACAGTGTCTTGTGATGAACTGTATCTTTGCTCACATTGCCCATTAACCACTCTGACCATTATTAAAGTCCTCCCCATCATCAGAAATGAATTTTTTTGCCCAAAAAAGATAACTTCATCCCACTGCTGCACATACCATCTGAGCTCTGGTCAGAATAACTACCCTGTCATTTATACCAGAGTTTGTAAGTTAATTATAACCATTAGGTTAAAGGGCATATAGTACTTTGTTTTAAATGAAAACAGAGAAAAAACTAGTAACTGCCATCTATAAAGAAATGTGGGGCAGTGTTAAATGATGGTGCTGGCAAAATCAACATGTTTGGGAAGTTTGATTCCATATAAGGAGAACAGCCTGAGGAAGGGCTTAATTGGACATTTTACAAGCCTGGAGGCTAATCCAGTGAAAATAGCTTGTCGCACTTCCTCAACCCTAACTTTCATGTATGGAATACTACTCTGCTTGAATTCTGTCTGCCAGAGAATAGGGAAAGTCTTGGCCATTGGGTGCTTCAAGTTAGGATACAGGACATTCATACTGTAGCACATGCACTGCAACAGCAGCACCCCACCAAGTGCAGAAGGAATTGGAGCAAGGCTCTTTGACCAGGGATGGATGGATGGACGGACGGATGGATGGATGAATATCATGATAGATAGATATATTAGATGTAGTTACTGAAGCTGATGGAAATGGTCAGACAAAACATCTGGTTATTGTATTATTATTATTTTTATTATTATTATTATTATTATTATTATTATTTATTAAATTTCTCACCCGCCCATCTCCCCCCAATCGGGGAACTCTGAGCGACTCACAACAAACATTAAAAACATAAATATATATAAATACATAAAACATCAATTAAAAGCATTACTAAAAAGGGGGAAGGAGAGTCCAAGAAGATGAAAAATCTGAGGCTGAAGACAGGAGGCCTCTATGGGGCTAGCCATTCCCATGCCTGAGGTATTCCCTCCCCACCCCAGGCCAAGTGGCAGAACCAGGTCTTCAAAGTCCTTTGGAAGGCCAGGAGTGAGGTGGCCAATCACACCGCCGGGGGCAGAATGTTCCAAAGAGCAGGGGCTACTGCAGAGAAGGCCCACCTTCTGGACCCCGCTAATCGAAGTTCTTTTACTGAGGGGGTCCCAAGCATGCCCTCTCTGTGAGATCGGGTGGGACGGGTTGAAGTCATAGGGGAGAGGTCCCTTAGATAACCTGGTCCCATGCCATGTAGGGCTTTAAAGGTGATAACCAACACCTTGAATTGGACCCGGAAGCAAACTGGTACCCAATGCAGCCCACGGAGCAGTGGCGTTACATGGGCCGTCCTTGGGGCTCCAAAAATAGCCCGTGCAGCTGCATTCTGGACCAGCTGTAGCTTCCGGATACTCTTCAAGGGTAGCCTTGTTTTATTTTGTCTTATTTGTTGCTTTATGAAGATCCATTGAACCATGTTCTTCACAAGGAGAATTGAACGGCCCATGATATATGGAGTGAGTAACAGACAGGAAAAGGCTTTCTGCATACAATGTGGTGGAGATCAGTGTGACATAATTGGGGAAAGGGGCAGGAAAAAAGAATTCTACACATACATCCTTGCAATTACATCTGTGAGGAACTATGTATCACATTGATTTTCAGAATTATTTTATCAAATACGTCTGTTCAAAAATTACATCTGGTCAGCTCACTTTTTTGGCCATGTCAGTTGTAAGTGTGAAAAGCTTACTCTCAAAGGTAATTGCAGTGGCAGGGGGGTTAAGTCTTTGTTAGCATCAGCAATCCATGCCAGGTTTTCATTCATTATCAGATCCACTTCATCAGATCGCATGTAATGTAAAAAAAAAAAAAAATGCCCGTTAGGTCTTTACAATAATTCTCCTTATTCTGCCAAAAGATTCCACTGAAGTAAGAGAAAATCCAGGGCAGCTGCACCCTTTCCTTTCTCCCTCTCTCTCCTCACCTAATCTGAGGACTGTTCCTATTCCTACTCATGAGATTGCATGGATATAGGTGTTGAAATCAATAGATTCTTTATGTAGTTAAAGAAAATAGACAGATTTCCTTGTCCATTGTTTAAACAAGTCTTTCCATTATAAAGCTTAGCCTATGGGCTTGTATGCCTGTGTGGTCTTAAGAAGTTATGAATGATTTGTAAGGAATGTGACAGTTTTTCATTCTGCCAGCTATGCTAAATGCATTCTTTTTCCTCAAGATTAATATGTCCTATTCTAACCAACAAATACTTCCAAGTGTATTTTAGGATTTATTTACATATTGGGTGTTCACTAAAAATCCATTACTCACTATGATCTATTCCCCATAGATTGCAGGGGGTCTTAGGATATTTATTCGTTAAATTAATCAAAGACTCTTCAGTTCAGTCCCACGGCAGTGTAACATCAAGAAATCATTGCATTAGCCCCTTGATTTGGTGGCATACTGGTATAAGAGGAGGTGGTTTGATGCTTGAGTGTGCATGATAAACTCACCTCAAGTGTAAGATAGGTCTGCATTACCTGGCATTGCTGGATTGCATTAAGTGTCAGTAAATGACAGCCCAAAGTCAAACCCGCTACCCTGAGCTGCTGCTGCACTTATCATTCCAGAAAAAGGAAGGGCAAAGAGGTAACATCTGTAGCAGTAGAAGGCAACCTGAGGCCCAAGGGCTGCATGCAGTTTCCCCATTTCATAGTCAATAGGTGATGTTAGATTTTTCTGTTGAAATATGGTAGTCAAACATCTGATTTTTTACATATATATCCTATATGTGATATTAAAAATTCCCCTCTCACCCCTGTGGGTGGTCTGTGTCTTCCTCAATCTTGGGTTCTCCTCCAGAGGCCTGGAAGTTTGAGGGTTCTGTGCAGTATCTTAGCTGTTCCTAGCACTGCACTCTTCTGGACAGAGAGCTCTGATGTTGTTCCTGGGATCTGTTGGAGCCACTCTCCCAGCTTAGGAGTAACAGCCCTGAGTGCTCCTACCACCACTGGGACCACTTTGGCCTTGACTTTCCACATCTTCTCTAGTTCCGCCCTCAGGGCCTGGTACTTCTCCAGCTTCTCATACTCCTTTTTCCTAATGCTGCTGTCACTTGGCTGCTATATCTATCACCACTGCTGTCTTCTGATGCTTGTCTACTACCACAATGTTTGGTTGATTGGCCAGTACTTACCTGTCCATTTGGATCTGGAAGTCCCACAGGATCTTAGCCCTGTTATTCTCCATGACCTTCTGTGGAATTTCCCATCTGGACTTGGGAGGGTCTAGCCCATACCCTGTGCAGATGTTCCTGTACACAAAGCCAGCTACTTGGTTGTGCTGTTCAGTGTATGCTGTTCCTACCTGCATCTTATACCCTGACACTATGTGTTGGACTGTCTCTGAGGCCTCTCTGCACAGTCTGCACCTTGGGTCCTGTCTAGTGTGGTAGATTCCTGCTTCTACGGATCTGGTGCTTAGTGCCTGTTCTTGTGCTGCTATGATCAGTGCCTTAGTGCTGTCTCTTAGTCCAGCCCTTTCCAGCCACTGGTAGAATTTCCCAGTGTCAGCCATCTCAACTATCTGGCAATGGTATATTCCACGCAGGGGCTTCTTTTGCCATGGTACTTCCTCTGCTTGAACTCCTCCCAATGCTGCTGCTGCCTCAGGCATTCTCTTAGCAGCTCATCTTTGGGTGCCATCTTACTGATGTACTCCTCACTGCTCTGGGTTTCATCCAGGACAGTGGCTTTGACACTCACCAGACCCCACCCACCCTCTTTCCAGCTCGTGTACAGTCTCTGGGTGTTGGACTTGGGGTGGAAACCTCCATACATTGTGAGGAGCTTCTGAGTCTTCACATTGGCAGTTTCCATGTCCTCCTTTGGCCAGCTCATTATAGCAGCAGGGTATCTGATGACTGGCAGGGCATATATGTTGATGGCATGGATCTTGTTCTTCCCATTGAGCTGGGACCTGTCTTATCCTTTGGTGGTACTTGAATGTTGCTGTCTTCCTTGCCTCCTCCTCATGGTTCTCATGTGGCTGTGGATACCAAGGTACTTGTAGCTGGTCTCTATGTCTGCTATGTGGCCCACTGGTAGTTCCACCCCATCAGTCTTAACTACCTTCCCTTTCTTTACTACCATCCGGCCACACTTTTCCAGTCTGAATGACATCCCAATGTCCTCACTGTAGATCTGCGTCAGGTGGATCAGTGAGTCAATGTCTTGTTCACTCTTAGCATACAGCTTGATGTCATCCATGTAGAGGAGGTGGCTGATGGTAGTTCCACTCTTGAACTTGTATCCATATCCAGTCCTTGTGATTATCTGGATGAAGGGGTTCAAGCCTATGCAGAACAGCAGTGGAGACCGTGCATCACCTTGGTATATACCGTACTTGATAGCCACTTGTGTGAGCTGTCTTGTGTGAGCTGCTGACTTCCAGTATTGTCTTCCACAGCCCCACTGTGTTCTTGAGGAAGGTCCTTAGTGTCCTGTTGACTTTGTATAGCACCAGGTATTCACAGATCCATGTGTGTGGCACTGAGTCATAGGCTTTCCTGTAGTCAATTCAGGCTGTGCTCAGATTGGTCTGCCTAGACCTTGAGTCTTATGTGACTGCTTTATCTACAGTATAAGCAACTGGTGTTTTGAGCCTCTGGTGTTGTTCCCAATGCCTTTCTGACTGGTCCTGTAGCTTGATGGCTATGATGCCTGCTAGGACTTTCCATGCTGTGGGGAGGCAGATTATTGGCCAGTAGCTGGACAGTGCTGTTCCCTTGTGGGGGTCTTTCCTGATCAGTACTATCCTTTCTTGTGCTCTGAGTGGGAGCCTGCTGCTAGCAGCTGGTTCATCTGGCTGCTAGGCATTCATGCATTGCTGTTAGTTTCTTAGCCAGTAGGTATGGATCATGTCTGGGCCAGATGCTGTCCAGCTCTTCATGTTCTTGACCTGCTGTTGGATGTCTGCTACTGTGATAGTGACTGGTTCCTGTTCTGGGAGATTGCTATGTCCTGCAGCCACTTTGCACTGTTGTTATCTATCTTCTCTTTCTCCCATATGTTCTTCCAGTACTGTTCAGTTTCTGCTGCTGGTGGCTCTGCTGTATTGTGCTGTTGCACTGCAGTTGGAAGTACACCTTGGATGGTTCTTTGGAGAACAGGACATTTATCTTCTTGGCCTCTGCTTCTCTGTGTATCTCCTTAGCCTGGTAGCTAGTGTGGTGAGCCTTTGTTTAGCAGTCTCTAGGGCTTCTGATGGAGTCAGGCCCATGTCTTTTTTCAGTAGCTGAGTCTTATCCTTAATCTCCACACCCTTCTGTAGTTCCACCAGCTGACTAACTTCTCTCTGAGTTGCCTTGATCTTAGCCTCCAACCTCATTTTCCGGGGGGGGGGGGGGGTATCTACTGCTGTTCTTCTTGATCACATAGCCAAGCATTTCCAGGATTACAGTGGCTGTAGCTTATACCAGTTCATTGATTTGAGTTATGGTGGTAGTAGGGATTGCCATGAAGGCTCTTTTGCCATCTTCTAGCATACTATCTGATGGTACTTCTCCACTGAGCCCTGGTAATCGGTTTCTAACCAGATTCTAACCTGGTCTTCTACCAGCCTCTTTTTCTATTGTCTTTTATTTTTCCAGGCATCTAGGTCTTTTCCAAAAAACTTTCCTTCCACATTATGTTTCCAAAGTATTTAAGCATTAGCTTCATTATTAGTGCTTCCAGTGGTCAAATGTTATTTCATCTACTATTGAATGAGTTGTTTTTCTTGCATAGTTCTCCATTGTTTTTAATACTGCTTGCTGTTTGAAAGTGGCATAAATATATTTTATATAATTATAATGTGAATCACACTCTGCAGCTCTTCAAAAATCTGAGAGAACTGAAAATCTAAACCTTGTTGCATTTTTGATAAAATAAATTATTCTTTATTTCTGTGTACGTATCTATTTATCAGTCTGATTTTTATCAGTGCTACTGATGGTGCTATTACTAACAAAACCTCAATAAAGTAATAACAATATTAAATATAATATTAACTTCGAATGAAATTAGGAAGTACATCCAAAATTCTATTAATACAGCTTATTTTTTAAACATAAATTAAATTATGTTTTATCTGAAAAAGGAAACATTTTCCAAATTCCCTTTGAATACTAAGAAAAAGGGGACAAATTGGTATTTGTTGTTAATGAGGTTACCGATGCTCAGAGAGTGCTGTCCAATAGTTGGATTTCAATTGATCTCTAATTTAGTCTATCTTAGCATTGCTTTGGAGCAGAAGATCAGTGAAGATTGTTCTTGTGTTCATCTAGTGGGAAAGCTTCATGGATGAAAAGCTTTCTAGAGATTAATACTGTATGTCAGCAGAGTTTCAGCATGGAAAAATGTGTACCAGCTTGAGCTTTCTGGGGTTCAGATGATATTTTTAATGTTTGAACTCAAGATCTTCATATATGGATTTGGCAGTGGCATACCCACCACTTACCTTGGTGTTGTGCTGGAGAAGTCAGCACCATGTGTGGTGTGTCACCTATGATCTCCTCATCCAAGATGGTGAATGAGATAGTTGATGTCATGACATCTTCCCCTCTCCGATGTGGCATATGTTGGTGGAATAACTGCCATGCCTCTTCCACTACTCACTGAAGCCGTCTCTCACCTCCTTTGAAAATAGGACATTTTTTTCAGAAGAATGAACTTAGAATACATATCCAAACTCCATCTTTGCATATTTACCCTTCTTCCCCATAAGTAACTATTTATTCATTCATTTATTTATTTATTTATTTATTTATTTATTTATTTATTTTGCCCTCAAGTCAGTTTTTGACTCCTGGTGACTGCCTGGACTAGTCCCTGCTGTTTTCTTGGCAAGGTTTTTCAGAAGTGGCTTGCCCTTGCTGTTCTTCCTAGGGCCATGCTTATGACACATAAGGCCCTAAATAACTTGGAAACAGGGTATCTGTCAGACCACCTTCACAGATGTAGATCAATATCACTAAGATCATCAGGGGAAACTTCGCTGTTGATGCCTACAGCCCCAAAGTGCCAACTGGCTACAGAGTGCCTTTTCCATGGCAGTGCTAATACTATGGAATGCTCTTTCTGAAATTTGTAAAACACCTGCAATTACATTTTAGGCATCTATTCAAGAACAAGCTCTTTATTCAGGCTTTCCTATATAAATATTGATGAATGGCCTTTTGCTTTTGTTTTCCTCTGGCCTTTTTTATACAAAAGGTTTTATACTGTTTTAAATTATTGTTCTATTTATTGCATTTTATCTTTCTAAAAATCATGTCAAATTGTTTTCAAAGAAAGCAGTATAAAATATGTTAAACAAATACATAAATAAAGCCTAGTTATTTCCACGATTAAAGTAATTACTACAAGTATGTAGTTGTCCTGTCTTGCAAACATGAGTCCTTCAACCATATCAAATTATCATTCTTTTGTGTAAATTCTATCTAATAAATGCTAGAGATTGAATTTATTAATTCAGATGGGACGCCTGTAATCTACTGGATGATAGTACCATTAACTCCGGTTGTCCTAACGTGCATATATTTTGGAATTAATTACCTAGACCTGGTATATTATCCAGATAGAAATCTGCCTGTAAAGTTTAAATCCCAGGTTTCAAAGTAGTGAAGGCAAAGTGATAGGATTAAGCTAATTTACTCCCACAGATTTCACTGAACTTTGGCTGCTTCTACGTTATATTGCATATTATCACACACCCATATTCTGTCGTCAGGCAAGGTGAGTAAACAACATCCAGTAATTCAACAGCTTCCTCTTTCTATGCTGAAAAATCTACAATGCAGTTGCTCATGAACTGAAGGTGGATTGTTTGGGATGAAATATTCCATTAAATATTGTATGAAAGGCAAACGAACATTCGGTACTTCAAGATTCTTCTGTCTGAAATGTGATGTCAGAAAAATGCTGGGGTGGGGACAAATGTTTACTTTACAAAATAAAAAGGGTAAGATCAAACGAGTTGTATAGCTTTGATTACATGCCATAAATCCAGATGTACAGGTACTAGATAAGTGGCACCTGGCTCGGCAGAAGTACATGTAAGAAGGATCTGGATAGACCACAGATTAAGCATGAACCAACAATGTGCTGCAGCTGCCAAAAGAGGCAATAGAATCTTGGGCTCCTCAGAAATTGAATGTTGAGACCACAGGTGTGATCGTTCTGCTCTATCCTGTACTGGCCAGACCAAATACTGTGTCCAGATTTGATCACCAAGACACAAGAAAAATACTGAGGAACTGGAAAGAGTGCAGAGAAGAACAACAAAGATGGTGATCGGCTAGGAGACTAAATCCTATGAAGAACAGTAATTCAGTATGTTTACTCTAAAGAAGAGAAGACTAAGGGGAGACAGGATAGCAGTTTTCCAATACCTGAAGGGCTATCACAGGGAAGAAGGTGAGGATTTATTCTTCATAGTGCCTGAGGGTACTAGAGAACAAGTGGGTAGAAGCTTTACAGACAGATATTCAAGCTCACAATAAAGAGGAATTTCCTGATGATGAGAGCTATTAAGCAGTGGAATATCCTGCCTTCTGGGGTCTTGGGTGCTCCGTCACTTTAGGTTTTCAAACAAAGGTTAGACAGCCATTTGTCTAGGATGGTCTGAGGATTCCTGCTTTGGAAAGGTTATTTGACTAAAAAATGTCCAGGGCATATAGTGTCCTTCCAACACTATAATTCTATGAAATCTAGGCAATCCTGAATCACAGACTGGGACTCACAGAGTTAGAAGGGAACTAATTTAGCTCAGTTTATTCTCAGTACAGAATCTGCAGTGGATGATACTTCTACAACATTCCTGGTAGAAATCTATCTAGCCTTTTCAGAAGTAGCTGAAGGGCAACCAGCCTGCTAATCCTGAAGTAGCCTTGTTCTACTGTTGCTCAGCAGTTACCCATTAGAAAATTTGTCCTAATGTTTAGTCAAAACATGCTCACTGCAATGTCCATCCATTGGTTCAGTAGAGAATAGTTCTGTTCCATCATCTGAATGACAATTTTTCAGCTGATGAGGATTGTTTCCATATCTCATCTTAATCTTCTCTTCTAACAAAAATATTTATATATTTCAGGTTCATAGGACTTGGTTGAGAGCCAGTTTAGTGTTGAGAGCTAGTTTGGTGCAGTGGTTAAGGTACCAGGTTAGAAACCAGGAGATGTAAGTTCTAGGCCCACCTTTAAGCACAAAGCTAACTGGGTGACTTTGGGCCAGTCACACACTTTCAGTCCTAGGAAGCAGGCAGCAACAAACCACTTCTGAAAATGTTGCTAACAAAATTGCAGAGACATGTCTAGGCAGTCGCCAGGAGTCAACACTGACTCAAAGGCAAAAAAATCCACACCCAAACTGCCTATTGCAAAATAAAATGCAAATATCGTGACCTGCAACCTGGATACTATGCTTCAACTAATGTTTTATTGGTTGTTGTATTATGGGTTTTAATTCTGTAAGCTGCCCGGAGTCACCATGAGTTGGGAGGCCATATATATTTGTTTAATAAATAAATAAATAAACATGGACGGAGTGCTTACCTGTTTTTACCACCTCAATCTCCCTTCTATTTTATGTTGAAGTTATTGTCCACAAAGGTGTCAAGATCCTTTTCACATTTATTGCTCCCACATTTTCCAGTCATATCTTTGTTTGTTTATTATTAATTTATATATTCATGCGAGTTACTTAAATGCAAGAAAATCTTTGTTAAACTTTGTCTCTTTAGTTTTGGGCCAATGTTCTAGTCTGTCAATATCTTTATGATTCAGTCTTCTAAATGGTTCACAACGCCATTATTCTTTTTATCAGATCATTTATAAAAAGGATCTTAGGTATTTGTATTCCCTCTAGGCTCCCCCTCACCCCATCAGACTGATGTAAAGCCATTAATGAGCACGTGATTCATAGTCCAATTATCCAAGTGACATTAACACAACCTAAATCACATTTAAAACTAATACTAGCCCTGTCTTTTGGTACTTGCACCATTTTCAGACTGAGGCTGATTTGTTGAAGATAAAGAACAAAGAACTTCATGTCACAAAGGTAATGTGATTCTCGAGGCAAAGCGGTGACACAATTTGCTTCAGTGAGACATTTCACTTGCAATAGCCAGAAGAGGTATCTGCACATGCATTGTGCATGCTTAGCACAATGGAGTGTTGTCCCAGCATTATGGTTTCAGGAGTGCTAGTCCCAGGACTGTGGTCCCAGGTGTGTGCTAGCCCAGGCGTGAAGTTCCAGGCGTGTTTTGGCGTGGATGCCGGTGCTGGAAGCCAGGACTGAAATTCCTAAGTGACGGGAGATTTATGGATTTATCACCCTGCTTGTGAGCATCTGGTCAACGTTTCGTTTGAAGTTTGGATTCTTTCTGTGTCAAGTGCCTGTTATAAAGAATAAAACATGGCAACAACAACGGTGAGTCTTCCGTTTGAAAGATTGAATTCAAAGAACTACCAGACATGGAGTATAAAGATGAAATCTTTCTTCATGAAGGAAGGGCTCTGGCAAGTTGTAAACAATCCTGCGCCAGCAGCTCCTACTGATGCTGAGAGAGTTTTGCTTGACCGTGCATATGGTAATCTTATATTGGGACTTGAGTCTTCAGAACTAGTGCATGTTCGTAATTTGGAGACTGCTAATGGATGCTGGGTGGCTTTGCGTGAAATCTATGCAAGACAGACTTCAGCTGCCATTGTAAGTTTGTCAAAGTAGTTGTATAACCTTAAATTGGAGCAAGGTGCTAATGTGATTGAGCATCTGAACAAGATGAAAACTTTGTTTGCTGAACTGGCAGATCGGAATATGCAGCTTCCCGAGAATCAAAAAGCATGTATAATACTTTCGAGTCTGGATGATTCGTTTGATATGCTTGTAGAAACTGTGAATGTTTTACCGCCAGCAGATCTTACTGTTGATTATCTGACAAACAGATTGCAACAAATTCAGAGTTCAAGGGATTTACAATTACCATCAAAGAAGAGGCTTGATAACGTAAAGCAGCGCTCTTCTATTGGCACAGAGACTGCGTGCATGGTGAGGAAATGCTTTCGTTGTCAGTCTACCAAACATCTTCTAAAAGACTGTCCTATGAAAAATCAGCCTACTGAGAGTTCCAGAAAGGCTCCTCGTCGTGGAAAAGGACAATTTGTTAAAAAGCAAGCAAGCACTAGAATGGTGTCTGCCTTGATGTCTAACAGAAACAAACATTGTACTGATAAGTGGTTGTTGGACTCTGCTTGTAGTGAAATCATTGTAAACAATGAGCAGTTGTTACTGACCAAATGCAAGCCTAAAATTCAACAAGTTAACTTGGCTGATGGTTCTGTAGCTAAGGTCACTATGCAAGGTAACGTGTTCATTCCTTGTTTGGGGGAAGTGGTTTCTGATGTATTTTGTGTGCCTACACTTGATTATTCTCTTCTCAGTGTCCCTGTATTAACTAAACTTGGCTATACTGTTGTATTCCAAGGTTCTGAGTGCTATGTAAGTAAAGAGGGGATTGAATGTGCTAGAGGGGAATTGATTAATCAATTGTATGAAATGCTTCCTAAACAAGATGTGTTAATTGGAAGTTGCGCTGGCAATGTGTCTTTGCATGATAATTGTATACATTATTATCACAGAGTGCTTGGACATCCAGGATGGAAATGTTTGTCAAAAATGGCGAAAGTGTATCCAGATTTGAGATTCAAGAAGTGTGGAAAATATCTTGATTGTACTGTGTGTAAGCAATCTAAGATAAAATCCGCACCTATTGCTAGGAAAGGTAGCAGAATTGTTAAAAAACCATTTGATCTTGTGCATGCAGATCTGGCTGGTCCGTTTCCTTTAAGTGAAGGTGGAGCAAGATTTATGTTTGTGTTAGTGGATGATAAAACACGTTTCACGTTTTGTTATTTGCTTAAACAGAAATCTGAAGCTTTCTCTCGTTTCAAAGAGTTTGTGGCTTTTGTTGAGAGAAAACATGGGCACAAAGTAGGGAGTTTGCAAACGGACAGAGGGGGTGAGTTTGTAAGCAATGAGTTTCAAAACTGGCTATGTAGAAAAGGCATTTTCCACAGATTAACAAATGTTGGTGTGTCTGCAGAAAATGGTGTAGCTGAGTGCAAGGTTGGCGTTCTGAAGGTTTTGAAAGATAGCCTACTGAAGGATGCTAATGTGCCATCCCATTTTTGGGGTGAAGCAATGTTAACAGCAGTGTTTCTCACGAATAGACACTGGAATTCAGCTGTGAATGAAGTTCCTTATTTTTTGCTGTATGGGAGATATCCTTCCTTAAAGCACTTGCGTACGTTTGGAACGTTTGCCTACGTACAGATTCCTCAGGCTCAAAGGAGGAAAAACCAACCAAAAACACAGTATCTTAGATTTGTTGGATATTCAGGAGAATCTAAAGGATATAGATTTTCAGTGGGAGGAGGAAGAGTAGTGATTTCCAGAAATTGTAATTTTGAAGAGCCTTCTAATTGGCAAAGGCTCCATGCAAATTCAGAAGTCATTTTGCCTTCATACACAGACTTAGCTAGAGAGCAAGCAGCCCATGCACCCCCCTCTCCGCAGATAAAACAAGAAGCGGCAGTGGAGGAGTTGCCTTCTGTAGCTGAAGCTGAGCAGTTAAAGGCACACGCACAAGAGAAAAGTGAAAAACAGGAACAAAGCGTTTTTGAGATTCCACGTAGGTCAACCCGTATAACAAAAGGGGTTCCACCTGAAAGGTTTGTTGTTCAACAAGTGAGAGTATGTCACATCACTTGCGAACCAAAAGACTTCAAAGAAATGTTAGTTTTACCTGTTGATGAGCAAGATAAATGGAACATTGCTATGGACACAGAATTTAATTCATTGGTAAAACAAAATGTTTTTGAAATTGTTGATTTACCTGTATCAGAAAAAGCCATAGGTTCCAGATGGGTATTTAGAAAGAAGCTTTTACCTGATGATACTGTGCAGTATAAAGCTAGGCTGGTGGCACAAGGTTATTCACAAGAGCAGTTTGTGAATTACAACCTGACATATGCACCCACAGTTAGGCCTGAATCATTGCGTGTAATGTTGGCCTTAGCTGCACAGAGAAACATGGTTGTTCATCATTTCGATGTGGACACAGCTTATTTAAATGCTGATCTTCCTGAAGTTGTTTACATGAAACAAGTGCCAGGATATTCATGTGGAGATTCCCAGAAAGTTTACAGGTTGCGTAAAGCACTGTATGGATTGAAACAAGCTGGGAGATGTTGGCATCAATGTTTAGATAAAGCTTTGTTAGAAATTGGTTTCAAGAAATCATTAGCTGATTCATGTGTGTACACCAGAGGAACTGGAGAAAATTATACAGTCCTTATCACTTATGTTGATGATTTTTGTCTTGTCACTGGTTCTTTAAACTTGGTAAAAGAATTTGCAAAGCAAATGGAAAAATATTTTAAAATGAAGGATTTGGGTATGTTAAGATACTACCTTGGTATTGAAGTGCATAGAACTGAAAATGGAGAAATCTATCTGAGTCAGAAGAAAAAGATAGAACAGTTGTTAGCACAGATGGGGATGTCAGATGCAAAACCTGTAAAGACCCCAATGACATGTGATTTCTTAAAACATGAGACATGTGAAAAGGTGTGTGAAAAACCTGATGTGTACCATTCTGTGATAGGTGTCAGGTTCGGTCAGCACGGGGCTTCAGGGAAGCACGGGGCTTCAGGGAAGCTCGCAGCCAGACCACGCGGAATCCACCGGCGGTAGCTAACGGGGAAAAGAGGAACTGAAAGCGCCGCTAATTAACGGGCCACCTGCGCCCAGCCAAACAGGAAAACCGCAGCGGAAGCTTTTAACTATAAACTGATAACGGCGCGAGCCAGCAATGAACGGGGCCGCAGGCAGCAAAACAAGATCGCAACGCAGCACAGAACCCGCGGGCTTGCACGTAACGGGGAGGAACCAACCCAGCCGGAGGGGGACGGGCAATCAAGGACAATGGACCCTGACCGATCCTGCCATCATGAACAATCAAGGGGGATTATTGGGGGCCAATAATCCGCAGCTGCAACGTGATCGCGGGGCGGGAAAAAAGCGCGGGAAGGGGGGAATATAACAAGTGATGCAATTGTACCAAACCAGTCCTGGCTTTGCTTGTGACTACTACGTTACGCATGAGTAAACCTTCTTTGTGAACCACACGTGTCACGAGAGTTTCTCTGTCGAACGGGGCAAACCTTACATAAAGCCAGGACTCACCGTTAGCGCTACCCGGTACCACCGAGGAGCGTTTCCTTTTCCAATACAGGCATGACCAGCGACGAGGAATCCATGGGTCAGCTAGAGCACGAGGAACCCAGGCTCGAGGAGGGACGGTCAGAGCCACCCGGGAGCGACGGGACAGCGGCCAGGACCGGGCGCCCTCCAGCCGAGCAGTGGTCGATGGGCGTGAACCAAGGGCCAGACGGTTCAGGCGTCACGATGACCCGAGGTTCAGGGTCCCGGAACCGCGAGTGGGACGAGAAGTTCGCCCGACTAGAGGAGAGAGTCGAGCGGCGCCTAGACGCCATGGAGGCGATGCTCCAGACCCTGCTACAGAGAGTGGGACCACCGGCGGTGAGCGAGGGGGCAAGCAACAGGGGTGGCGGTCCGGCACCTCAGCCGGCACCGCCCACGATGCCCCGGTCGGTGGACCGACGGGCGGCAGACGCCCTGAGACTTCGAGGTATCACTGGGAAGTTCTCAGGGGACCCTGAACAGCTGCCGCACTTTTTGACGCACGTTAGGGGGTTCGTGCAGAGGGGTGGTCACCTATTCGCTAGGGACGAGGATAGAGTATCCTACGTGGCTGAGCTGCTAGATGGTCAAGCAGCTAGCTGGGTGGTCGGACTATACGATGCCAACGCGGCGGAACTACGGAGTTTCCCGGACTTCATGCAGGCGCTCCGGGACAGATTCGAGGACACATTGAGCGCCAAGCGGGCGGAGGACGACATCCTGCAGTTCAGACAGCAGGGCAAGTCGGTATCAGAGTACGCCCTGGAGTTCCGGAGGTTGGCAGAGAAGCTCACGGACTGGCCGGAGTCCCTGAGGGTGAAGTATTTTAAGAGGGGGCTCAATCCAGAGATCCTGGAGCGGGCACTGGGGTGGGACAACCCGTCCACAGTGAAAGATTGGATCTGGCTGGCCGGAACGGCGGAATCGGCATGGCGGCAGATCCAACAGAGCGCGAGGCGACGGGACCAGACGAGGGACCAGCCGAGGGAGAGAACCCCCGAGGAAAGGCAGAGCAGTCGGCGGCAGTCCACCGGGGTGCGAGAGGCGACCAGAGCCCTGAACCTGTGCTTCCGGTGCGGAGGCAGAGGCCACCGAGCGGCGCAGTGCCCGACGGAGCGGGAAGGAGCCTCACCACGGCCTGAAGTCAAGCCCCCGCGTGCGACCGGGAAAAGGGCCGGCGACCGACCGCGGAAGGGGGCAGTGGCGGCGGTGACCGAGAAAGGACGCAGGGGGTGGTCAACCCCGGAGAAGGCGTCCTCCGGAGAGGACTCAGAGCCGGCGGGAAACGCGCTCGCACTGAACGGCGTCCCAGTGCGAGCAGGGGAGTCGAGGCACGCGGACCCAATAGGAGATGAGGACTGCCCTCCGTTCCGGGTGAGAATACACATCCGGGGGGTGAGATCCGGAGGGGAGGCACAGCTGCGGGCGCTACTGGATTCAGGCTGCACCCACTGCTTGATGCACCCAGCTGTGGTCTCGGGGTTCGGATTACAGCTGAGGCGCCTCCGGGAGCCCATTGCATTCAGCCAGCTAGACGGCACGCTGGCAGGGGGGGGGCCAGCTCAGTATTACACCGAGCCGGTCCAGATGACAATTGGGAGTTACCGGGAAGAACTGAGATTTGTGGTGGTCCCGGTGGCCGACTACGTGGTGGTACTCGGCTTGGCGTGGCTGCGGCGATGGAACCCACGGGTCAACTGGACGGCGGAGGCAGTGCGGTTCGGGGTCGACAGACCGGCGAAGTGCGAGAGCAGAGGGGACTGAGCCGTGGAGATGGGTGCGGCCGCAACCACAGACGGGCAAGTGGAGGGTCCAGGAAACCGGGAGACGGGGCGAGAGCAGACGGAGCCTGAGACCCGGCCGGCAACAGCAGCAGCAGCAGCGCCGGGACCCCGGAGACCCGCAACGATCCCGAGGCGTGGGGAGGCAGCGGCGACTGGCGAGACAACCGCAAAGAGAGAGGCCGGGCCCGGGGAACCCACGACGGGCGGCGGAATCCCGAGACAGTATCGAGACCTGGCGGCAGCGTTCGGGGAGAAGGAGTCTGACCAGCTCCCACCACACCGGCCCAGTGATTGCGCCATCGAGTTAGAGCCAGGGGCGACCCTGCCTAAGCCGAAAATGTACTCCCTGTCAAGGAGAGAGATGGGGGCTCTGCGGGAGTTCATAGACAAGAACCTAGCGTGGGGATTCATCCAACCCGCGAAATCACCATTAGCGGCCCCGGTACTATTCCGGGAGAAGAAGGATGGCTCGCTCCGAATGTGCGTGGACTACCGGGGGCTGAACGCAATCAGCACCGAGTACAAATACCCCCTCCCCCGATGAAGGACTTGATGTCGCATCTGTCTAAGGGGAGGGTGTTCACAAAACTGGACTTGCGCGAAGCTTACTTCAGAGTCAGGATCCACGCAAAAGATGAGTGGAAGACGGCGTTCAACACGCCGCTCGGAAGCTACCAGTTTTCCGTGATGCCATTCGGATTAAAAGGGGCCCCGGGGGTATTTATGCAGCTAATAAATGAGGTGCTGCACGACCTACTCTACCGGGGCGTCCTGGTCTACCTGGACGACATCCTCATCTACACCGAAACCCTGGCGGAGCACGTGAGCCTGGTGCGCACGGTGCTCCAGAGACTGCTGAAGGCACAGCTGTACGCGAAGCTATCGAAATGCGAGTTCCATCGAGAGCAACTAGACTACCTCGGCTACCGAATATCCAGCCGGGGAATTGAGATGGACCCGGCGAAAGTAAAGGATGTCCTGGGCTGGGAAGCGCCGCGAACCCGGAGGCAACTCCAAAGCTTCCTAGGGTTTGCGAACTTCTATAGACAGTTTATCCCGAACTTTGCCCAAATCGCCCTTCCCCTAACCGACCTGCTAAAGACCAAGGGCACTGGGAAACCCCCCAAGCCCAGCATGGCACTTGCGTGGACTGCAGAATGCCAGGGGGCATTTGAGGAGCTAAAACGGCGGTTCACAGCGGAGCCGATCCTGCGCCATCCCGACCCAGATCGGCGGTTTATAATCCAAGTAGATGCGTCACACGTGGCAACGGGGGCAGTCCTGCTCCAGCCCAGCCCGGAGGGGCCCATCCACCCATGCGCCTACGCCTCCCGCAAATTCACTGAGACGGAGAGGAGGTGGATGGTGTGGGAGAAAGAGGCGTACGCAGTCAAGTGGGCACTGGCCACGTGGAGGCATCTACTGGAGGGGGCAGCTGAACCGTTCGAGGTGTGGACGGACCATAAGAACCTCGAGGCCCTGAAGACCCCGCGTAAGCTATCCCCCAAACAGGCGCGGTGGTCCCAATACTTCAGGAGGTTCAGGTTCACACTAAAACACATCCCCGGGAAGCGCAACTTCCTAGCAGATGGACTGTCTCGCATGCCCCAGCACGCCAGCCTACGGGAGGAGATCGTGGACTCCATCATCCCTGCCAGCAGACTGGCTGCAAAGGCGGTGACCCGAAGCCAAACCAAGGGGGAGCGACGGGACGTGGCGCCTGAAGTAAGGCAAGGGTTCGCGGAGGCGGTGGAGCGGGACGCTTGGCTCAAGCAGAACCGAGAGGCGCTAACCAGCCAAGAGGGGTTGTGGTGGCACGAAGGAAAGCTGTACGTGCCCGAGGGTTGCCGACGGGAGGTCATGGAAAGAGCCCACGACAGCCGGAGCGCGGGGCATTACGGCTTCGTAAACACGCTCCACTTAATCCGGCGGCAGTTTTGGTGGCCCACGCTCCGTAAGGACGTGGAGGCGTACTCGGGGGGTTGCCCGGTGTGCGCGACGGCGAAAGGGGCCAAAGGCAAACCTAGAGGGCTACTCCAGTCGGTAGCGGAACCCAACGGCCCATGGCAAGAGGTCGCCATGGACTTCATAGTAGAGCTCCCGGAGAGTAAGGGGAAGACCGCCATTTGGGTGGTTACGGACTTATTCTCTAAACAAGCGCACTTTGTAGCGTGCCGGCGAGTCCCCACGGCAGAGGGGTTGGCGAGACTGTTCGTGCAACATGTTTACCGGCTCCACGGCGCACCCCGACGGGTCGTCAGCGATCGGGGCGGCAACTTCATCGCGCTGTTCTGGAGGGAGTTCCTGAAGCGGGTGGGGACGAAACAAGCCCTTCCGCGGCGCATCCGCAGACGGACGGAGCCACGGAACGCCTGAACGGGGGGCTCGAACAGTACCTGCGCTGCTACGTGGGGCACCAACAGGACGATTGGGCGGAGCTACTACCATTCGCGGAAGTGGCATACAACAACGCCGTCCACAAGAGTACCGGGTTCTCTCCGTTCAAAGTAGCCACCGGGAGAGACTTCGTCCCCATGCTGGAGTTGCCTCAGCCGGAATCCCAGATCAACTCCCTGGACGCCTGGTTCGCCCAAATCGACGCGACCCGGCGAGCGGCGCACGCGGCATTGTAAAGAGCCAAAGACGACTACAAGAAACACGCGGACCGCAAGAGGCTCCCCGAGGAGCAGTGGAAAGTGGGGGACCAGGTGTATCTGTCAACCAAAAACCTAAAGACGCACTAGGCATCGAAAAAACTCAGCCCGAGGTTTGTGGGGCCATTCCCCATTGCAGAGGTCATCAATCCAGTAACCGTCAGGCTGACGCTCCCGAAAAGCCTCGGGAAGATCCACCCGGTGTTCCATTGCAGCCTGCTAAAGCTGCACCAGCCGGGGAACGCCTGTTACAAGACAGAGGGAGTGCCACCACCCATCATGGTCGGGGGGGAGCAGCATTTCGAGATCAACCAGATACTGGACGCCCGGAGGCACAAGGGGCAGACCCAGCTCCTAGTGCAATGGAAACATTTTCCCAAGTCCCACAGCGAATGGGTGAGTAAAACCCACATAAGGGCACCGGACCTAGTGCGGGACTTTTACAAAAAATACCCCGGGAAGCCGAAATAGAGCCGGGGGGGGGAATTGTCTTCAGGGGGGCGGTATGTCAGGTTCGGTCAGCACGGGGCTTCAGGGAAGCACGGGGCTTCAGGGAAGCTCGCAGCCAGACCACGCGGAATCCACCGGCGGTAGCTAACGGGGAAAGGAGGAACTGAAAGCGCCGCTAATTAACGGGCCACCTGCGCCCAGCCAAACAGGAAAACCGCAGCGGAAGCTTTTAACTATAAACTGATAACGGCGCGAGCCAGCAATGAACGGGGCCGCAGGCAGCAAAACAAGATCGCAACGCAGCACAGAACCCGCGGGCTTGCACATAACGGGGAGGAACCAACCCAGCCAGAGGGGGACGGGCAATCAAGGACAATGGACCCTGACCGATCCTGCCATCATGAACAATCAAGGGGGATTATTGGGGGCCAATAATCCGCAGCTGCAACGTGATCGCGGGGCGGGAAAAAAGCGCGGGAAGGGGGGAATATAACAAGTGATGCAATTGTACCAAACCAGTCCTGGCTTTGCTTGTGACTACTACGTTACGCATGAGTAAACCTTCTTTGTGAACCACACGTGTCACGAGAGTTTCTCTGTCGAACGGGGCAAACCTTACAATAGGTTCAATCCTTCACCTAGCCCAATGGACACGTCCTGATTTATCCTATGCGGTTGGAGTTTTGAGCCGTAAAGTGGCTAAACCAACTGAGCATGATTGGCAAGGATTAAAAAGAATAATGAGATATTTAAAAGGTACAGTAGATTTTTGTCTCAAAATGTCAACCAAAGGGTCTGAAAAGCCTGTAATTTTTGTTGATAGTTCATTTGCAGAAGAAGGTGACAGAAAGTCAATAATTGGGTTTGTTTGTAAATTTGGTGAATCCACAATTGCGTGGAAAGCAAAGAAACAAACATCAATTGCCTTGTCTACTGCAGAAGCAGAATTCGCTGCTTTGTCAGAAACAATTTGTGAGTTAAGATGGTTTCATCAATTATTCACTGATTTAGGCATCGAAGTGTCATTGCCTTATACAGTGCATGAAGATTCCCAGGCCTGTATAGGGTTAGCTAAAACAGAAAACTTAAAAGCTCGTACTAAGTATGTGGATGTAAAATACAAAAATGTAAGACAAGCTATGTCAGAAAATTTCATTGATCTTGTGTATTGTGTATCTGAAGCAAATCTTGCAGATGTATTTACCAAATCATTGCCTATTGTACAACATGAAACAATGTTAACCAGACTTGGGTTTGAACAAATGTAATTGATTCTATATTGTTGTAATCATTTGTCTGTATTATTTTTGTAACGTGTAATTGTTGTGTCGAAAACGGGCTGAGAGGGGTGTCAGGATTTTCTTTCTCATGGGAAAGGATTCATCCCGTTATCTCTACAACAATAACAAATAATATTTTGACTACAGAGATCATGTGAAAAACACCTGTTATTGTGTGTTGTGTATTGTGCTATTTACTGCCACCTATTGGTGTGTGTATGCTAGGTACCCAGTGGGGGTGGCATAGAACTATAATACTGTACAAGGGGAGGAAAATGTGCAGCCTCTCTGAGTAGTTGTTAGTTGTTTTAGTGTTAGCCACTATGTAGGTTTTATGGGCTACGTAGTTGTAACAAAGTACCAAGTAGCGTACCTCTTCTCTAAGAGTTTGTAGCTAGAGATATTGTTAAGCTTGTGTTGCTAATAAGTCTTGGATGCTACATTAAATGAGAAGATGTGTTTTTCTTTATATTTTGTATGATATTTGCATTTTATGGAATTTTGCATTTTTATCAATAAACACCAGTTAGTATATATTTTCTGACTGGATTTCTTTGGGAAACAAGAAATGGACATTGCATTGTGTTTGCTGTCATGGCTAATATTTTCCTGGAGTTTTTGCTGCGCTCTGCACAAACAGGAGTGTTTGTGATTATCACTCTGCCCGACAGTCCCTTTGGGCACTTGAAGAAACTGACTGGAAGTGTTGGAAGAGGCTTCTACCTAACTGCCAGGTTGATGGAGCTCAATGGGGCAAAGGGTAAGCTTTGCGGTGAGGTCTCAAAAGAGAGGTGAAGTGAAGCAATGCAGCCACTTTGCTTTGCCCTTAGAATCAAGGGGGCCACATTATATCATGAAGAACTTTAAGAGCTTTGCTTGAGTCTTCATCAAATTGAAGTACCCCTTCAAAGATTTGTACAGCTTGCTTTATTGATTCCTACAGAGCAAAAATCCAGTTTGACAAAAATCATGTATAGTTGGCAATCTGAGCAGAGTAGCTCCTTTTACAGTAAAGGGCACAATTTAGTAGTTTTGTTTATACCAAGAGTCCCAGGTTCAATATCAGGCATATGATTCCTGTATGAATCTTTAGTTACAGTGAGAGATATAGTCCATTAGTTTAGAACTAGGATTGGAAACTCTGGGGTCTTCTAGAAGTTGGACTTCAGCTGAAATCAATCCCAGCCAGAATTGCCAATGGGAAATCATGATAGAAGATGTAAATCAACAACATCTGAAAAGTTTCAGTTTCCATCCCTAGACCAAGACCTAGATCTCAGAGATGGTACACAGTCAATAGATATGGATACTCAGATCTGCTCTAGATAATATTGATGCTTTGTCTGATTCAGTATAAGGCAACTCTTAATGCACATGTACTGTAGATCTACAATGTTCCTTCATAAAAAGAAATCAGGTATTCATGGCTCTTCCCACATATTCCTTTCCTCTTCACTGGTATCATGCTTGTTGTATCAACTGCTATATAACACTTCTTGAAATTTGTTTGCCACAGCAATGAGGGAGGGCTGGATAAAAAGCTGTGAGGTTCTTCTGTCCAAATGAGTCAGGAAAACAGTTTTATGGGAAGATAATATTTTAAAATAGTTTCCCCAATGCTTGGGTCATCCAGATATTTGGCACTATCACTCTCAAAATTCAGAGCCACTACTAGTTTGCCAAATGTTGCTTTAAAAAGATAGTAGGTTTGAGAGTTAAGTATTTATGCTTCTTAATACTGAAGGTATTTCACAAAGTTTCAGTGGTACCTAACATTATGCTAATGTTGCCATGGCATAGAATAATGACATTTTTCACCTATACTATAAATGTGTGTCAGATTCAGACAATATGGGGAAGCATTCCTTATGTCATTAGCAAATGTCTAAATTGAAAGGAAATTAATTCAGCAATAAGCAAACTATGGACAGCAGTGTAGTAAGCCTTCTCTAAACTGCTCATTCTTTGACAGGTAAAGCCATTACTCAAGATGTTACCAAGTTCCTGAAAAACAAAACCCTATATTCAAGGATAAAATCTGAGATTAGCTGTGTTACAAAGAAAAAGATTTGAGGGATTCTGCTAGAAATAGAAATAATCCTCCAGATGTCAAGATCTAAAACTAATGGTTAAACATTTGCCCTATTGATTAATATAAAAAGAAAGGCCTGCTTCTTCTGTTGATTAAAAAGACTTCTTCCTAAAAACATGTAAATGCCTGACTTTTTAGTTACCACATTATCCATGGCAGTATCTGTATATTGGTGTGAAACTGGATCCTCACGTTGATTAGGAAGCTATTAGCTACCGTGCAAATAGTGCCCAAGTGTAGGCTAGTCTCATTCTCAGAAGTGGCAGGCCTGCTCCCTACTTTGCTGAAAGCATGGGAGAAATAATTGCCTATATAACAAGGTTCACATTTGAAAACAGAAGTATTTGTTGGAATTCTTGTGCTGCCACCTTTACAATTTTTTCCCCTGATAAATCAGAACTCAGAGGGACTTGTCCCTTAGTCCAGCCCAGATTGCTGCTACAGAGTTCTGACATTTGTCCAATCACATTTACTGTATACCCAAAAACTTGCAGATAGAAAGATAGTGTTCAGCCTAAGATATTTTTACTTATAATCCATCCAGAAGTCAAGGATTTTTAAACCTCTAAACCTCTTTATCTTATTAAAGAAACCCACCAACAGGTCTTGCCATTTCTAGAAAGGCTCCTTCCACTAACCTCTCCAATCTTTGTCTTTGACTTTCTCTACATCTCTTTGGTAGGATTCTTAGAAGCAGTATACTGGCCCAAGTGTTTGTTCTGGTTTGTTTTGGTTTTGCTATAAATACACTTACACACACACACACCTCTCATGTGCAAAATAATTTTTGTAGTATAGTAAAAATAAACTGTAGTGTTTGACTTTAATAGTTCCTTCAGCATTTTTTTTTACATTTTAGAAAGACAGATGCCATAGTTAAATGAAGACAATTACCCTGTCTTCTCATTTCTCTCTCACTGAACTAATACAGTAGAGAAGCAGTCTTCACAGCCATCCTTTGGCAATCTTCAAACTTCTGGGTTTTCCCAAAGTTAATAAGGGATGAAGAGATGTAAGTTTATTCTATTCTGTTTGGAATAAATATCTTTTTACAATAGTTCCAAATATATCACAGTAGTATGTTCATTGCTGGTCCGAGTGAAATTGGCACAGAAACAACATTTAAGGTTCAACTTCAGCAATCTTCAATGTTACAGGATTTTCCCAAACACATGAATACAGAAAGATAAAGGAAGCAGACTTCTGCTATTTTAAAAGAGTTATAACAAGTTACATCTTTTTTATAACAAGGTATTTTGAACAAAAAGAGAAATTGTGACAAAACATGTTAAGTCCTGTTGAAAACAATGACATATTTTTCTACTGGCCAAGCTGAATGTTTTATAAGCAAGCAAAGAGGGGAAAGCCTGCTCAGAGTCTCATTTGGAATTCATGGCAGGTTTGCAGTTAAAATCCTGGATCTCCTATGGCAGGGCTGTCGCTGCCCAGGGCTTCTTTTCCTTTCAAGGAGGCACATTGTCTCTGTGGCTTGGCTGGAAAAGTAAAAAGTTTTCCATCACACTAGAGTACCAGTATACTTACAAATGACTTCCTAAAGCACTTTTCAATTTAAACAGATAACATTTTGAGTTTCTTTCTCACACTTTCTCCTTGGGACTGAGTAATCTTTTCTCCTCCCTTAACTATTCCTTGTTCCCTTCTCCCCTCCCAAGGCCATGTCTACATTCTCTCACAGAAAAAGAGACACTGCAGAATAGAATAGTACATTTTTGAAGGGCAGAGGGAATGTAGCAGGACAAAGCTGAAAGGAACCTACTCCTGTAGCACTGGCAGGAGAATCTCCCAGGCTATCCAATTCTGGATGAGAACTTATAGTTCTCTAGTAGCTAGTAAGGAAAACAAAATACAATGAGAAGAATTTGGGAGTATCTTCAAGATGAGAGAAAACTCAAACGATAGATCAAATCAAATCAGATACTGTTGATCTATCATGCAAGAAAAGTGGAGAAGCAGTAATGTGAATAAAGAGAAGGCAGAACAATTAACAGAAGTCAGTTAACAATTCTGCCTAACGTGATTGAGGAAAGAGAGGAACACAGATTAGGATGATACAAGAGTAGTAAGAACCCACCTTGCTAACCTAAAAGAATTCAAGTTTCCAGGACCAGATGAACTGAATCCAAAGATGTATATGTTGCTAGTAGACGTGATTTCAGAACCACTGACTGTAAACTTTTAAAACTCCTGGAGGACTATTGAGATTGCAGAAGAGGTAACATAACCACAGTATTCAGCAGGAGAAAGAAGGTGTATTATAGACCAGTTAGTTTTAATGTCAAGGTACATTAAAAGTATTAGAACAGATTGCCAAGCAGCATGTCTGTAAGCATTTAGAAAAGAACAGTGCTGTTACCAGAAGCCAGCATGGATTTGTCCAAAACAAGATTTATCAGATTAAATTTATATTTTTTGACAGAGTGACTAGCTTGGTAGATTAAGGAAATGCTATGGACCCTTAAATATCACTAAAGTGTTTAACAAGACATTTCATGATAGCCTTGGGACAATATGCAGGCTGGATGGTACTAAAGTCCACTGGGTTTGCAAATTTGCAACTGAACAGCCACCCACAAAGAGTGTTCATAAATGGTTTGCATCATCTTGGAGGATCAAGTAGAGTGTTTCATGGCGCCAGTCTCAGCTTGAGGCTATTCAATGCTTTTATAAATGGCCTCAAGTAATGGAAGGGATTCTTACCAAATTTATTAGATTAATAATTATTTATTAAATTTATTTATCAAATTAGCCAAGAGAATTGGCTAATAAAGTAAAGAACAAAATCACAGCTCAAAATGACAGGCTTAAACATAGCATGAAATCAAACTTTGGAATGATGTTCAGTTGTAACATATGTAAAAAACCACAAATGTATAGGTACAGCACTGGGGAGATCTGGGCTGGCAATAGTATGTATGGGAAGGACCTAAGAGTACTAAAAGATTACTAGTTGGACAAAAGCAAGAAGTATGATACAGCAGCTAAGACCACCAATACAATCATGGACTGAGCAAATAGGCATAGCAAAGCTGGTGTGAGTTCAGAAGATTACCAGGCTGATAAGTAGTCTGAACACATTATAACAATAATAAGGAAGAATGGTTAAGGCCTGGCATGTTTAACATGCAAAAGAAAAGGTTAAGGTGAGATATAATAACATTCTACAAATAAAAGGCTGTGTTGTTCAAGGGAGAGCAAACCTGTTCTGTGTTGAAATAGAGAGCAGGACACAGCAAATGGGTTTTGTTACAAGAACAGAAAATATGCATCAGGCTGAATATGTAAAAATATTTCCTGATAGAAAGAACAGTTAAGCAAGGAAATAGGGATGCTCAGGGATGTAGAAATTAAGTCTTATGAAGAGAAAGACCTGGGAGTGTCCTGTGTGTCATAATAGCCTTCTTTTCCTAAACAAATGTCAAACCTGTTCTCCATCATTCCATACATTCGGGATGCTTTAATTTGAACTTTTGCATGGAGTAGAAGGTGATTCGATGATTGTTATAATTCTATGAAATCTGTGAAATTAGCCATACCATAAATGCCAGCTAAGCCATTCTCTCTGCATGTCTATAACCTCAGTGAAATGTTGGTAACAAGGCTTGAATGCATATTCTTTGCATTCCATTTGAAGGAACCTGTTTCCCCTCAGGCTCCCTGTTCTCATAGAGAATTATGCCTTTTCCTCCTTATATGGTGTGTCAATCCCTAGTTAATGGGCCTGCAGACAAGCCCAGGCATTTCTTACACACTAACCCTCAAAAGAAGCACTACATATGCATTGCTGCAACCTGGAACAGCACCTTTGATGTTCTTTCCTCCTAGTAAAAATTCCGCTGAAAACCAATACATCTTATCAACTGCAAATTCAAGTTAATGTATGTTTGACAGTCTTTTCTCACATCCAGCCTTTCCCATGTTAGTCTACCTTGAGGTCCCGTGCATGGTCTCTAGGGGCAGCAGTATGCCCACAGATACCTACCCAACAACTTGCCCCATCTGATTTATTATTTTATTTTATTTTTTTGGACATCTTTCAGAAATTCTTTTAATTTAAAAACCAGGGAGAGAAGCAGACAAGCAAAGTTCCAGCCTTCAGGAACATTCTTATTTGCAAGAATGTCTCTGGACCCCACAGTCTTAGAAAATAAACATGATAAGCAGCTAGAGGTCAGCACTTGGTTGAAAACTTGTCCACTTACTTATAAAAGCTGCATGTCATCTCAATCACAGAGTGACCCATCCATCCATCCAGAACAAAGGTAAGGAAAAGTACTAGGGAGGTTCCTGTGAAAAGATAAATTAGAGAGATGACAAGTACTTTCTTCGAAGGACCAATTATTAGAATATTGTTCCCTTGGTTGCCATTTTGTGAATAGGAACACCCTTCCTACAGCACCTATTTGGGGAGAATGCCCATAACATAACTTCAAGGATATCCACTATCCCCTGCTCTAGTTCTTCCTGGTTGTCTTTCCAGTTTTCCATTTTCCATTGTAAACTTCATAGGCGAAGGGACGGGGTTATTTTTCATCAATACTGTTGGGAAAAAAATGCTCACTTAAATGAAAAACCAGAGTGATTGGAGATAAATGCAACAGGGTATATTTTTATTGGAACGCACTACAGTGATCACCAGGCTCCCAAGGAAGTTGCAACAAGACTACAGATTACATAAATTTGGTTTGTTACAATACAGAAAGGAAGATAAAGAAAACTGTGTAAATTACAGTGCTACTCTTACACCGGAATGCTCTTGATAAACTTTTAAAATTGATTTTCCTGTGGCTTTTCATATCATTAAGATTCTATCCTATTAGATACTATCAGCATGTTAAATAAACAGTGGGGTTTATTGTATCTGTGTCCTTTCACGCTGTTCCATTCACACTCTGAGGGAAGGACAGCTGTCTGGCTTCTGTTATTGGTCTTCAGTCCAAGGGCACAAAGCTGAGCTGCATCCTTTTTAATACTTAAGCCAACAGAATATATGCTCTATTTCTTAGGTATAAAATGAACATATGAATTAAACCGCCACAATACTTATGATTTCTATTCATTTTTAAACTATCATGTTGCCTGTTGGTCTCAAGTTACGCCCATGGGTCGTCTGTCTTCCGCAAACTGCATTGGCTCTGAGTGCAATTCAAGGTGCTGGTTATCACATGACATAGGACTGGGTTATTTGTACAACCTCCGGTTCCAAGGGTATCTCCCTTCCCCTGTGCTCCCCTCACTGAAACAAAGTCATGTTATGGGACCCAGGACACATGTCTTCTGAGTGGTAGCTCTATCCTGGGTCAGGATGAGTTGAGGAATTACAGTACATTCAGCTGTGATCTCCATTTTATTGTCTTAGTAGCTCTAATTATATATCTTGGTTTTTGTATATGTCGGTTGGTTATTTTTTCTCCTTTTTTTCTTTTTCTTTTTATAAACTGTCCAGAATCACATTTTCTGACCTGAGCAGCCATATAAATGTCTTAAATGAATACATAAATAAAAGGACAGTAATAACTGTAACAGCTGTAATAGTTAACATCCTTGGTAATGAAAGGGGAATCCCACATTTTTTCCACTTGAATTTTATATCAGTATAATTAAAGGCAAAGAGGGACCCCATAAATCTGGCAGCTTTCTAAACTCACTTTTGTTTATAACTGGAATCCTGCTCTTCAGTTTGGCCAAGTTTTATATTTAGGTAGTGTTTTCTCTAGTTTGGTGCCTTCGAGTCACTCCTGGCGACTGCCTGGACAAATCCCTGCAGTTTTCTTGGCAAGATTTTGGAAGAGGTTTGCCATTTCCTGCTTCCTAGGGCTGAGAGAGAGTGATTGGCCCAAGGTTCCCCAGTTGGATTTGTGCCTAAAGTAGGACGTACTCATGGTCTCCCAGTTTCTAGCCTGGTGCCTTAGTCACTACACCAAACTGGATCTCTTTTAATCAGCTTACTGAAGGTTCAAAAACAACTCATTTTCTCAATTCTAAAGACTCAGCAAACTGATCTGTTGATTAATCTTAGCAGTGCCTTATGTGTTAGTATACTAGCACTTAAAATGAATGATTACTCTCTGCTTTTCATGTTTTATAGATCATAATTAAATTGTTTCCTATATCACTGGCTTAAAAAATGAGGAAAAGTTTATGGCCAAGTACTAAAAATGTATAACCAGAAAACAGATTGAAAAAGCACAGAATTGTAGGAAGGTTGAAATCAAATCTTTAGTGTAGAACACCCATTTCTTCTAAGAACATTATTTGAAAGCTTTATGTCTTATCAAGTATGTCAATATAAGACAATTCCATGGCCCCCAACTGCTGAAATAATTGTGGAGAAGTTGACTTACTTACCCCCATTCACTGCAGCTGATGTGCGTAATTACCTTTTCAGATACAACTAACTCTTTATTTGTTAGATTTATATGTATAGCCTGTTGTTTTCTTTGCTTGTGTTCCTCATGGCTATATTGAAATAAGAAACAGAGAAAGGGGCTGCCCATCATTTACATTATCACTGCCTGAGAATGATTCTGCATTTGTAATTCAGTCTGAGATCTGTATTTTCATTAAGCAAGCAATGATCACTGACATGTATTTTACTTTTTTTCCTTAGCATTGTAAGCCTTTTCATCCTTCAGCACTTTGGGAGGAGACTCAAAACGTATTTATTTTCCCAGACCTTTTAATGATACTTTTAACATTTATGTTTTGTAGACCTAATTTTTATTATGGGTTTGTTTCTAAAAACAGGTGTTACTAATGTTTTTACTATATGTTGTAAACCAGCTAGAAGTGTTAAAAGAGTAGGAGCCAGCACATATATTTTCTAACCAAAATTAAAATAATAATAAAAAAAAGCTTGCATGAGGGCTTAAAGAGAGATCTTTGTGCCACAAGGACAATGAGTAAAACCCATACAATCTGCATTAGAACCACCCAGTGCCAGGCAAAACAATTCAAAGGAGCATCTCAAGAATAGGAAAGTTGTATAGTTCAAATCTGGAGGTGCCAGAAGAATGGATTAGAATAACCTTACTAGTTTAAAATGAACCACATGGAAGTGCAACCCTGCATCTATACAGTATCCTTCACCCATCTGGAGCCTTCCAGAGGTGTTCGACTACGATCCACATCAGCCAGGGTGGATAATAATGACAGGTGTGGTCGCTTAGCTTAGCAGTGCAAAGAGAAAAGTTGAGCCTTTGCAATGGACTTGGAGAATAACCTTGAGAGACAGGAGGAAGAGCCACAGCCTAGACAATAGTCTGATAAGAGAGAGTCCAAAGCTAAAATGGGGTGGAGATAGCATCTCAGAATGGACCTGTGATGGAATGTATCTACAAGAAGGAGAATGATGTGGGAGATCAAGGCTATCAGGAAGGAGGAGGTGCATTCCAGCAGGGGAAAGGAGAGAAAAGGCAACACAGTCCACAGGGGGAGTGTGGGAAGAGTAAGAGATTCAGGGTAGCCACTCCCTAGAATCTCCCAGGGTATATCCACTAGTTGCAGTAGTATAGATTTAGTTTGACAAGATTCTGCCTATAAGGTGTAAGCAAATAAAGGAACTGAACTCGACTGGACTGTTTCATCATTGTTCTTGGGCTGGGCCTGACAGGACTCTCCCTAGCAGTCTAGAAAGTAAAGGCAGGGAGGGGCAGAAGTGCTTTCAGATTTGCAAGATTCTGTTACTGTAACCTTACAATAAAGGAAGTGTTAGCATTTTTTATTTTGGTTTCCTGGTCTGGACTACTTGGAAAGGCTGACAGCTTCTTTGTAGCAATTTTATATCCTTATTATCCTTTTATATCCATTATCTCCAATATAATGGGGGCAGAGATTAGTACTCTTGCCAGCATGAGCAGATGTCACTTCTGTTGCCCATAACCTTTTGTCTCTATCCCCATCTGCCACCTGACCGGTTTTATGAGGTAGAAGGAAAGAGTCCCACTGGAGGACAACAGTGACAAGGACAAGAGCACCTTGATCCACAGATAGTATAGTGTATTGGTTTAGATTTCGATGGGGTGTGGGGAAATCCAAACTGAAGTCCATCCTCACCGTGGAAGCTCAATGTGTAACTTGGAGCCAGTCACTTTCTTTCTCTCAGCCCAACCTACCTCACAGGTTTCTTGGGGGGGGGGAAGTGGAGGAGGGAATACCATACACACTATTTATACACACACACACACACACATATATAATAATAAATGGTTGACAATTGGGATGGGTCCTTGGCTGAAGAGCAAATTGTTCTCCCACATTGTAATAGGCCTTTTATCTTCAAACTTGTTTTCCATGCAGCAACTTAATATGAAGATTCTATACTTCTGTTGCAAATCTTGCTGAAACTAACATGACTTGCATCCAAGTAAAAGTATTGAGAAACAGAAATTTGTTTGTTTGTTTGTTTGTTTGTTTATAGGATGTATAGGCTGTCTGGCTCCCAATGATTCTGGATGGCTTACAGTTAAAAAGAAAAAGAAATGCAAAACACAAAAAGAGATCATGAATGGATTGATGGCAAATATATAAACCAGAAAAACCTGTCCAACAGGGACTCAGCCATCACCCTGCAGCAAAGCCTGGGAGAAGAGCCAGAGCTTCAAGGCTTCCCAAATGCCATAAGGGCGGGAGCCATGTGGGGAGGAATATAATTCCAGAGGGCAGGCATTGTGAAAGAGAAGGCATACACCTGGTCCTGCTAGAATACGCAGCTTTATCTATGGGACCCAAGCATGCCCACTCTGCCCAAACTCACCAGATGGACCAAAACAACTGGAGAAAGGCAGTCCCTTGAATACCGCTCATTATGCTACGAAGGACTTTTTGGAATTGTACCTGCAAGCCAACCAGTGCAGCTCACGGATCAGTGGAATTACATGGGCATAATGAGGCAGGCCTGTCACTGCCCATGTTGCCACATTCTGGACCAGCTGTAATTTCCAAGTGGTCTTCAAGGGCAGCCCTGTGTACAACATATTACAGCAATCCATTTGGGAGGTAACTAAGGCAACTGTTGGAAGGGCCTCTCAGTGCTGATGTTAGCCTTCCCAGGTAGACCAGACTGGAAACATGACCAGATGAGCTTATTCTACTTTATTGTAAGGCTACGTTAATAGAATCTTGCAAGTCTGAAAATACATTTCTCCCAATACAAAATGCAAGAAAACATGTTTCTCTGTCACTAAATTAAATTGAAGGAAGTTCCCTATATTTGGCTGGTGTGGGTCTTCTGGGCTGTGTGGCCGTGTTCTTGAAGTTCTGTTTCCTAATGTTTCGCCAGCACCTGTGACCGGCATCTTCAGAGTGCAGGAGCACAGACAGGAGCAGTTCTCTCTGTGCCCAGGGTGATGTGACAAAAGGGTCACATCACCCTGGGCACAGAACTGCTCCTGTCTGTGCTCCTGCACTCTGAAGATGCCGGTCACAGGTGCTGGCGAAACGTTAGGAAACAGAACTTCAAGAACACAGCCACACAGCCCGGAAGACCCACACCAGCCATCGTATGCCGGCTGTGAAAGCCTTCGACAATACATTCCATTTATTTATTTATTTATTTATTTATTTATTTATTTATTTATTTATTTATTTATGCATTCGATTTATTGTCCGCCCATCTCCCCCCAATGGGGAACTCTGGGTGGCTCACAAAGTACATATATATAATTCTAACAGTGAGACAGTGAAATCTTACAATCTTACAAATCTTACAATTATACAAGTAGTGCTGTTATGCTGTGTGACCAGCAGGGGTCACTAGGGGGTCATCCGGGCTTTTCCTCCTCCGAAGATCTTTCTCACCGCTCTCATCGCTCGTCGCTGCTGCATATTTAGCTATCAAAGGAAAACTGGGACATAAATTTAATGATAAACAAACTTTCCTCACTCATTTCAGGCAAAGAATGATGAAAGGAATATGTCTACATTACTAATATCCCACACAATGCTATAATCATTGTGGATTCCATTAAGTAAAGCTAAACAAGATAATGCCTCTCAGTAACTAATGACACAAGTCTCATTTCATTATTCCAAGTATAATATCATCCTGAGTGTGTCAGTAAATTGTGTGTATATCCTAGTTGGTGAGATGCAGGCAACAGATATGTTGGCTTGCATGGCATTGTCTAGATTAGAGATTCTACCTTACATAGTATAGCTTGATCATGCTTGGAGTAAAATTGGGCTTTGATGGTTCTTGTGGCATACTGGCCAAAGGGTGCCCAAGCTGTCTGGTACAATTCTTACCATTAGCAGGAACACTGCCTGTGATAGAGTTACAACTAAGCTGGTAACCTGATCCAACCTTTAGGTGAAAGCCTTGATTGACCAAAGCCACGATAAGGGCAGAGGCCACAACATATAAAAGTCTACAATTTAGAATGTAAGAACTGTAAATGGTGAAGATTAAGAATTTCCACATGATGTGAAAGTAAAAAATAGATGTTCAAAAAAGGACAAAGATTACTACAAATTAAGGTAGTCTAATTTTCTGGTGAGGTTGATGAATACAAGGAGGGAAGTGAAGGTGTAGGACTAATTATTAATGACAAAACTAAAATGTATATTAGAAAGTATTGAATTGGTGTCATTTAGATTGTTGTGGGTATATATGAAAGTGGGAATTAATAGGCTGGTGTTCATTGCAGTTTACGCACCAGTGAATGGTGATAATGGAAGAACCAGAGATGAGTTTTGGGTGCGGGAAAATGTGCAACATTCAAAATGAATGTGATCTAATGGGGAAAAAAATCCATAAAACATGATTGCATGAATGGGAAAGAGACAAGAGTATCAAATAAGTAAATAAATGCTCCATTCAGAGACTCCAGAATGACTGAGAATAGTGAGTAAATGCTTAGAAAAGGGTCTTTTTGGTTTGAATACATTTTAAACTTAAGTCTATTCATTTATTCACGCATACATGCAGAAAAGGAATGGATTTAAAAACTTGATTGATTTGTTTATGATGAAATGTGAGAGCATTAGTGAAAGACATAAAACTAATTAGAGGTTCTGAATATGGGACTGATCATGATTTGGTACAGTCAAAATGGAGAAAGGAAAGGAAAGGAAAGGAAAGGAAAGGAAAGGAAAGGAAAGGAAAGGAAAGGAAAGGAAAGGAAAGGAAAGGAAAGGAAAGGAAAGGAAAGGAAAGGAATCAGTGAAAGCAGAATTGCAAGTAGAAGAAGTATGAGTCTGTATGTAATATAGTCTTAAAAATAACATTAAATGGACAGTGCATACACGGAAGGAAGACATGGAAACTACTTAGAACACATTGAAAAGAATTTTTGTATAGAATGTCACAGAAATATCCAGATTTATACTAACAGGTAGTATGAAACATGATGCTTGATAGAGTGATGAAATGAAAAAATTATGAAAAAATGCATTTAACAGGTGAAATTCCTGTAAAAAAATATGGATGAGAGAAAGTTAGTTTACAATGTCTCCATAAAGAAAAAGATAGTTCCAAAGAATGTAATCAAAGATACTAAGGAATAATTAAGATCAAAGGAGGCAGGGAAATTGCAGAAGTATTTTAAGAGAAATAAATTGTTTTAGAAGTGAAATGGGCTAAACAAGGAGCCTTCAGCAGAGTGGATTTTATTTATTTATTTATTTATTTATTTATTTATTTATTTATTTAGCCATCCATCTCTCATGGTGAGATATATATGGGGGGGGGGAGAGAAAGAGAGTGAGAGATTTGTGGCTGGCTTGCCGCCACCAAAGATCTCTTACTATTATTGTGGACAGTCACTGCCTTTGTGATCAAATACAATCTAGTATTAAAATTATTAATACTTCAGCTCACTTTTGCCTGAGCACTCTGGTACACCCTTCTACCCTGGTACACAAGACTTTCCACAAGATGACCTTCTTCAGCACCCTGTATATACTGAAGGCAACAGTAGGGATGGGGGAAATGCCAGTAAATGAAGACAATATTTGGGGTGAAAGTAGAGAAGCAGCCAATAAAGAAATTCAAGAAAGCTAGGGCTGAAGCTTTTGACCTGAGAAAATTTAGATGAATTGAGATAAATTTAGATGGCAGCAAAGAGTTAACATTTTTTATATTTCCTTATTACCTTCCAGGTTTTTGCAGCCTAAGAAGCTTTTTCTGAGTTCCTACGCCATGGCGCAGCAGCTTAATGACGCTGAAAGTTGCCGGCCAGAAATGGCTGACAGTTCGGCGGTTCGAGTCCAGCCTTCACGCTAAACAGGGTGAGCTCCTGTTTCCTCCCCAGTTCCTGTCAACCCAGCAGGTCGAAAACTCACATGAGTAGATAAATGGGGACTCTCACTCCGGTGGGAGGAAAAATGCTGGCGGCGCTTGCACAGGAGTCGGGAGCAGTTGCCGGTAAGCGCAAAAAACCGCACATACCTGAAAAAGGCCTAAGCAACGGAAACCCCGCCTCCTGCGCTCACCAGCTGGGCTCTGCTGTAGGAAGGAGGCTCTGGCAAACCACTTCCGAAACAATTGCCTTGAAAACTGCAAGGACTCGTCCAAGCAGTCACTGCAGGGTCAGTAATGACTGAGTGCAGACAAAACAAAAAACAAAAAAAACCATTTCCCATGATTGAAACACTCAGAACTGTATCCAGTTTTGTTTCAAAGGAACACAAACATCCTGATCAGTTTGTTTTGTTCTACTGAATCCACAATACATTTGGACTACCTCAATAGAACTTTCAGGATGAAATGTTTCTGCATACCCTTACAAGACAATGGAAGCATGAACTTGACATGGTATTGTCAGAAAATGTCATGTATTCTTACATCACATATTTCTACTTTGAAAATTATTTATTTATAATTTAAGAATAAATGCATTGCCCTTTATCAGCACAGATTCTAGGCAATATACAACAGGCATAATTAAAGATAAAATGTTATGGTGCAATTTTAAAGTAAGATGGCCTAAGAACAACATAACAACTTCAGATGAGTGTACTACTAACAAGATCAATTGTAATAGTACTATCAATTGTATCTTTTTTTAGGGCAGCTTTCTACAGATGATGCACCACTTGAAAAGAGATCAGGGTTTAAAGCAAAAGAAAATTAAAAATGTGTGCAACTCTAGCCTATTTCAGCCATTATTTTGAGTACTTGCTTCAAGTAGCACTCTGCCAAGAGGCTCTGCCTCCAGCATTACATGCACTAAATAGTCTTTCCCAAAATATAGTGATAAAAGACTGAAGGAGAAAATCTTTGGGTATACATACAAAAGCCTCCATGTAGCTGGATTCCTGTACTATCAGGTTTTATGTGGAATCTCTCTAGATACAACCCTATCCACAAAGCTCCTTTTTCACGGTACACTCATTTATGTACAACACATGGACTCAACCGAAGGGGGTAACTGAAGTTTGGAACACGGATCACAGAGCTACTCAATTGTCCCTAATCCCCATTCACCTTCAATTTTAAATACTTAAAGAAAGCCTGATGAGTTTTTTCCCAGCTGGGCAAAACACATAAGTCTTAAACTTCAGTCAGCTTCTGAACTTGGCTGCTACGGTTTATTTTCTGATACAATTGCAGCATCCCCATTAGTAAAAGGAGTCTCATCCACTGGAGCTAAATTGCATCCTCTCCTTCATCTTGGCAGGCGTAACATATCCCTGTGGGATATTTGAGCAGTGTGTTGTATATTTCAGATCTGTTTAAACAGCTTCTGTTTGTACAAAAGAGGGCAAGACAATAGCATTTTGAAGAGTTTTAAGCTTTCCATTTATTTTATATAACTAGAGGTACATTAATTGCCAGTCAGAAAGACAAGTATTTCAACTGACTATGACGCTTTAGAGCATGATTTCAATGAAACTCCTTTTTTTTTCCTTCATGAGTTTTTCTTATGCAAATACTCTGCAACTAACTCTTGATTATCAGTATTCATATTATTTTATAGAGACTAATAAAGCACAGGAAAAAAGTATATGCTGTATGTAACTGAGTAAAACTGTTCCTCTTTAATCCAGAAACATTTTTTAAAAAAGGGATAAAACACAAGGTCATATAAAGTTATATATAAAAATTCTGTAAGGAAAAACTAATCCATTCTGGCATCTTTTTTGATGAAACTTTAAGCCCAAGGATATAGTTTAGGCAAGATGTAAAGAGAAAATGATTTTCACCAGTGTCTGAATCATAAATCACTTTCATGGCAAATCATCATAACTTGTCTGTGACCATGATTGCAGAATTGTGAGTCATACATCATTGCAAAACAAATGACACTAGTGGAACAGGTTTAAACTTCAATCAGCAAATGTTCATGTCCTACATATGTTCATGCCCTGCATTTTTGCTTCACAAATGTCTTTGTGCTCTTTTAACTAATAAAACTGGCCCCCACCCTTTTTATTTTTGCAGAGAGATGTTACTTATCTTCAAATATAATTTCCTGAACTGCTATTTTGGGGCAGAGAGGCTATATTTCAAACAT
Organism: Python bivittatus; assembly: GCF_059951505.1. Lineage (NCBI taxonomy): Eukaryota > Metazoa > Chordata > Lepidosauria > Squamata > Pythonidae > Python > Python bivittatus. Next base: position 52,837,623 of record NW_028277030.1, read on the forward strand.
ACATTTATATACATAGTATTCTGTGGCTGCTGTTCCGGACCAGTTTATCTACTAGAACTTTTGTCTTGTCTTGTTTTGTCTTTCAAAAAAAAAAAAAAAAAGTCAGTCAGAATGAGGTTCAGTTTTTTTCCAGTACCAGTTAGCCTAATCTGATAGCAATTATGGTTAAAGGTTAAAATGTACATCCCTGCTATCTTTTATCACTCTGTTAACCTTATCAAAGTGTATGGGCTGAACTAATGCTGCAGATCTTAGAATCATGGTGAATATATCTATTGATTTACAATATGCATCTTAAAAATAATCTAATGAAAGTGGTGTGTGTGTGTGAGTGTGTATATATAATATATATATATAAGGCAGAAAGAGATTATTTTACCCAAGGACTTCCAATGATCCTGTGGCTGAGCCCTGATTTATGGATCTAAAATCATGTACTCTAATGCCTAAGGGAATGTAAAGCCTTCAAAACAGTGCAATACATACAAAATGCAATGTTCAAATTTTTATAGTAGAATCTTTTTCCACACACATGCAGAGAAAGCTATAACAGCTTCTGTACCAGCTGCTACAGCCTGGAAAAAGATGTGACCAGTGCTGGCTCAAGGGTACATGGTACCCCCAGGCCATGTTGACTGATGGTGCCACCTCCTGCCAATGTGAAGGTTCACATTTTTAGAATGATTAATTTAACATTTGCTCTGTGTGATGTGACCTTGGCAACTACAGCTTTGTCTGCCACTGTGCCAGAGCAGAGTTGTCATCTATAGTCAATTGAAAATTGCTAAGCCTCAATGTAAAAATACTTAAAATCCCAGATTAACAATAAGGAAGGTTAATTCTTTTTTCTTATAGCCTTTGTTTTTGGAAGGGAGGTGGTGTTGGCACTTCCTAAGCTTTGGCACCCTACTCCAGTGCCTACTAAACCCAGCCCTGGATGTGATTACTTTAATTATTCGAAGATAAGTGTTTGTATAGCCCTACTTGTGACAAGATCATCTGAAAGCAGCAGGGGGAAATAGTATGCAGAACAAAAAGAAAACATTGTGTTTCATTAAAATATGGAAAGTTTACATCATGTCAGACACTAACCTTTTTTAGCTTATTTGGGGTCATACTATTTTTTAATGAAGCACTCTTCTCAATGTTTTTCTCTTTGACTCTGAATTTTGGTCATTTGGTACTGGATGGGGTGGCACTTCCCCAAACAGTCCCGGTGCTCAACCTGAGGGCCCTCCTAGACTCATGACTCCTGCTCAAAGAGCAGGTGGCAGTCATGGCTAGGAGGGCTTTTGCACAGCTTCTTATTGCACACCAGCTGCACCCATTTCCAGACCGGGAGGCTCAACTCACAGTCACTCATGCCCTGGTCACCTCCCAGGTGGACTACTGTAATGCACTCTACATGGGGCTGCCCTTGAAGAGTATCCAGAAGGTTTGGCTGGTGCAAAATGCAGCAGCGCAGGTAATTATGTGTGCCCCCAGGATGGCACACATTATACCTCTGCTCCGCAAGCTGCACTGGTTGCCAGTTTGCTTCCAGGTCCAATTCAAGGGGCTGTTTTTGACCTTTAAAGCCCTTCATGGCATGGGGCCAGGTTATTTGAGGGACTGCTTCTACTTGATTATATCTACCTGTCCCATCAGGTCCAGCAGAGAGTTTCATCTGGTGGGGCCCAGGAGAAGAGCCTTTTCTGTCATGGCATCTGCCCTGTGGAACATTATCCCATCCCCGAAGTGAGATTATCCCCATCCTTGATATTCTTCCAGAAGTCCTTCAAAACATGGCTGTGTCATCAGGCTTGGGTATCTCAAGGAAATGGTGATCTTATGAGATGGCTGCACTGTTTTTAACATCAATTTTTCTCTATTATCTTGTTGTTAATAATATTGCTTGACGTCTTTTTAACTGTACTTGTTTTAATATTTTGATTTTACAACTGTTTCTATTGTGTGCTACCTAGGGTCACTTTTCTGTGAGATGGGCGACTATATAAATATTTATTTATTTGAGGGCTGGTGTGGGTCTTCCGGGCTGTGTGGCCATGTTCTGGAAGTTTTGTTTCCTAACGTTTCGCCAGCATCTGTGACCGGCATCTTCAGAGTGCAGGAGCACAGACAGGAGCAGTTCTCTCTGTGCCCAGGATGATGTGACCCTTTTGTGGGTATTTATAGAGATCTTCGACAATACATGTATTTATTTATTTATTTATTTATTTATTATATTTATTACATTTATATGCCACCCATCTCCCCAGAGGGTGACTAATATGATAAATAAGGAAAATAAATAAATAAATGCATTTTCAAATGGAGCCCTAGTTCAACATTATTACAAATGATTAGTTTAATAAATGCCAGAATGATATTCGTCAGCACATATAAGTTTTACTTCTCCCATACAGAAAGTAAGAATATGTTTCTGTCACTGTTAATCATATTTTTTCCTGTTATATCTTAGACACATAGCGGATTTCCGACAGAAACACAAATGGTTTACTTCTCTCTTTCACACACACAGAAAGACAAAACAGAGACTAGAGAATAAGAGCACATATGTTGAACTTACCCATCAAACTGTAAAAGAATCTGAAATGGGCTATTTATGAAGATTTTTTAAAACCTGATTTTTTTGAAGGACGTAATTTACCTAAGATTAAGGGGCACAAATTTCCAGTTTGTTTTACTATAAGAAGTACAGCCTTCTAAAAATTAACAAACAGGGTTAGACTGCAGAATGGCCTGTGGCAACAGCTCTTCTTGATCCCTCAAAAAACCCTACAGGGATTTCACAAAGATAGAATGAAATGTGTGTTAAAACATTTATCATAGCAATGCTATTCATCATCAAACAGCTGAGATTTTATATGTTTTAAAATAAACTGACCAGCAGCACTCCATTTCAAATCCCTACTTAGCCATGAAGCTCACTAGATGACTTTGGGCCAATCACTATTTCTCAGCCTAACCAAATTTATAGGCTTGTGCTGATAGTAAAATTGGAGTGAGGAGCAGTACGCATGCCACTCTGAGCTCATGGGAAAAAGGCAAAATATAAACACAACAATAAATGATCCATTGTTTTGCTTAGCTCCCTTGGACAGATAGAGTAAGAATGTTTTGTTGTCCTTCTTTGCTCACTATGGAACTAGATCAGGCTGTCCAGAAATGTTTGGGTTTAAACTCCTATCTCTCTTGTCTTATCTTGTCAGAATTATAAGACTACAAGTCCAGCTAATATCTAGAATGCTAAAAGTTATCTACTCTCAAATTACACACACACACACACACACACACACACACAAAGTATCCCCAAATTCAATCCCTCTTTCTCTTCTGATACATAATGTAAAACAAAATACAGGGTGTAATTCATGGCTTCTAAACTTTCCTACTTACAAGGAGAAATAACAAAGGCAGAGATGTTCCAAACATGATGATCAGGATTAGACACTATGGAATCCATTAAATGGATTGGATTACACTTCTCATCATTCCTACTCCCTGACTACTGGCCAGGTTTACTGGTGGTGATGAGAGTTATAGTCCAAACTATCTGGAGGAACCAAGTTGCCTATCAGTGCATTGTGTTACTGCAGACAAGAAGAGGAAAACTAAGCCTGGTTTTTCTAGGAGAAATCACATCTTCAGAATTTTCAGAAACTTTACGGTTTCTGGGTGAGGATTGATGGTGGGTCAGACATCCCTATGAGCAGTTCCATGAGCAGGGACAGCACTGTGGTGGAATCACCAGCCAGAAGTCAGTTTCTAACTGATGAAAATCTCTCCAGAGATAAGGAGAGACCTTTGGGATTTCCCACTTTATGCTCTGGAAGAGCTGTTCCTTGCAAGGAGATCATAGGAATAGAATTTCTTGTCGACTGCAAGTTGAGCAGCTTGAATGTTGAGGGATTTACAATGTGCCCTTAACTGTTGTGCAGCCTTAATTGGACATTTGACTGGCAAGAGCCTCACTTTCTTAAACATTTTATGATTTAATTACTTTACAACCTAAGAGATATTCCAAATAGTAGTGAAGATCAAAGGCTGTCTGTGAGTGCCTTCTTTTTGAAATGAAGAAGTGGGGAGAAATGCTATTTTAAAGGATTTTAATTTAAAAGCAAAAAGCTTAACAGGATTGGGATCCAAGAAAGTTTTAAATGGAGAAAGGGGACAGTGATTTAAAAAAAAACCCCAGAAGAAATATATTTTTTTCCTGATGAAAGTGCCTTTGAAAACAACAAAAATTAATTAGACTAGCAGACCTTTGTGGGAATGCTGATCATTTATTATTAAAAAAAGATAAGGATAATATGAGCTAAACAGTGAGACACTAAACTACAGAGAGCTAATTGGGACTAAAGTGTTAAAGATAGAAAAACAGGGGGGAAAAAAGAAGCCTGCCTTTTACTTTCACCCATAGTAATTGACGTACATTCATTTCTTCACCATGGCAACCACAAGAAAAGCAGCTAAATTGGCAGAAAGACATAGGGGTTCACTAGAACAGCTTACAGATGAGGGTATTTCACTACATTTATTGTAGAAAATGTCTGAAGAATTTGGAAAAAGATTATTGCAACAGTTAAAAAGGAAATGGAAGAAGGATTTGCAGGGATTAAAATAGATGTTAAAGAAATTAAGAAGACTGAAGAATCTACAGGGCAACTGGCTGCAGACTTAAACAAATTACTGACAAAGTGGAAATTTTGGAAAGTAAGACAGAAGTTATAAATAGAGAAATGGAGAAAGATTTGGAATACTTGGCATTACTGGAACTGAGAGAAAAAGAATTTTGTTTAAGATTTAGGGCAATTCCAGAATGATGCAGAGAAGATATTAGACAAAAGATTGTTAAGTCTTTGTCTAATTTTTTGGATTGGGAGGAAGATGACACTGAGACAGAAATTGATAAGGTTTATAGGTTTAATACATGTTTTGCAAAATTAAGAAATGTTCCAAGAGATATCCTTGTGTACTTTGTTAGAAAGAAGACCAGAGATCAAGTTTTGCAGCACCATTTTAATACTAGTTTGAGGATTGATACTACAGATGTAATTGTACTTAAGGAATTCTAATTAGAATATTACATAAGAGAAAAGAATATTTTTTTCTGACAAACTTAAACAGAAAATAATTCCATTTAGATGGGATAAGTTGGAAGGGGTGAATTTTACTTTTAAAGAGCAGAAATTCAGACTGAATTCTGTGAAGAAAGCAGGAAATATTCTGGAAATTTTTAAAGAAGAACTGGAGGAAATACAAATGGAAGTTACAATGACAGATGTGACTAAACAAATACCATGACAGGTACGACAAGACATTAAAGAGGATTTCACATTGGGTGCTACAGGTATTCACTTTTCTAAAATCTTGGACTAACTATGGATTATAAATACTTAACATGGAATAAAAATGGAGCAAATACTCCTCAAAAGGGGGGGGGGATCATTATTTGAAAGAGTTAAAACAATGTGATTTGCTTACAAGAAACACACATTAGGAAAAAAAGATAAAATATTTGAGTGACAAAAATTTGGGAGAAGAATTTATTTCAGCAAGATTGGGGGAAAAAATGGAGTTGTTTTGTATATAAATCCTCAACCATATCCAGAGCTTATATTGATTGATGATCATGGTAGATATGTCAGGGTGGAAGTTAATCTACAGGGGACTAAGATATTGGTAATTTATGCTCCAAAGGAAGATAAAACTGTCAGGCAGAGTGATAATCACAAACACTCCTGTTTGTGCAGAGCGCAGCAAAAACTCCAGGAAGATATTAGCCATGACAGCAAACACAATGCAATGTCCATTTCTTGTTTCCCAAAGAAATCCAGTCAGAAAATATATACTAACTGGTGTTTATTGATAAAAAATGCAAAATTCCATAAAATGCAAATATCATACAAAATATAAAGAAAAACACATCTTCTCATTTAATGTAGCATCCAAGACTTATTAGCAACACAAGCTTAACAAAATCTCTAGCTACAAACTCTTAGAGAAGAGGTACGCTACTTGGTACTTTGTTACAACTACGTAGCCCATAAAACCTACATAGTGGCTAACACTAAAACAACTAACAACTACTCAGAGAGGCTGCACATTTTCCTCCCTTTGTATTATAGCTCTATGCCACCCCCACTGGGTAACTAGCATACACACGCCAATAGGTGGCAGTAAATAGCACAATACACAACACACAATAACAGGTGTTTTTCACATGATCTCTGTAGTCAAAATATTATTTGTTATTGTTGTAAAGATAACGGGATGAATCCTTTCCCATGAGAAAGAAAATCCTGACAAAAACAGCATTTTATAAAGGACTTATGGATAAATTATTGGATTTTATGTATGAAAATTGTTGTCTTCTTGGAGATTGAAATGGAGTGGTTTCCCCACAAAAAAATAGAACTTCTGAGAAAAATATTAAAAATACACAGAGTAAACTACCAAAGATTTTTGTTTAATTTAATGGATAATTTGAAGCTTGTTGATGCATGAAGGTATAAAAATGGTGACTGAAAAGAATATACTTATTTTTCTGAAAGACGTAGATCTTTTTCAAAAATAGATATTACTTGGATTTCTAATACTTTGATTAATCATGTTTATAAAGTGGAGACATTACCAAAGACTTTTTCAATCACAATCCAGTGACTTTAACTTTTAAAAGGAAAAAGGGATCTTTTAGATGGAGATTAAATGAGATGTTGTTACAAAAGGAAATGGTAGTGGAGGATTGTAAAAATATGTTAAAGGAATTTTTTGAGAATAATCTTAATAAAGGCATAAAAGTAAGGATGGTTTGAGATGCAAGTAAAGCTTTTGAAAGAGGATATTTTATACAATGTAATAATGAATTTAAAAAGAAAAGGCAAGAGAAAATACAAATGATTTGGATTAAAAAAAGGAAGAATTTTAAAAATCCCCATGGAAGACAACTATCACTCACCAAATTAAGCTTTTACAGAGGCAGCTATCTATGTTAACAGTGAAAGAGATGGAAATAAAGATGAACTATGTAAAACAAAGAAATTTTGAATTTGCAAATAAACCAGGGAAATGGTTGGCATACAAGTTGCAAAAAGAAAAAGAAAGTGATATTAAAGTTATAAGAAGGTAATACTGTAATAACAGATAATGCAAATATGCAAAAGTATTTCATCAGTATTATACTACTTTATACAAAGGACAAGACATTTCCTCAGAAAAAGTGGATTAATATTTATATAAAAAGAATTTACTGAAGATTACAGAGAATCAAAGACAAATTTTGAATAGACCTATAACAATAAGGGAACTGTGTGAAGCTATTAAAAAGACTAATAGGTGGAAAGAGGCTAATATAAAGAGCATTAATACCTAAAGAGGGACAAGATTTGACTTTAACAAGAAATTAACTACCAATATTGTTATTGAATAATGACTATAAGCTGTTTACAATGATTTTGGCTGAAAAGTGAAGATAATTTTACAGGATTTTATTCATGAAGATCAATGTGGATTTTTACCTAAAAGACAATTATGAGATAAAATTAGAAATGTTTTGAATATTTTGGAATATTTGGAACAACATAATGAAAAATAAGCTGCTTTGATATTCTTAGATGCAGAGAAGGCCTTTGACAATTTGAACTGGACTTTTTTGTTTAGAGTTCTGGAACATATGAAACTTGGAGATAATTTTATTAAATGAGTAAGATCAATTTATGCTTTTCAGAAAGCACAAATAATTGTTAATGGAGGATTAACAAAACCTTGTGAGATTCAAAAAAGGACAGTACAAGGATGTCTACTATCTCCACTTTTGTTCATTTTAGTTCTTGAGGTATTGAATAAAGACAAGATGAGAGAATTAGGGAAGTTAAGATCAGAAAAGAAACTTATAAGTTAAGGGCATTTGTGGATGATTTGGTATTACTTTTGGGAGATTTTCATTTTATTAGTCATGACATTTGGGAGAAAATCATTTTATTAGTCATGATATTGAGAATGTGGAATAGATATAAATCCAGGTTGTGCCCAAAAACATCTTTATGGATCTCAGCTCAAGAAGCATATCATAGAAGAGAAAGACAAAAACATATGGTTGATGTACCAGGAACTATTGAAAACCACCAAGGGAATTTAAAATTAAATCAAGAGAGCAATAGCAGAAGGATATAGTTTTCAATGGTTTTCCCCATCTACAGTTATCAGAAAGATTCAAAATGGACAAAAAGACTTATGGTATGAAGCAAAGTAAGACAGAATTTGAAGTACAATTGTGCACTGATGATGAACATTTAATTGCTAAAATGTATAAGCTTCTGTTGAAATTTGAAACAGAGGAAGAACAGGTTAAAAAATGTATGAGAAAGTGAACTAAGAATTTTGATTATAATAAACAGATGGATCAATAGGAAAATATGTGGTTAAAAGGGTTGAAAATGATGTATTGTTGGTATATGACACCAGAGAAATTACTTAAAACATATAAAGGCACTCCAAACATATGCTGGAAATGTGAATGTGAAGGTGTTAGCAAAATTTAAGAGTTTCTGATTCTCCCCAGTTAGGATTCAGTCCAGCAGAAGATCAGACACAAAAATACCAGCTGAGATTTTAAAGTTTTATTGAAATCTTGCCAATAGAGTCAGCTGGGGTCTCCCCTTAAGACAGAGAAGAGCCCTAGTCACACCCAAAAGAAGAAGATTTTATACATGTTTCTTACAAAGAGATACAGCACTTAACAAATTATTGGCTGAAATTGGCATAAGTTTTGGATCCTCCTTATTATCGGGGAAAAATTGTCTTCCTGATGACCTATTGGTTACTAGTCAGAGTTCAGGGCATCCCCCTTTGATCTTCTGACTTCTATTGTTTCCTAGAATGCAGATCGGGGTCACTTTCTCCCATATCTTTATGGCCTTGACACTTTGGGAGACAGGATGTCTGCCTAAAGCCTTTCAATGTAACAGAAATGAGGGAAATGTGTGAAGGTTTGTGCTTGGTGGACATGTAAAAAAGCTAAAAAAAAATTGCATTCAAATACATACTTTGATACAGAGGATTTTAAAGATTAACATTCAACTGAAGTCAGAAGTTTTCCTTTGAGGACTGATGGATAAAGAGTTAGAAAAAAGCCATGGAAGATTATTTCAATATAAGATTACTGCAGTGAGATTATTATATGCGCAGAGATGGAAAGATTTGACACTACCCACTATGGAGGAACGGTTGGTGAAATTGCCAGATCTTGCTGAGATGGATAAACTAACTTCTTTGGTTAGAGAAAAGACACTATCTACGTGTATTGGTGACTGGAAACCTCTTATGGACTTTTTGCATAAAAATGAAAAAAAGGAACTTGTGATTTACAGTTTTGATAATTAGTTAATATTAGATTATAGAAAGAAGAGTATTATGATGTAACTTTAGAGAGAGGTTAAAATATAATTCTACTTAATGCTGTGAAGAATATCAGAAGCCACTGCTTTATATCCTTTTTCCTTTTTTTCTATTTTTTAAACTTTTTTTCTTTTCTTCTTTACTTTATATTAGTTTGTATTAGTTTTTATCTTATTTTTTAGTTTTAATAAAAATTATATTAAAAAAAAGAATTTTCAGAAACTTCTTCTGCCACTCCTGAAGTGTTAATTTGAACATGTTATTTACCATTAATGATTCATTATAGCTATTTTTTAAAGAAAAAGGCTGCAAACCAAAAGTCTTGCTTTGAAACAGTCTGTTTATAAGCCTAAAACAGGCAGTAAGCCATCAGGACAAACCTTCAGTTCTCCTGGTAGAATTATATCACAAGCCAGCATCTCTCAGATAAATCCAGGTAACTCTCACAATGGACAGCAGAAGTAAACAATGTGTGTTGCATCAAGATTTTTGCTCACATTAGCTTCTCAACATCAAAACAACTCAATAGGATGGATAATGCTTTAAGTTACAATGCAATAAATGGGCATTATACTTGGAAAACTGGGAGATAGGGAACAAATTAAATGCAAAATCTGAAATACGTATATTGGAAACTTGAAAAGATTTGAAGTATATTGTAGATAATGTGAAGCCAGAACATAGGATCCTGCACTTACATGGTATTATGGCATGAAAGTCTATTTGACTTCTTCTTGTGTATGATTTTAAATTTTAGAATATAACAAGGAAGGAACATAGAGAATAAATTAATTAATATAAAAATCAAAATATAAAAAACAATCTGAAACAAAGTAAACAGGTTTCTTTTAGTGTATCTTAGATTTTATCTACCCTACTCTCTTTTTTTCCTGTTAAAACAGACCCATTAATTTTAGTGGAATCGGTATGAGTGAACAAAGCAATGAATACAAGTAATGCTACCAGCTTTCTAAAACAAAACAAAATCTAAGTTAATAGAGCATACTTAACATGGACCATCTAAAATCAGATAAACGTTTCTTATAATGCTTCTGAGTAAAAATGAGAGAATTTCATATTCTTTCTCCTTTTCAGTACACATGAGGAAAAAAAGGTTTCCCTTAATAACTGTGTTTCAGATTTTTGTTTAATAATTGGCTGTATTTCAGGTTTTAGAATGAAAGCACGGATTACAAAATACAATCATTTCCTTTTTATGTCTTTACCTTATGTGCTGTCTTTAGTAGAACGTTGCAATCTGTATTTATTTTGTGAGCTAGGATCATAAGTAATATAGAAGCCCAGGCTAAGTGACCAATTGTATCCGAGGTCTTGTCTGTTGTTTCTCCATTGCAGGCGGGGATCTCTTCATAGCCCCTATTTGCATGGGCTCCATGCCACTGGAATCTAAGGAAACAACAGAGATGATGATGATGATGATGATGATGATGATGATGATGATGATGATGATTTAAACTTGTATGCCTCCCTACTCTCAATGACTCAGGGTAGCTCACAACAATCCAACAAAGAAATGGGGGGAAAGTGTGAAGAAAAGCTGTGAAGCTGCTCCATCTGTAAGGTCCTCCATGCTGCAGCTCCTTGAGCCTACCATCAGTCAGCATGCAATGTTGAAATAACTCTTTCATGGTTTCTGGTGTGCCTTGTCACATTAATTCATCCCTCAGTTCATCAGAGAGCCCTTCTCAAAATTAGTCGATCAAAGCAAAATTATTCCGGTGCATATCCCTGACATACAACTGAAAATCCACTATGTGCTTGTGTATTTGGCATCCTTGTTGTCACAGTTTATAAATTTTCTGATTAGCAGTTGTACTCCTGGTGGGTTCATCAAATCAGCTGTGAACTTTGGCATTAAAATCTCAACTGCTATCTGACACAGCATTGTTGCTTTCAAAGAATGGTACTGCCTATCTGGTTCTTCCTTTTTCTTAAAAACCTGAGAATGAATACCACCTTGGTCTAATCTGTAGAGAACACTGCTGGTCTGCCTACCATGAACAATCCACAATAAGTAGTAAAGAACTGATCTTGCACCCCACCCCCAATTTCTTTCCAGCAGGCTTCCAGGTGAACAGAATATAACTGGCTGCACAGCAGCCTCTGGGGCCACTCCTGGTTGAGGCCAACTCTGGCCCAAGTACTAAGTTAACTGCTCTATGGCATTGGGCAAATTCATGATCTGTATACCTATACTGGAATACAGGTAGTCCTTGTCTTACAACCACAATTGGGACTGGAATTTCTATCGCTAAGCAATGTGGTTGCAAAGTGAGATGTCATGTGACCACATTGCTTAACGATGGCAATCCCAGCACTCCCTGTTGCAGTTGTTAAGCAAATTCCACCTGTCATTAGCTGAGGACCCTCCCCACTCCAAGCCATTCCGGGCTTGGTCCATCCCAGCCCCGAGCCTCAGAAAGTTAAGGGACTGCCTCCAACTCCTCCCACCTGTCTGTGTCCCCCCATCTCTGCCCTTTTGGCTGCCCTGCACCCTGCCTTGCGGGGCAACAAGCAGCCCCAGAACCACATGGCAGGAATCTGCAGCCAGGAATCTGCAGCCACCTCAGCCCAGTCCCAGTTGCAGCTGCCCTTGCTACCCTGCACTCTGAGATCCCTGCTGCCCTGCGCTCTGCCACCCCAGCTTACCTTTGCTATCTTCTTGCTCTTGCTGCTGACAGGGCAGGTTGGGGCTGGGCTTTGTGCTGCGCTGCACTGCAGCTCTGGGGCTAATTTTGCAGTGCAGTGCAAGCAAAGCCTGGGCCCCAGCCTTTGCACCTTTGCACAAAGCCCCTTTGCGCCATGCTCCTGGACTCCAGCCTGGCCCAGCAGCATGGTGCAAAGCCACAGCCACCCCCAACCCAATTCCAACTGCAGTCGCACTTGCCAGCCTGCACTCCACGGCCCCCAATGCCCTGTACTCTGCCACCCCAGCTGACCTTTGCTGTCTTCTTGTTCCTCCTGCTGCTGAGGCTTGCCCAGCCTGGCACTTTGTGAGGCAGCTGCTGGCCATGTGAGACCATCTTCCCCAGGTCTTGCAAGAAAACCACATCATCAGCAGGGTGGTATGGGGCCAAAAGGGTACAGATGGGAGGGAGATAGATGGGTGGAGGGAGTTGAAGCGCCCATGTGGTTGTACGTGCAGGTGGGCTGCCAAGCACCTGAATTTTGATCACATGCCCACCGGGGCACTGCAACAGCTGTAGCTTCAGGGATTGGTTGTAAGTCCCTTTGTTCAGTGCCACCGTAACTTCGAACATTTGCTGAACAAATGGTTAAAAGTCAAGGACTACCTGTAACATCTCTGTCACTTGCTCTGCTGACAATGGGTTACCTCAAGGATCCAAAGCCATCTCAAGGTCTGTTACACAGGATCCAATGCTCTCTGATGAGAAGTAAGGAGACTTTCAAATTTATGCCAAGCCCTGCCAAGCTAAAGAAAGTAAGAACCACTTGGATTTTTGGAAAGGTCTTTATTGCTAATAGGGTAATGTAACAGAATCTTAAAAGCCCACCCAAGTAATTCACTACACAACTTATATCTAGTGTAATTAAGGTACTATTACTCTGAGTCTCTTTCTTATACTTCCCTCTACCCCTGGGTTCAAGAAACTTTTTTTGTAACAATCCATAACTGTCATGTTGCCTTGTCTGCATTCCCATGGTCTGTTAGACATTCCATTATAACTGCCCTCTGCTATCATTATCACTAAAGTGAAAGGTCATTCTCATTTGTCTGGAGATGAACTGGCTGATTCCTGTGCTAAACATGTAGCAGTCCAGTCTCCAAAGGTTACTGCAGAATGCTCTCTTTCCTTTTTCTTTGTCTTCTTTAGGAATAACTGGATTCAGGTGGAATGCTTCCTCAGCCCCCGGGAGCTCTGCAGCCTCCAGATGGTCATTTAGTTGCTTCTTCTTTCCTTTCTCCTGTTCCCCACTTAGTCCATTCAAATGAATACATGGACAAAGACAGGGAGCGGGGATACAAAATGAAATGAACACATATTGGTGGGGACATAGGATCACATCTATATTACAAGAAGTGGCCCAGTCTTGTCTTGAATGTCTACTGCACAATGTTGAGAAGCCTTTGCAACCTTTTTCCCCTGTCCCTTCCCCTGCCAAAAGGATCTCTTTAAAGCCCAGTTTCAAATGGTCTTCATTGAAATGACACTTGCTCAAAGTTACAAGTATGTTCTTATCACTGTTAGCAGGTTTAGCAGATGGCCTGAGGTTTACCTTTGCAGGAAAGCTGATGCTGTTACAATGGCCAAAAAGCTGGTAAAGGAACGGATCCTTCACTTTGGTATACCTTCCCATATAAATTCTGATAGAGAAACACATTTTGTTAACCCCATAATTACTGTGCCAGCTGAACCATTTCAAATTGATATGCATTTTTATTATGTTTTTTCATCTACAGAGCTACAGATTATTGGAATGACTTAAAAGAATATTGAAAAAGATTTCTAAGATCTGTAGTCAATCTAACTTAAAATGGCCAGGTGCTTTTCCTCTTGCCCTAATGTTCAGCCATTCTAAGAGAATCACTGAATTGACTTAGCATGAGATTCTTATAGGCTATCTGATGTAAACACGGACTGATGATGAACTTCTCTCTTATTGACTGCAGTAAAGTAAAGTGTTGATATCTGTGAATACCACCATCAAACTTTCATGTTTCAGCATTTTCCAACTAGGCCATCAGATGTTTATGAAGATCCACCAGCAAAAATAACTCATACAATCTCAGTAGAAAAGGCTCTTCTAAATTCTCCTAATAACTCCTTCAGCAGTAAAGATTGTCAGCCTGGATTCTGAGATTCATCAGATGTGCTGTAAGATTACCTAAGCTTTCCCAGAGGAATGTTAAACTGCTTTCTATTGTGGATGAATCTTATACTTCTTTTGCATAAATCAACTGAAAGCATTAATTCTCAGCTGTGTGCCTTGCTACTTGAGAAGATCATCTTTTTAGTGACAGTAACTTTTTCTGGTCCTCCTATCAAGAGTGTAGCAAGATTAGCTGTTTAATCTTTGAACAATTTAGTTATTATCATTTTTTGTTATGTCTGTAGACTTTTTGTTTTACAAATTATCCCACCATTCCCTTACTTGCTTGTATCAAGCATATGACTAACCAAGATTATGTAGAAAGGATTGACTTCCAGGATGTAACACCAAACGCTCTGGAAAAGAGAGACAAACTTTAGTTTTTTCTAAGTGTCTTTATTATAATGAATTGCTATGCTTCAGGCATGTTTCTCTTGTTGATTGGATATGGAATGAATGAACAGTAGTATAATGATGACATCTTGGTACTGCTTTTTAGAAAAGCACTTCAGTTAGCAAACATCACTAGGACCTCTTAGGTATGCCATCATACTCCTATTAGCAGCCATGGGGGCATTCCCCTAGCCCCATGCCCTTCAAATGCACCTGTTTTAGTTCAAGCTTCCAACAACTAAATAAATTGAGTGACCAGCATGCAAATTTGTCCAGGTCTGTTTGGTATCAATATGATTGTGAAACTAATTTGCATGCTGGTCACTCAATTTATTTAGTTGTGCTCAGTAGGAAAGGGATATATTGTCTTTCCAACAATAGTACAATACCTTTCCTAAGTAATTGAATTCGCAGATGAACACAAAGGCAGGATTGTTAGTTCAGTAAAATTAGGATTAGAGTTCCTCTGACAAGTTACAGTGTGTGGGAAGCCAGCTTGGCTGTCATGGGTAATCTTCAATTCCTAGAAAATGGAAAAGCAGAAATAGCGATCACTGTATCTCTAGGACATTGCATTGTATATTATTTTCCCTTTGATGGATAGTGTACCTCAAAGGATGACCCATCTGTTTGCTCCAAATGATACTGTAGCTTTACCAGGACTCTACTGAAGACTTATCTTGGTGCCATTCAGGCCAAGTATATATGGAATATAAATACTTTGATAGAGACCCACCCGCCACACTAGGAATCTTCCCCACTCAAAAGAAAGGATAATGAAACCTCACAAACGATGGCATTTTAGCTTGGCTTGAAATAGGGAATCACAAGTTCTATAAACTAGCTCTACACATCAAGCGAAAGGTTAGATAAAGATTTATCTCTGTATATCAGCTCCATGCCTCAGCCATTGCATCAGTTCAATGCATCCACATTGTTTCATGGATCAGAATGGGAAGAAGAATAAAAAGCAATTCAAAGCACTCAGAAGGAGAAGGATTTGATATTGGCCTCAGGGGTGTAGAATATTCTATATTAACAAGTATTTTCTCTTTCTCTCAAAAATACAACCATCTGGCCTTTCTACTTTGCAAAGGTAGTTTTCTTGTAGGCCAAGTCAATTAATAGCAGAATTTGGAAGGGATACGTGACACAGATGATCATCTATGTGTGATCTTGTTGCCTATGAAGCTTACGCACCCCAGTGGCATGGAGCTGGAAAGAATCTAGTCCCTGAATTTGAGACAGAAACACTCAATACCTTTGCAAAGTGGCTTTTTTGCCCCCCTCCCTCCAGACAATATGAACTATAAGTACTTCAGGCAAAGCAAAAGGCATTTATTAAGGGCAGGAGGTCAAGTCTTTATATAGAGTTACATACAGTACATTTGATATTTGTGATAGATGTGTCATGAAGCAGTGAATTAAACAATACAAGACACTGATCCTAGATAACATTCCACAAGTGGCAAATTTATGGGTTACATCCCTTTCTTTCTCACCAAGGTTTATTTCGTTCTTAACACTTGCCAGTATATTCAAGGACTTCAGAATATACTCCAATTGTTTAGTTTCTGAAAAGGCTAGTTTTTGGGGGGGGTTCCGCTTCAAAGGAAATGGCATTTGGCTGAAAGGAAAAAAAAAAAAACTGGTTTCCTAAAGTTAAAAAAAAAAAAGGCATAGATTGCCATTCTAAAAATGCTAATATCACTTTTAAAATGCTAATAATGAAGGCTAGAATTCCAGGTAACAATCCTATAGTCCACTATAAAAATTGTGTCTCTAATTCCTATCTATCTATCTATCTATCTATCTATCTATCTATCTATCTATCATCATCTATATCATCTATCTATCTCTAGACTACTGCAAAAGGACATCCAAATAATAATAATAATAAAACCTGAAATACATTTGCTTTCTGGTGATGCACCTGGCTCTAGAAATAAAAACCTTCAACTTCTTGTGGTCCAGTGCAGGCCCTGAGGGAGAATGACTAGTTGCTTAGCAACCCTGATCCTTCCATAGAACTGAAGTGAAATAAATTGGCTGGAGCCAAAAAGTCCTTTCACCCTACTTCCTTAAAGTCAAATTAAAGTAGAAGAGTCGCATAGAAAAGAGTCAATGGTATCAAATCTGATCACTATCTTAAAAAGAAAAGGGGGGGGGAATAAAAAGACCTTGATTTTGTAATTTGGGAGGTATGTAGAAAACACAGGCAGTAACATGGGAACTGAGGAAGAAATGGGATTTTTAAAAGATGGTGCTCTAGGGTTTTTAAGTGAGTGCCTTCATTTCAGAGACATTTTATAGAGTTGTAGAATATGAGGCTTGGACTGGATCTTGGAGAACATCTACTCCACCCCCCGGCCTGTGCAGGAATCTTCTACTGCAGCATCCCTGACAAGTGGCTTTAAGCTGTTCTGCCCAAGGAGAGTCCATCATTTACTGAGGTAGCCTATTTCACTGTTGTAAGCAGGAATTTTTTCCTGATGGCCAACCAAAATTTACTTCCTTGTAATTTAAACCAATTATTTCTTGCCCTGTTTTCTGGAACTACACTGAACAACTTCATTTTTGTAACCATCTACAGTCTGCCTATTAACCCCAAAGGGCCAATGAGGCATATTATAACAGCATTTGACAGTATATAATCCATAATAAGATTCATGGATCCTTCTAAACTATCATTTGTTTAACCCACAATAGGCTGGATTCCTTCCTTATTCTAAGCTATAAACAATAATTTATAACTCACAATAGCTGAGTCTGCATTGTATGCTAACCCAGAATAAAACAAACCACAATAGGCTTAGTATGATGTGTAAACTCAGCCAATATAGAAGCAACCAACTAAATGCTGGATTGAGCAATAAAAAAATGATTTTTAAAAAGCTGAAGCAAAACCAATTCAACCACATGCCACAAATGTAAATAAAAAACCAGAGTAGTAATGCTTTCCAAGGGAGGGAGCTCTATAATTTGGACCTTCCGCCTCGAAACAGCTTATCCTAAGTCCTAACTGCAACAGAATGATTGAACTCCACTGATGACCATAGTCGGCAGCTTGGTTAATATGCAGCTAAATTTGTGTAATTGTGATATTGAGCCTGTTGGACCTGAGGAAGTGGACAGGGTCCTTAGGACTGGGAGCTCAGCCACCTGCTCTTTAGATCCATGCCCTTCTGGCTTGTGAAAGCAGCCTGGGGGTTGGGATGTTGTGTGAGTGGGTTTTAGCAGTGAATTCTTTTTGAGTGAGGGGGTTGTTCCTTTGCCTCTTAAAGAGGCTTTGGTTCACCCCCTCCTCAAGAAGTCATCACTGGACCCCACTATACTGGACAATTTTCATCCAGTATCTAACCTCCCCTTCTTGGGGAAGGTAGTTGAGAAGGTGGTTGTGCAGCAGTTTCAGAGGACCTTGGAAGAAATGGATTATCTGGATCTTTTTCAGTCGGGATTCAGGCCCTGTTATGGGACAGAAATGACATTGGTCGTGCTTTCGGATGACCTCTGGCAAGGGCGGGATGGGGGTTGTGCATCCATCCTTGCCCTACTTGACCTCTCTGCGGCTTTCAATACAATCAGCCATGTATGCTTCTGGATTGGTTCAGAGGATTGGAGTGGGCAGCACGGTGTTGTGCTGGTTCACCTCCTTTCTCTGGGGTCAATTCCAGTCGGTGGTGATTAGAAAGGAGAGATCTTGCCCTCGGCCCCTACTATGTGAGGTGCCGCAGGGTTTGGTGCTCTCTCCTCTTCTATTCAACATCTACATGAGGCCACTGGGTGAGCTCATCTGTCACCATGGGGTGAAGTATCATCAGTATGTTGATGATACCCAACTATGT
Source organism: Python bivittatus (assembly GCF_059951505.1). Lineage (NCBI taxonomy): Eukaryota > Metazoa > Chordata > Lepidosauria > Squamata > Pythonidae > Python > Python bivittatus. Next base: position 52,856,114 of record NW_028277030.1, read on the forward strand.
ATCTTTGTCCCTGACAAATTAAGTGATGCCATGAATATCTTATCCTGTTGCCTGGAGGCTATGAGGGTCTGGATGGGGAACAATAGGCTTCAGCTGAACCCTGGCAAGACTGAGTGGCTTTGGGTTTTGGTGGCCTGCCGGATCTAGGACTATATCATGGGTTGCATTGTCCCAGACAGATCCAATGTGCAATCTGGAGGTCCTCCTGGACTCATGACTCCTGCTCAAAGAGCAAGTGGCAGTTGTGGCTAGGAGGGCCTTTGCACAGTTTTGTGTTGTGAACCAGTTGCACCCATTCCTGGATTGGGGGGCTTTGCTCACAGTCCCCCTTCATGGATCACTGCCTTGTCGTGGCGAAGGGGCTTGCGTAACTCAGTGAAGCCATGAGCTATACCGTGCAGGGCCACCCAAGACGGACAGGTCATGACAGAGAGTTCTGACAAAATGTGGTCCACTGGAGAAGGAAATGGCAACCCACTCCAGTATCCTTGCCAAGAAAACCCCATGAACAATGTTAAAAGGCTAAAAGATATGACGCCGGAAGATGAGCCCCTCAGGTCGGAAGGTGTCCAATATGCTACTGGGGAAGAGCGGAGGGCAATTCCAAGTAGCTCCAGAAAGAGTGAAGCGGCTGGGCCAAAGCCGAAAGGACGTTCAGCTGTGGATGTATCTGGAAGCGAAAAGAAGGTCCGATGCTGTAAAGAACAATATTGTATAGGTACCTGGAATGTAAGATCTATGAACCAAGGCAAGCTGGATGTGGTCAAACATGAGATGACAAGACTGAACATCGACATCTTGGGAATCAGCGAACTGAAATGGACGGGAATGGGTGAATTTAATTCGGGTGACCATTATATCTACTACTGTGGGCAAGAAACCCTTAGAAGAAATGGAGTTGCACTCATAGTGAATAAGAGAGTGGGAAAGGCAGTAATGGGGTACAACCTCAAAAACGACAGAATGATCTCAGTGCGTATCCAAGGCAAACCATTCAATATCACAGTCATCCAAGTCTATGCCCCAACCACTGATGCTGAAGAAGCTGAAGTTGACCGCTTCTATGAAGACCTACAACACCTTCTAGAACTAGCACCAAAAAGATGTCCTTTTCATCATAGGGGATTGGAATGCTAAAGTAGGAAGTCAAGGAGTAATCGGAATAACAGGCAAGTTTGGCCTTGGAGTACAAAATGAAGCAGGGCAAAGGCTAATAGAGTTCTGTCAAGAGAACAAGCTAGTCATAGCAAACACTCTTTTCCAACAACACAAGAGACGACTCTACACATGGACATCACCAGATGGTCAATACCGAAACCAGATTGATTATATACTTTGCAGCCAAAGATGGAGAAGCTCTATACAGACAGCAAAAACAAGACCAGGAGCTGACTGTGGCTCAGATCATGAGCTTCTTACTGCAAAATTTAGGCTTAAATTGAAGAATGTAGGGAAAACCACTAGACCACTCAGGTATGACTTAGATCATATTCCTTGTGAGTACACAGTGAAGGTGATGAATAGATTTAGAGGATTAGATTTGGTAGACAGAGCGCCTGAAGAACTATGGACGGAGGTCCGTAACATTGTACAGGAGGCAGCAACTAAAACCATCCCAAAGAAAAAGAAATGCAAGAAAGCAAAATGGCTGTCTGATGAGGCTTTACAAATAGCTGTGGAAAGAAGGAATGCGAAAAGCAAGGGTGAAAGGGAAAGATATAAGCAACTGAATGCAGATTTCCAGAGAATAGCAAGGAGAGATAAGAAGGCCTTCTTAAATGAACAATGCAAAGAAATTGAGGAAAACAATAGAATGGGGAAGACTAGAGATCTCTACAAGAAAATTGGAGATATGAAAGGAACGTTTAGTGCAAAGATGGGCATGATAAAGGACAAAAAGGCAGGGACCTAACAGAAGCAGAAGAGATTAAGAAGAGGTGGCAAGAATACACAGAAGGACTATACAAGAAAGATCTTAATGTCCCTGATGTCCACGCTGGTGTGATCACTGACCTTGAGCCAGACATCCTAGAGAGTGAAGTCAAGTGGGCCTTAGGAAGCATTGCTAACAACAAAGCTAGTGGAGATGACAGTATTCCAGCTGAGTTATTTAAAATACTAAAAGATGATGGTGTTAAAGTGCTGCACTCAATATGCCAGCAAGTTTGGAAAACGCAACAGTGGCCACGGGATTGGAAAAGGTCAGTTTACGTTCCAATTCCAAAGAAGGGCAATGCCAAAGAATGTTCAAACTATCGCACAATTGCACTCATTTCACATGCTAGCAAGGTTATGCTCAAAATCCTACAAGCTAGGCTTCAGCAATACATGAACCGAGAACTACCGGATGTACAAGCTGGGTTTCGAAGAGGCAGAGGAACTAGAGATCAAATCGCCAACATTCGCTGGATAATGGAGAAAGCACGAGAGTTCCAGAAAAACATCTACTTCTGCTTCATTGACTATGCAAAAGCCTTTGATTGTGTGGATCACAACAAACTGTGGCAAATTCTTAAAGAGATGGGGGTACCAGACCACCTTACCTGTCTCCTGAGAAATCTGTATGCGGGCCAAGAAGCAACAGTCAGAACCGGTCATGGAACAACCGATTGGTTCAAAATAGGAAAAGGTGTACGACAAGGCTGTATACTGTCACCCTGCTTATTTAACCTATATGCAGAGTACATCATGAGAAATGCCAGGCTGGAAGAATCACAAGCTGGAATCAAGATTGCAGGGAGAATCATCAACAACCTCAGATATGCAGATGATACCACCCTAATGGCAGAAAGTGAAGAAGAACTAAAGAGCCTCTTGATGAGGGTGAAAGAGGAGAGTGCAAAAGCTGGCTTGAAACTCAACATTAAAAAAACTAAGATCATGGCATCTGGACCCATCAATTCCTGGAAAATAGAAGGGGTAGAAATGGAAGCAGTAACAGACTTCATTTATTTGGGCTCCAAGATCACCGCAGACGGAGACTGCAGCCATGAAATTAAAAGACGCTTGCTCCTTGGGAGGAAAGCTATGGCAAACCTAGACAGCATATTAAAAAGCAGAGACGTCACCTTGCCAACAAAGATCCGCATAGTCAAAGCTATGGTTTTTCCAGTAGTAATGTATGGCTGTGAGAGCTGGACCATAAAAAAGGCCGAGCGCCGAAGAATTGATGCCTTTGAACTGTGGTGCTGGAGAAGACTCTTGAGAGTCCCCTGGACTGCTAGGAGGTCAAACCAGTCAATCTTAAAGGAAATTAACCCTGATTGTTCATTGGAAGGACTGATAATGAAGCTCAAGCTCAGATACTTTGGTCACCTAATGCGAAGAGAGATCTCTTTGGAGAAGACCCTGATGCTGGGAAAGATTGAAGGCAAAAGGAGAAGAGGACGGCAGAGGATGAGATGGTTAGATAGCATCATTGAAGCAATGAGCATGAAACTGAGCAAACTCAGGGAGGCAGTGAAGGACAGGAAGGCCTGGCGCAATATGGTTCATGGGGTCACGAAGAGTCGGACACGACTTAACGACTAAACAACAACAACAAGCTCACAGTCACTCATGTCCTAGTCACCTCCTGATTGGACTATTGTAATGCTCTCCACATGGAACTGCCCTTGAAGAGTATCTGAAAGCTTCAGCTGATGCAGAATGCACCAGCACAGGCAGTTATGTGTGCTGCTAGATCAGCACATGTTTCACCTTTGCTCCATGAGCTGCATTGGTTGCTAGTTTGCTTCCATAAGGTGCCCACCTTATGGAATATTCTCCCCCCCCCCCCGAAGTGAGATTAACTCCATCCCTGTTAATGTTCTGGAGGTTCCTCAAGACCTGGCTATGTCATCATGCCTGGGGGTCCCAGGGAACTGGTGAAACCCTAAGATGGCTCCATTATTGTAGTAAACATTCACCCTTTCTTGTACCTTGTGATTTTTATATTTGTAATTATGATTGTTTTATATATTTATTGTTTTAATTAATTGTTGCAGCTGCCCAGAGTAACTTTTTGTGAGATGGGCAGCCATATAAATTGAATAAATAAATACATTGTTGATTGACATCATACATCACCATTGAGCAACTAAAGAAAACATGCCATTACTAGTCTCAGTTACTGTAGTCCTAGATTTCATTAAGAAATAACCTTAGCTAAAGTAGTCTAGGTTATTTATTAGATCAAGACATTTCAAGATTCTTTGCTCTTAAAAGATTTTTTGAAGTCAGTCATGTGAAGACTGTCTCTTATACACGTACACACACAGCCATATATGCAGACCATTTTGAAAAGGAAAGATGAAAGGAGAAGCATCAAAGTTTTTCACTTTCTCTCTCTCTTTTCTCTTGAACAAATGCTCATAGCATGTAATTGCTTCCTTAAAAATTGTCAGCTTTAATATTTGCTAGCCTTACACAAGAACTTTGGTTTACATAAATGTGATTTAAAATTCTGTAACTCCAACATTATTGGACAGTGTGATGCCAGCTTTGTTACTCTATTATGTTACACAAGCCATAGAATTATTATACTTTATTACCCATATCTAATGAGCTGGGAAAATGGGTCAAGTTACAAAAATTAATTTATCATCTCAGTAACATTGCACATAGGTCCAACTGCCTATTAAATGTTTCTTGTGTATCTAGATTTCCATGATTTAGATCTGAGGCCATTTATATAAATGAGATTAAATCACTCCAACATGCATTCTGAGGCATTTTTAAAGTTGATTTATCTTAATAGGTTTTGCAAGAATATACACAAATAGGAAAAAAAGAAAGGAAAACATAAAAAAAACAAAAGAAAGCAATAATACATTTAAATTGTATTTTGAATATGTTTATCAAAGCAGAAATCAATTAGTATTTTGTTGTGAATTAATCTTACATTCTCATCAGTGTTACACAGAGGAAGTTTCACATTCAACAAAGATGGAGAATTCTAATGGTGAGGAAATCTGGGCATTAGCAATAGCCTGTGTTTTGAAAAGTTAACATTGTCTTTTATTTGCATCAACTGACAGCATATCTATGGTGTGTGTGTAAGCTATCACATTTACTAAAGGTGAGAATAGATTTAAATGTGCACTTACTGAGCTAAAAGGTTCTGACTGGAAAGGAGCATCAAGGAAAAAAAAAAAACAGAAAAAAGGCAAGATGAAGCTTAAATATAGCTGAAGAAAGCTTCAAATGACTCTTGTGAACTAAATTATAACTCCTGCAATACAAAACATGAAATTCCAGGCATTGTTTTCTTGCAGTTATCCCTTCCAAGGTACTTCTACATAGAGTTTATGCCATTTTATTTTAATAACAACTGATCAACTCCTTACCTCTGTGACTGGAAAGAGAATTATAAACTCTGTGAAATAATTTTTTAAAAAATGGAATTGGTTAAGATTTTGGGAAGAACCATCCTGCTTCCCCAAAATTTCCCACAAGCCCAGAAGATTTGGAGTTTTTGTGTTTTGACATTAAATTATTATTATTTACAGAATTTTCACAAAGAGCTCAGATGACAGGATACACCAGTGGTAATTTTCCAATCTTTTCCCACCACTTCTTCAATTATTTTTCTTCCTGGGAAAAAATATTAAGTGTACACAAAATACACAATGCCTTTTGAATGGAAGCTCCAGGAATTATCAGTTTGGGAACACCCTCTGCAAAATTTTACGTTAATAGAGAAAGCATTTACAGGAGAACAAATGATTCCATGCTGAAAATATTTTTGCTAAAATTCATAGGATTATTATGAATAAACCTTTATGTACATTCATAGGATTATTAAGTAAACATTATTCCTGTACAATGTTAGAAAAGTTTACATGGCTTAACTTACAAAGGCAAATGATGTTTCAGTTATCATAATAATAATAAAAAATTCTCTCCTATATCTCTCTGGTTTTAAAGTAGAAAAATAGCAAATTTGATTTGCGCTGCTCTGTAATTGGCTTTGATTCAAATGGGTTTCCTGGCAATTATGAGATCTCTAGAATTGCCTCCATGCTACAAGGCTAAATCAGTTCAATATTAATTATCTGGCTCAAGGAATCCTGTCAAGTGTAATCTTGTGAAAGAAATAAGAGACCACTAGATGAAAATTCTCAGCAATTTCATCAAATTACAATTTTCAGTATTTTTGTGGAATGTGTAAAAGAGATAATGATTTAAAGGCTGTTCGTAGATGCTTGCATTCTTTTCTGAATGAAAGCTGATGATGCCCTTGCATAAAATCTATACAGATTTATTGCTAAGTAAGAAGCAATCTTCCTCCTCCCCCTCTTGATACATGGTCTCACTCATTCATGACTCTTTCAGATAGAGATATCACTCCATCAATGGAGATTACCCCCTGGCATACACGTGTGTAGGCAGTCACATCACATCCTTTCTTCTTCTTCAGTCACTCATTGGAGAAAGGAAATTTCCCTGTTTCTCCAAAACACTCAAGTGAAACAGGAGAACATTGAGATTTACTATAGTCACATCTGTCTGGGGACAATGTTGTGGGAATCAAGTGGGTCATCATTGCTGGACTTCCATTTATGATTGCCCTCAAGCTTTCTCCCATTTCTGTTTCAAAAGTTTGTTCAGAATAATATCAAATAGTGCAGTGTCTGAAATTCTGTATACCTAGCAATATAGACTGTCAGCTTTTAACATTTAACCTCATCAGCACATAAAATACATTGTGTATGAATCTTGAGAAAGATGTTTAGAATGTTAAAAAGTACCGAGATAATTCATTGATAAAATAGGAGAATTTATGTAAACAAATAAGCTTTGGGATGGGATGCCTGATGGACTCAAATTATACAAACACTAATTATTTAAAGTGGGTTAATTAATGTAACAGTAGTGCACAAAAGCTCTAAATTGAAAAGGACTAAAGAAAATAAATATATCAACAAAATTAGAAAGCACCGCATGGGGCATAATTAAGTATTTAAACTGAACAAGGAGATACAAGAAACTATGCAACCAACTCAAAGGACTCAGGGGAATGATATTACTTTTGTTCAGAGTGTTGGGGTGGATGAGTTACTATATAGCAAAATTAGTGTAAGACAGCTGGTGAAAAGAATTGTTATACCATGTATTCATGATGTTTTGCTTTATAAAAATATGTTTGAAATCTCTATTGCTTTCTGGCTCAGGGTTTGTAAAGTTAACCGGTTAACAGTTGGAGAGATTTTAACATCCCATTACTGCTAAATCTTGATGTGAATTACCTCTGATGTGTAGCTATTCAGCCAAATAGGGGCTGGGTATCTGAGGAGACATCTATCTCTGATAGTTTCTGCTTGGGCTGTATGATCTGAGTTGTTAGGTTCCTGGCCCCTTCAGTTAAACAATGTGATATGATGGGACCCAGAAAGCGGTCCTTCTCAGTGGCATTATCTGTTCTTTGGAACAGCATTCCCTCAGAGATTTGTATGGCCCCTACCCTCACCACATTTAAAAATCTGTTTTGTTTGGGTTTTTTTTCCTTTCCCAGGCTTTGCCCTAGGGCCAGCAGCAAGCCTCTTATAGAATTCTGCAGGTTAGTTTGAATGTTTTCACTTCTTTCACTTGTTCTTTTCTTCAGTGCTGTTTTTAATGTGGCACGCTGCTCAGATTGGACTCAGGCGGCCTTATAAATTTGACAAATAAAAAAATACACAGCAAAATCCTCTTCCCAAGGATGCAAAACATTATGGAAGCAGTAAGGATATTTTGGGTTATAAAATATAAACCTGGGACCTGAACTGACAGGATTAGCTGAATTAAACTATAGTTTCCTTTTATTGTTTATTGATTAGTCAAAGGACCATATCAAATGAATTAAATTATAATGGCACTGACTTATATAGCTTCCTGTACATTTTGGCTTCATGAACACGTCTACATTTCCCTTTCTCCAGTTTTTATCAGCTATGCTTATCTCACTCATACAGCACATTTGCTGGGCATACTCTGAATTAATTGGGATTTACTTTTGTATAAATGGATACAGGACTGAAACCACAATGTCCTTTCCTGCAGGTAGCCAAGTGTTCCACAATTTAACTTATCGATAGCTGGTTAAGCACATCATGATCCATTAACTGTAAAATACTTCAGTAAGGAGTTTGATATACAGCACATTCCTGTGCATATTTGCACAGAATTAAGCTCCATACCCAGAGAAATCTGCACAGGATTACTGTTATGGAATAGTGCAATATCTTAATATGTAATGATTATTGATTATGTGCCATCAAGTCGGTGCTGACCTTTAGTGACCACATAGATTGTCTCCATGACAGTCTGTCCCTAACTTGGTCCTTCAGGTCTTCCAATGGTGCACCCATTGCCACTGCAACGGAGTCCATCCACCTTGCCACTGGTCATCCTCTTCTTCTTTATCCTTCTATCTTTCCCAGCAGTAGAGCCTTCTCCAAAAAGCTAAGTCTTTGCATGACCTTAACATGTAAGCCACTGAATAAAATCCTAAGTAGAGGCATCTTGTAGTTGCTCCAAAACCTGTCTTGTTCAGCATTCTGTTTCTTCATTGGCCAGGCAGAAGCCCCAAATGGGAAATGAATGCATTACTTTTGCATCACCTTGTATGGAGAAATATACAGCCTCTGGTATGGCATGTAACATAATTATTAATTATTAAACAATTCATCATTAACCAATTACTGTCTTACCTTCCATGAAATTAAATCTCCTTTTAAAGTTGCCCAGACTGATAGGAATTCCTTGATCATCTGTTAGGGAATTCCAAAATTTAATCCAATGCTGCCTGAAAAATGCTCCTTTTTACTTTTCTTGAATTTCCTGCCATTCAATTTCATTGGATTACATCACATTTTAAGAGTTTTAAAGAAGAAAGTAAATTCATTACAACCCTTTTCTATAATGATTGAATTTATCATGTCTTATTTACTTGCTGTTTTGCTAATTAAAAAAAACCCTCAAGTCTGGTAACTTTCTCTTGTTGGGGATTTAAGTCAGTCTTTCTACCATTTTTGTAGTCTTTTTTTCTGTTTTTTGTTCCAATTCTGTATCTTCTTTGGGATTCAGTCAAGACAACTATAGACAATTATATTATAATAACTTACATAACAATATTATTATACCATAATTTTATTTTGTATTCATTTTCTAATGATCCTCAGAGTGGTATTAGACTTTCACAATAGCTATACATTGAATTGACTTTTCCATTAGCTACCTGTCACAACACCATGATCTCTTTCCTAGAAAATAACATCTTCAAATTTCATCAGTATAAACGTGAAGTGAGATTTTTTTTCCAAATGTGTGAAGCATTTCTTTAGCTTACACCAAATCAAATATTCTAAGTTCAGTCTCATTCCCCCAGTTTTGTCAACCTGCATTTGTGGCTTCCCTACTTTTTATTTATTTTATTTATTTAAAAGATTTCTATAGCCACCCATCTTATATTACATAACCCTGGGTGGCTTTTTCATTTTCTGAATCAAATCTACTTTTCTAAAGTTAAATCTGATGTTGCTAATTAACCAGCAACTTTTACATATACATCATACCTAAATGCATTGTTATCACTGTTCTCACCCCACTCCCTTCTAGCACTGAAGATGTTACCTAGCCTGGTAACAAAACATTTGCAAGAAAACAACCAAGCTCAGAGAACCCCAAGGACTCCACACATCACTGTTTTGAATTTGGTCAAAAACACATTTCACACGAGCTCCCTGGATAGCATTTATGATTCTGTCGAAGGTTTTATTTCCTCTGGTTGTAGGGTTTCCAAATTTGATCTCAAAATTCATAATCTGAAAGCCTCTATCTTCTTTTTCTTTTCCCCATTCAGTCATATGTTAGCACTGGAAAGACCATTGCTTTAATTATCCTGATCTTGTTTTCACTGAGTATCTTTGTATTTCATGAATTTGTCTAAGTTTAGTGTCCTGTTTATTTCTCCAAAACATTATTTACATTTTTCATCTATTCCTCGGCCAAAGAAAGCAAAATTATCTATCATCTTTACCTCTTCACCATAAATTGTAAATTCACCAAAAATGTAGGTTGACATTACCTTTATCTTTTTAATCTTTAACATTAATCTGGATTTTTCACTTTGTATTTTTATTTTCATAGCAAGTTCTTCAAATCTTCTTTACTTCCACCTAACGAAGTGTCACCTCACCTATCAAATTCTTAGTGTTTCAGCCTACTATTTTGATTTTGTCTGTCATCACTTCCAATTCTGCCATTCTTATAATATATTCACTGTATAATAAATATGGCAGAAAATATGCATCTTTAGAGGATTCCTTTTCCTATTCTGAACCACTCTGATTTTGTAAATTCTCACAGTAGCTTTATATTCATTGTAAAGATTTCTCAGAAGACCAGTCAGGTACTTTGGTACATCTAATTAGTCTTAAGATATTCAACATTCTGGCATGATTTACATAGTCACAGGCATTACTGTAAATCTCTTTTTTTATATTCTCTTGTTCTCTCTATTGTCCATCTCATGTTAGTTACCTGAATTTGTGCCCTTCAGCCTTTTCTGAAATCTACCTGTTCATTTGTCATTTCTGTCTCCGTGTATCTTTATTTATGTTTCTATTATTCTTTGTAAAATTTTAAGCAAAACTTGCTTGCTTGAGGAAATAATGCAATGGTTCAGTAATTTGTACAATCTTTTGAATCTTCCTTCTTCAATATAGAAATATACCCAGTTTTAAGGCATTGGGCCAGACAGTCTGTTCCATAGTTGTTGACATAGAGCTGCTGGAATTTTAACAGCCTTTCTGCAGCTTTAAGCATTTCATTGAATATTTCATCTGTGCCTGGTGTGTTCCTTGTTGACAGTAGGCCTATTGCCTGTCTTATCTCACTTTCTACTGGAGTCCGTTCCTTAATATATTCTCTTTCTACAAATGTTTATGCCATTCTACAATCATATAAAGGTAAAGGTTTTCAAGTTTTCCATTTTTCCATTTTTCCTTAATCTCATTTGCCTCTGTGGTTGCTCTTCAGAAATTTTACTTACGCTACCTTCCTGCAATTCCTCTGATCTTCTTTACAAGCTCTTTTTCTCCTTTTTTACTGTATCTCTCTATTTGTTGACATTATTGATTGAAATGTCTTTCCTGACTTTTCTTGTTTGACATAGGAAATCTCTGTTTGATCATCATATGTCCTTTTTGCCCAACTCTTTGTGAGATGGGTGGCCTTATGAGATAGACAGCAATATAATTAAATAAACAAATACGTAATTTATCCTTAATCTTTCCTCATTTTTAAGATAGCTTGCTATGAAAGCTATTTGGATTTTTTCCTGTATTAAATTTTGAGAATATATTTCTCAAATATATATACTGACTTTATATTTTGTCTATATATTCTCCAGATCATATCTTGTTGGCATGCTTGCCATCATTAATTGTGTGAGTTTAATATGTATATTTGACACCAATAATTTAAAGTCTCTTCCGTAGGCTGCAAACCAATCAACTCGTTTGCACTTCTCTATCTTCTGTTTCCTATTATCTAGCTTATCTGATTGTGATGTTGCCCATATGTTTTGTCCATATGTAGCATCTGAGTTTATGTTACTTGATGTAGGTCTTAGTAGTAAGCAAAGAATTCTCTTTGTAAGATTACATTAATATATATCCTGTTTTGTTGTTTGTTTCTCTTTTCTTCTTTTCTTTATGCCCAAGTCAGACTTGTCCCTGCAGTTTTCTTGGCAAGGTTTTTCAGAAGTGGTTTGCCATTTTGTCCTTCCCAGGGCTGAGAGAGAGTGACTGGCCCAAGGTCACCCAGCTGGCTTTGCACCTAAGATGGACTACAACTCACAGTCCCCTGGTTTCTAGCCTGATGCCTTAACCACTACACTACTACACCACCCTACTTAATCATAATTGTTTCCACCCAGTCATAATCTTTTTGTGTTTCCAGGTTCCTCTAGTTCTCCAAATCTACATTCCAATCATCTATTCATAGATGCTACATTTAGCATTTCTTGCAATGTGCCATACTCCTTTTAATTTTTATTGGATGCCTGTGATTTTAATAGATATAGTCTTCTCATTTTTTGGGTTACAGCTAAGAACAGATCTAACAATGACCCTTTTGAGTATTATTGCCCTCCATTCCTGTACTTGAACTCATATTCTGAGTTGCACATCATGTATTTATCTGAGTTAAAGTTAATTCATTCCAGCCCATCTAAGTTCACTTATTCTTACAATATCCAATTTGACATGCTTCATTTCTGCTTTGACACTTTCAGGTTTCCTTGGTTCATGTTTCTTACATTATATATCCTTGTAAAGTGAGGAATTTCTCTTTCAGTACTGTCACCATAACTAAACAAAGTTACTTTGATCTAGCAACATTATGACCTCTAGATCTACTTGTGGAAATTCAATTCTCTTCCCCAGTAAATAGAGGATATTTTTCTGACTTGGACAGCCTCATCATATGATACTTACTTATCTAAACATTACAGTCATGTCCATACAGTTCTCTTCTGCAGTGGTACAGGAGTGGTTTTCATTGCCTTCTTCAGGACTGACTTTGGAGTATCTTCTAGATGGCTTGGCTTCACCTGTGCCTGCAAATCCCAGAAGCCCACCTGCTTTCACCTTCCTTGTGGATTGCAATTACCTATTGAGAAAGGTGGATTTAATTGTCCACACTTCCAGGTTTATCAAGGGATATTTATTCTAGCTCCAATTACTGATTGGAATAAGGAAATTCAGAATTCCATATTTTAGCAAGATCAAAGGGCTGAGATGAGGAGACAGTGTTTTTCCATATTCAGCCTTGGGAATAACCTTCCTCTCAATATTAGATTGTCCTACATAGTACAATCTCCTGGAGAGCTGTAAAGAAAAAATTATCCTAGAGGATCTTTGGAGACTTATGGTCAACTTGAATGGATATATTCTATGAATTTCTGGCATAAATTAGCTATCATCTTATTTGAGTCACTGGATGTTTCTGAGTTTACCTTAGAAGCTTTAATGTTCAATCTTGAAGATATTAAAACAGCCATTATTTTAATATTTACTATTGATGTTTATATTTATTTTGTTTTACCATGGATGCTCTATCTATCTATCTATCTATCTATCTATCTATCTATCTATCTATCTATCCTTTTTGGATTCAGCTTGAGAATTATCGGATCCTGCTGGTAATTTGATCCCTGTTTTTTGTGGGGACTGCTTTCAGGACCTAAACAATGCTGCAAGATATATATGCAAAATATTGGGTCAAAGATATAATTTTGACTCATCCATGAAAATTTACACAGTGGGGTAATCCTAGTTGAAAATAGCACCAAGGTCTGTTTCTTGGGTAAGTTGGCTGTCTCACCGAATTGGTATTTGGGATCAACTCACTTCTGAGGAAGCTGTTTTTAAAACTTTTATGGAATTAAAGAATGAGATTGACTTATTTCAGAGTATTTCTTGGTGGTGTATTCAGCTTTAGCATTTGTTATTCACTTTATTTGGTCAGCTGCTTCTGAAGTTCCACAGTGATTAGAGTTTCTAAAGGAATTATTTGTGGCTCTCTCTTTTATAGGTAGTTGAAGGAAAGTAATAACAAGCTTGAATGTCCTGACTTGGTAAAGCCAATGGAAGTTTATATTAAACAACATGAAATTAATTTTCTATATCTTAAAATGAAATTACTAGACACTTCAGAAAATGTTCATTGAGTTGTTATAATCATTCTGTTGTTGGAGATGTAACTATTTAATATGACTATGGATAAATCACTGTGTGTCATAGGTGTATTATTATTATTATTATTATTATTATTATTATTATTTATTTGACTTGTCCCCGCCCATCTCCCCACAACAGGGGACTCTGGGCGGCTTACAACAAACTAAAATCTTGGTGTATCTTTTCTACTTTGCTATATCCCCCACCATACCACCCCCAACTCTGCTGTGCTGCCTCATCATGGTGCTGGGGTAGTGGTCGTAGTGTTCCTAGGAGGGATGAGCAAAGAACACCAGGAGTGTATGCCAACTATATACAGTATATATTCCCATCAGTGTCACCCAAGGCATGAAGATCATCCCAGCTGCCCAGCTAAAGTAAGCAGGCACCTATATTGGGCAGCAGTGATATAGAAAGAAGCTGGAGACAGATGATCACTTTAGAGACAGTGGCAAAGGCATCAATTCATATTGAGTGGGAGAAGGCAATGGTGCATCACTCATGTGTTTTACTAAGAAAACCACATGGACAGAAATTACAAAATGATTGACGATATAGTGCTGGATGATGGAGTTTTCAGGTCAGATGGCACTCAACATGCTACTGAGGAAATCCTGAGGATCTTTTGGAGTACTAATGGTGTTTGTGAAGTGGCTAGATTAAAGCCTTTGGGATGTCTAGTTGCTGATGTTGCCATACAGGAAAAGAAAATCTGAAGATGCAAAGATAGAATTAGAATGTAAGAAGCATGAAAATGGGAAAGCTCAATACAGTGAAAGATGAAATAACTACAAATTGACATCTACAGATTGGACACTTTCAGTCATAAGATAACACTATTTATTACCTGGGACATGAAAAACAAAGAAGGAATGGTATTACTTTTATAATTAAGAAGGGTATAGCAAGAACAGTACTTAGATATAATGCAATCAATGACGAAATAATATAAATTAGACTTTGTGGACAGCCCTTTCATATGACAACTAGATAACCAGTGACCTGTTGGATCATCATTTCATAGATATCTCCTTACTTAAACAGAGAAACAGAATGATCAAGGGCAAAAAAGCAGTGGGAATGTGAGTGACTTGCTACTTGCTGCTGGCTTCCCCACTGACTTTGCTGGAGAGAAGCTGGCAGAAGTCTTCCTTCCTCCCTTCCTCCCTTCCTCCCTTCTACTTCCTTCCTTCCCTCCCTCCCTCCCTCCCTCCCTGTTCCTTCCTCCCTCCCTCTCTCCCTCCCTTCATTTCCATATATAATATAGGCTTGTGCCATTTGCCCTCCCCTCATAACCCTCAGGACAGCCCCAGTGAAGCTACCTCCTCCCCGTCCCCCTCTTCCCCCTCCTACCCATCCTTGGCCTGTCACTCTGCTGGGGGGAGGTGGAACCAAAGGAGCTGTGGTCTGTGAGGAAAACTGCACCCCCACTCTACATTCCAGCATGTCCCCAAGGGCCCTCCTCAAGGGAGGAAGAGGGCTCACCCATTGACTACTGGCACCCCCCCAGCCAGCTCTACCTTGCCAACAGTCACTCCTTCGACCTTCCCTCACCACCAACTGCCGTTAAGAGATTTCAAATTTCTGCCTCGGTTCCAAAGTAGCCAATTGCCACTCACCCATCAGGCCTTGTCACCAGCCAATTGGGCACAGGGGACAGAGGGAGGTGGGAAAGAGGTCAGATATATGCCCATGATAATCACACAACCTGGGCTGACTGCTGTAGTGCAGTGCTGAAGCAGCCACAAATTTCCCAAATTTCAATCCCATGGGAGTCATGGGTCCTTACATTCTGTAAGTTAGCCCATCTGAGGTACCTTTTTTGGGAAATTGTTGTCCTCCCATGCACCATTTCTCCCAGTTAAAGGTTACAGACAGGAGAGTTTTAGTAGTATATAGATAATCCAAGTTTATACTGCAACCACTGATGAAGAAGAAAAAGAGGTTCATGGTCAAGTTTAATTTGAAATTGATAAAACATGCAAGCAAGATGTGCTGCTTGTGGTTCAAGATTGGAATGACAAAGTTGGAAATATTGAGGAAAATGTAATTTGATTGTATGACTTAGGAAACTGAAATAAAGCAGAAGAATGATCTATTATTTCTGCCACTCCAAAGATGTCTTTATAGCTAGCACTGTTTTCAAACAACCAGAATAATGTCTGAATATATGGACATCACTAGATGGAGCGTATAGAAATCAAATTGACTATATTATTGCTAAAAAGATATAGAGGAGATAAATTGTAGCATCAAAGGCATGGCCAGGTGCTTACTGTGGAACAGATCATGAACTGCTTATGTGCAAGCTCCAAGAGGAGAAGGAGAAGGAGAAGGAGAAGGAGAAGGAGAAGGAGAAGGAGAAGGAGAAGGAGAAGGAGAAGGAGAAGGAGAAGGAGAAGGAGAAGGAGAAGGAGAAGGAGAAGGAGAAGGAGAAGGAGAAGGAGAAGGAGAAGGAGAAGCAGTTTCCACAATATGACCTTGAGCATATACCCTTCATTTTCAAGGAGAACATCAGGGATCACTTTGAAATCCTGAATCTCATTGATAGAGAGCCAGAAGACATTAAAGGACAGATGTGAAACCAGACTGCCAAAGATGAAGACATAGAAGAAATCAAATTGGATGTCAGAACAGATGGTGGAAATTGCTAAAAAGAGAAAAGAAGCTAAGAAAGGCAAACATATCAGGAAGGAATAATAAAGAAATTCAGAGAGCTGTTAGAAGAGACAAGAAAAACCATTGCAACAACATCTGTAAAGACATTGATGATGGGAACAGGCATGAAAAACAAGGAAAGTCTTCCAATGATGTTCCTACATCAAATTGGTATGCTAAAGGATGCCAATGGACAGATAGTACCTGATTCAAAGGAGATCGAAGAAAGACGGAAGGAGTATACTGAAATACTATGTGGTACAATAGAGATGTCAACATCCAAGATATCTTAGAAGATATTCCCTACTTGCAAGAACCTCTAGTACTAGAAGATAAAGCTAGAAAAGCAATCCAGTCCTTACCAAGTCAGAAGGCTACAAGAACAAATGGAATACCCATAGAAATATGGCAAGCAACAGAAGAAGAATCAGTAAAGATTCTAAGCAAGCTATGCCAGCAAATCTGGAGAATGACACAGTGGCCAACTGATTAGAAGAGGACAATCTACATTCCAATAACAAAAAAAGGGACTTAACAGAGTGTGCAAAGTATCGTACAATATCCTTAATTTCACATTATAGCAAAATAATGCTTAGAATCATCCAACGCCGATTAGAGCCATGCATGTTCAAGCTGGCTTTAGAAACACCACAGGAATGCAAGACATTATTACTGATGCATGTGTCAGATTCAGCCAGCGCGGCACGGCTGGTTTTTGCCCAGCCGTGCTGAGTCAGTTCTACTGCCCGCACGCAAGCCGGGAAAAAGGGGAAGTGAAAGCCGCGGCTGATTAATGAGCCACCAGAGACCGCTTAACAAAAAACTGCAGAGCGCATATTTTGTATCAACGCTGATTAGCCGCGAGCACCGAGACATAGGGTTGAACAGCAGCTCGCGGAAAAGCGATCAGCACACGATTGGAAAACCCTGGCTTTGCGCACAACTGAAAGAACCAAGAGGAACCACGACCACGCCAGTGGGGCAGAGCAATCAAGGGACAAAAAGAACTAAACTGAATCTGCCATTTTGGTGGAAGGGGGGATTACACCAAGAGGTTTGTAGCATAGCAACGGGCAAAGCGCAGGAAGGGGAGAACTATAAATTGTATAACAAGATGTGCCAAGCCAGTCCTGGCTTTGTCTGTAATTACGAACGTTACACTTGAGTAAACTTCTTTGTTGAACACACGTGTCATGAGAGTTTCTCTAGACGAACGGGGTAAACCTTACAGCATGCCGGGTAATTGAGAAAGCCAAAGAAAACCAAAAAGAACTCACTATATACTTCATTAATTATAAAAAGGTCTTTGATTGTGTTGCTCATATCAAGCTGTGGAATATGCTTAGAAAAATGGGAATCCCAGAACACCTTATTGTCCTCATGCAAAACCTATATGCCACAATAAAGGAAGGACAATATGGGAGAACATGGTGATGCAGACTGGCTCCAGGTTGGCAAAGAAGTGCGCCAAGGCTGTATATCCTCACCTTATTTATTCAGTTTATATGCTGAATATATATTGAGGGAAACTGGATTGGAAGATAAGGTTTTAAAATTGGAGAAAGAAACATTAATAACCTGTGCTGTGCTGATGATGCTATTCTGGTGGCCAAAAATGCAAAGGATTTGTAAGCTCTAGTAATAAATGTCAAGAAGGACAATGAAAAAATTGGATTAACTGAATATAAAGAAGACCAAACTAATGACAATAGGTAGAACAACCAGCCTTAGAAGTGATAATTAAAATATTGAAGTGGTAGATAGCTTCTGCCTTTTAGGGTCAACCATCAGCAATAAAGGAACAAGCAGTCAAGAAATACACCGCAGACTAGCACTTCGTAGAGCAACCATGAAGGCCTTGGAAAAGCTATGTATGATGTGTCTATACCTACAAAGATCAGATTAGTCCAGGCAACGGTATTCCCAATGACACTGTATGGAAGTGAAAGTTAGACTTTGAAGAAGCAGGTAGAAAGAGTGTTGATGTTTTTGAACTTTGATCTTGGAGAAGACTCCTGAGAATAATGTGGACAGCCAAAAAAACAAACAAATGGATCATCAAAGAAATCAACCCAGATGCACAAATGACCTCAAATTATCCTACTTCAGACACATTTTTTGATGACCTAGCTCTCTGGAGAAGGGCTCTGATGCTGGGAAAGGTAGAAGGAATGAGGAGGAAAGGGATGATCAGCAACAAGGTGGATTGTCACAGTTACAGTGGCAATGGGTGCACCATTGGAAGACCTGAAGAACCAAATTAGAAACAGATTGTCATGGGAAAAAAATTATGTGGTCACTAAGATACAACACCAACTTGATGGCACTGTATTTGGAGTCTATCAAGATATCAAGAACTGTGGATTTTTCAGGTATGGCTGTTGGCTAAAAAATTACAACACTGGATCAAATCTGGATCTGATTTGAATAGTGGATTATTTGAATCGATATAGTCAATATAGTCAGCTGCTGCTCTGTTTGTAGTATAGTTTCCAGGATTTATTTTCTTTGTTCCTTTTTTAAAATTATTATACTTACTACTTTTGAGGTCATGTTGATACTTTAATGTTGTTGTATGTATCTGCATTTTCTTTTGATGACTAGTTTAGTGAAATCAATGAATAAATAAATAAAGCTTTCCTCCTTTCCTTTTGACCTTATCAGTGACTCACACTCTGGATCATTGGAGCTACTGAGCCTCTCAGCAATTTACTTTTACATAGGTGTACAGAGTAAAGGAGATGATCTTGACAGAAATATGCAAGAACCATTACCCAGGCAAAGAAGCTGGAACATTTTTTAAGTCCAGGGAACCAAGATAATATGTGGAGGCGGATCAGACTAATGCCTCCCTGATTCACGGGGGTAGAAGAAGGAGAGGAGGGATAGCACAATCAGACTTTAAGATTCTGTTACAATAGCCTGTTTCAATAAAGTATAGTTCTGGTCTTCCTGTGGAGCTGATTTTCTGGTTTGGTCTACTTTGTGGGGCTAACAATAGCAGACATTTTTGCCGGGCAATGTATCACAGCTGGGAAAAGGTAACTATTGTCTTCTCAAACACTTCTTGCAAATTACTTCCCTTGTGCACAGCAATAAGGTTTTAAAAGTGCAGCATACTCGTTTCCTATTTATTTTTATTTAATTGAGAGTCTTAAAAAATAAAAACAGATGAGTACCAAGAGAAGTGAAAATGGATATACCGACTTATAGAAGTAGCACATTGTTACGGCAACTTTTTCAAATGCTTCAGTTTCATTTCCTGATTGATCTCTCAGTATTTTGAGAAGTTGATGATAAAATGTTCCAGTAATAAATTACTTTTATGGCTTGGCTGATTTCACACTATATCCTTTCTGATATATAAAGCAAATACTATGCCTACTATGCCCTTCTCTATCCTTCCTACAGAACTGATATCCAGATAGTCCGTTTTCAGCTGGTTTTTCCATTTTATCAGGTTTCCATTA
Organism: Python bivittatus; assembly: GCF_059951505.1. Taxonomy (NCBI): domain Eukaryota; kingdom Metazoa; phylum Chordata; class Lepidosauria; order Squamata; family Pythonidae; genus Python; species Python bivittatus. The sequence continues at coordinate 52,875,948 of NW_028277030.1, forward strand.
TATCCACTATAATGGATACAATCCATTATATAATCCTTTAAAACCAGCTCTCCCATCAGAGCCTTCTGACTTGTTAATTTGTATATATGCTTTATGTTGCATTTTGAATATCTCTGCATCCCTTTGTTCTGTTGGATTACCTGTCATACATTCCCGTTTAGCCTATTTTTAATCTGTCTCTATTTGGATTACCAAAATACCATCTAAAGTTATTGCCACTTTGTTATCCCTGATCTAAAGATACTTTCTGTTACTGAGGACCAGAAATCTGGTTCAGGCTGGACCCGTTCCATTCATTTAGTCTCAGGTTTCTCGTCTTCTCCAACCTACCCTGCCTTATTTAGACCACTCTATCTTCATTGTGACAACTCAGTTTTATTTAACTGTTCCTATGTATGGTTAAGGAAGCCTTTATTCTAACTGGAGAAAAATACTTAGTAGGTTCTGACTTTGTATATTTTACGCTGCAACTTTTATTCTACCTTAGACTGAGAGTAGAATTCAAACATTCAATACAACACTCCTTTGTTTTTCCAAAAGCAGATGCAAACATTAGAAATTTGGACTACAATATTGGGATTGTGATAATTCTGGAATCTAGAGATTGATTTTTATATATCTCCCTGGCCATGCAGCCTGCTATTATGTCAGTTTATTATATCAAATAAATACACATAGAATTGCAGACTGCCTTTCCCATAATTATCTATTGTGTGGTGAATAAAGCACCTATAGGTTTATTTGTTTGTTTGTTTTTATTTGGGGGGGGAAGCATGTGAAAGGTTAGAAAATTAAGCCCAGGCTCTAAATCTGCAAATGAGCAATGCAGTACAACCAATATGTGGCAAGAAAAATGAGTTGTGTTGGCAGTTCAAAGTGTCAGATGTGGAAAAGCTGATATGGGGAACTGGGCTAAATAATGCAAGTTGGGCTAAATAATGCTAGTGAAGCTTATCTGTTGAAATATATAATGTATATTTAACATATAATATAGAGGTAATTGAAGACTTCAGAAACATAAGCTTCCTTGCAACAGGTTAGTCTATTAGTTTATATAACTCAAAGTATATTTACATGTATTTTCCCTTGTTAGGAAGCCAGGCAAGGAATTATCCAAGTTTGACATACAATTCACCTTACTTTCCTTAGAGCTATAAAAACAAACAATATCCACAGTATCAGTTCTATCCGTTATACTAAATATAGAATATACTTTATGTAGATTCCCCTACCCACTGCAATCTCTACAACATGCAGGGTGACATTGCAAATAAGGGCAGAATTATCCTATATTGCAATAAGGTCTCCTGTATAATAGGGCTCTGCATACTTTAAAATGATTAAGAATTGCTTAATCTTCTGCAAGTGCAGCACCCTTTTGCTATTCACTGAAATAGATGCAAAGCATTACTTCCTAATAATTTTCAAATCTTCAACTTTCTGCCTATGGAAACTTTCTACTTTCTCTCATGCTAGTATCATAGAATGTCTTCAAATCAGGAGGAACTCATTCTGAAAGGCCTAATCTTCAACCAGTTACATCAGTAGGAAAAGCCTGTTATCCTCCAGCATCATTAATTATCAATGAAGATGGTAACTTCTTGAAGAAAGGTAATCCTACATTTTTTAAATTACATAATGTATGTGCAAAGGAACTCTAGGAAGATCCAACCATTTCAATCCATTTGTAAATATTTTAGATATTTCAGAATTTTGAATGGATACCAAAGAAGATTTGAAAAAAGAAGTGGATAATAATTTCACTATGAAATTCCTTTAAATTTTGGCTATTAGAGGTATCCTTATGAATTGACTGCTCCCGCTGTGAAGAGCTAAAATCAGCTGTTTGTTATTAGTAATAAATCCCAAACAACATGCTGAAAATGCTTTACTAGCTCCTAGATGGTTAGATGATGATGATGTTGTCGAGGAGGATGATGATGATGATGATGATGATGATGATGATGATGATGATGATATTGATATTGATGATTCCTTTGGTATGGTGTAATATGATGGTTTGAAATTCTCCAAATGTATATTCTGAGAGCCAGTTTGGTGTAGTGGTTGAGGTATCAGGCCAAAAACCAGGAGGCTGTGAGTTCTAGTCCTGCCTTGGACACAAAGCCAGGGGGCAACCTTGGGACAGTCACTCTCTCTCAGCCTTAGGAAGCAGGCAAGGGCAAACCACTTCTAAAAAACCTTGCCAAGAAAACTGCAGGGACTTATCCCAGCAGTTGCTAGGAGTCAACACTGACTCAAACGTATATGTATATATTCTAGTCACTAGAATCGTAGTTATCCCAATGAATAGAAGATGCTTGTTTCTGTCATATAAGGATTTTCCCATGAATAGTTTATGAAAACACTAGCTAAACAGCCAATAACAAAATGTGAATGTGGAATGAGTAATTTGGGGTAATTGCTGCCTTTCTTTGCCTTCATCACTGTCTTGCATGGCAATAAGGAGCTAAATAATCATACACTAGGTTAGGACTTAAATTGTGTCTCTAGTGAGCAAAAAAAAATGGGATTTATGAAAATGTTTATGGCATCTGGGACAATTAGTGCTTCATTATATAGCACAATGGAAAACAGCATGTCATTTTCATTCCAAGTCAAGAATAATAATGTATGCTGATGCTGACCATACTGTTACTGATTTTTGGATTACATACTGATGAAGAATAACCCATATGGCTAATGAATAGAATGATCAGTTCAGAGTGCTGCATGCTAGGTGGAAAATTAAAAATTGACTCCATGGGGAAGTCATTTTTGTATACACAGAAATCTCTGCTGAGTTTCATCAGCTCTATTGAAAATATGTTCCACTTAAACCAGTAAGATGACTTGGTAACAATCTGGTAAAGATAAATATAATTTAAGCCTATATGGTTTCCAAGATTTAAAATAGCCACTCTATTGTGATTGTCCCTGCTGAAAAAACATTCATATGCAAAATATTTTTAATTCAGATTTTAATGAAACATGATTCATACAAAAACAGGGTAAATCAAAGACATGTAAAATTAGTAGTACTCATTAGGTTCCAGATCAGATATTTTATTTATTTATTTATATTTCAAATTTAGATACTGCCTATCTCACAAAAAAGTAAAGTATTCTTCTTCTTCCATGTGTTTCAGTTATTTAGAAATAATCCTAATGCTGAACATACATTACACTATTTGCTTCAATCTAAGGAAGGAAGAATCATGGCAATTAAAAAATAAATTACATTTTGTCTTCAAATGTGTAATTTTAAAGTAATAAAAAGGAGGGAAAAATCAGATTTTTTACCAGTGTCTGGTATTTCCAAATGCTTAAACTTACCCTGCTATATATTATGAAACCAAACAAACAGAGCAATTTTGAATAATTATTCACACAATCCTCCTCTTTCTCAAAGGGGGTACATTCATACATCCTCTTTGCCCTTGCCCAAAGTTGCTCCACTAACAAGTTGCTCCATGTCCTCATGTCAGCACCTGTTTCTCATTGGCAATTCACATGTGAGGCAGCCTGAATATGGCTTTAGATTCTTTGTTTTGAAAGAGTTATTTTCCTTATCCTGATTCAGGACCTTTCATCTGGATAATTCATGGCACATGAAGGAGGAGCTATTAACGACACGGTCAAGGAAGCCAATCTGCTCAGCCCAGTGGGTCTGGAAAGTCTGCTGTGGGACTGTCCCCTTCCATCTGTCCCCTGGCTTGGTGCCCATTCTGTAATGCTGATTTGTCTGGGAGAGCAGCTAGAACCTTGCTTACACAGCCATTTTTTAAAACTGATTGATTGATGGGCCAACAGGTTGACCAAGAGAGTATGAAGGCATCTAATTGAATGTATAAGGATTTAGCTCTTATACTTCTATAACATACATGACTGGGACTTCCATTCACAAAGGCTGCTGTTTCTAGAGAAGCCCTGGTTCCTTACTTCCTCTCCCAACATAACGTTCTCAACTCCCATCCCAATCCACCCAACAAAGCTGTTTTCTCAGACTCCAGGGTTTCAGAAATGCTTATCCGGTCACGTCACAAACCTAGATGATCACTAGATGGCAGCCAGAAGAAAAAAAATATTTTTGCTGCCACCTACCGATAGATCAACCGGTCAATCAGCTGGCACATGACTCTGTTGGTCAATGGGACAAGTGGACAGAAAAATGACAAAAATTACAGAGTAACTAAAGCACTGTACAGGCCAAACGGGGAACGCTTTTCACCAAGTGGATGATGTTGTGCTGGGCTGGAATTTCAGCTGAGGAACTGCCAATCTCAGTCCTTACAATGTTGTGGGTAAAACTGTATGGACAGTAGCGTAGCCAGGACCTGGGTAAGGGTCCATTGTGGGTACATGTAGGATTTAGGGCAGCACAATCTCCTACTTGCTCCACAATGTGAGGAAAGTATGGCAAAGCAGCTGTATGAATGTGGCCTCTGATGCCTAAGTCAGTTTATGTAAAAATATTTATTTAGAGACTCTACAGATAGAGAATGCATCAAAACATTTCCCAGACTTGGTTTAGTTTGCACATGGACTCTGCATGCTCTTATGTCTCTTTAAATTACATTTCAGAGTCCATTTTTTAAGGCAAGGACTATCTTGATTTAGGCTACTTTGCTAAGCCTTTGGATTTGTACTGTGTGCATTTTTTAATGTCTTGTTACTACTGAACTTCCAAAGTCTATTTTAAAATGCCAAGATGGAAGATTCCATTTAGGATTTTCACTGGTCAGAGGCAGGGTTTTCAGGCCTCATATCACATTTGTGAGTGTGCCATTGGGCATCTAAACATCAGGTTATAATCCGAAACAATACGAATTATTACCCAGTTTTGAACAATGTAATTCATATTAGGAATCCCTCTTCTGAATCAGAATTAGTTGTATTCAAGGGGGGGAAATACAACCTCCACAGAGAAAAGACAGCAATAAAAATATCTCTGTTGTAATATATGGTATGCTTTCTCCATATCTCTATTTTGATCTTAAAAATCACAGTAAGAATAAGCACTGAGAGCATATAAGTCCCAGGTCATTAAGGGTTTCATAAAGAGACCCAAATCATTTAGGCTCGTACAAAAAAGAGCCACTAAAAGAACATTACTATATAGAATAACCTTCTTATTTTAGATGCACATTTTACAATTTTAGCAATATGTTGTGAAAGACAGAGAAAAGGAGCTTTCACAGTAGGTCTTAGTTATTCCTTCTTTGCTGTTCTGTTTAAGGTGGGCTTGCCAAGATAGCACATAGGCCAGGAATGTAAAAAGTTAGTAAATTACAACAAGCAGTACAGATAGTCCTTGGTTAACGATGGTAATTGGGACTGGAATTTCTGTCACTAAACAAAACAGTCATAAAGCGCAACATCACGTGACCACATTGCTTAGTGACAGCATTCCCTACAGTCCCCATTGCCATCATTAAGCAAGGATCGTGGTTTGTTAAGTGAGGACCTTCTCGCAACTCCTGCTGGCTTCCAACAAGCAAACTCAGTGGGGAAGCTAGCAAGAAGTTGTAGGTCCCAGGCAGCTCACAAGCAGGCTGGCAGGCAGGTAAGTGGCTGGTGCCAGGTGCACAGCGGGCCAATGCAGTGGGGCTTGGGGTGTGAGAGGATGTAGGGTGACTTTTCTTGTGGGAAGCTGGCAGGGAAAGTTGCAAATGGTAATCACATGACCACAGGATGCTGCAACTGTCATGAGAGCTGATTGCCAAGTGCCCAGATCATAATCACATGACCACGGGGTTGCTGGGATGGCTGGAACTTCGAGGACCAGTAGTAAGTATACCGCTTGTTCAGCGCCATTGTAACTTTGAAAGGTCACTGAACGAGTGGTAGTTAACTAAGGACTACCTGTAATCAGAACATAAAGCAACAGGAAAAGCCAGCTTTCAAAAAACAATTACCCAAGATAACAGCAAAAAGGATAATTCGGTTATAACAAAATCAGAAACTGGAAACAAGCCATTTCTATCGGCTCATACACTTAGATAGTACTCCATTCTTGAAACATGAATCTCCTTTACTTCAGAGTAAACCCTTACTCCTAATGAGTCCTAATTTGTGAGACTTAACCTTCAAACACCTTCTCTCTCTTGGGCTTAGCAGGGCTTTAGCTTCTGCCTAATTCAAGCCTCGGGATTCTCCACCTTCCGATTTGCCAAATCTAATGCAGTTCTAAGATCAGCACAATTTGCAGTACATCCAAGGATTCTGTTTTGCCCTCTGATGAAAGGTTCTCTGGAGAGACTTAACACGACATTCCTTGTTTTCACAAGTCCTATGAGTATAGAAACCATTCATCAATCATTAAGGGAGGTGGAAGTGGAGCTACTTGCAGCGATCATTTTATGAGTAATGAATGCAGTAGCTTCGCTATTTTGATCAACACTTTCTGGTTGATGCCATGTTGGTCTTATTAATTACAATGAAGACAGTACATTTCTTACACATAAAAATTGTGCAGAGTCCTTTATATGCATACTAAAATTTTGGCTTTGTGTTCTTTGTCCTACAAGGAACTTTCAGACGCATTGAAAGAATCTCCATATTTCTTAAACCTGACGCAAAATGACCACAGATTCTTCCTGAAGGCTGTATAAGCCCTGCAGCCTTACAATGATGCTCCAATAATCACATGACCTCTCAGAGAGTAATTCAACAAGCTTATAAATTCCAATTTGCTAGAATTGTTAAAGAATTTTGTTTCAAGGGGGAAAAAACTTTGTCAACTTTATATAAAACAACTTCAGTGATATTGCCATTTGCAAATGAGTCAGGTATCTATTTCACAGAGCAGTTTCATATACTGATGGCTACTATCATATGAAAAACATTATACAAAGCCTCTAATTTTAGTATGACCAATGTTGAACAGAAAAAAGATGCCCTAGCTAACTACATTCTACTTTCAGGCCTAAGATAGGCATTGAAACTTTAGGATAAAATAGATTTTATATTTTATCTATAGCTTCTGTCATGTTATCCCAAAGGAAACCTGAAAAATATTGACTCATTATTCACTGAAGCAAGCTAATATGGTTTTTTATCTCATTTTATGTTTTTACAAGCTTCACTGTTTTTATTAATATTCTATATCACTCTGGCATTTTATTCACTTGATACCAAGGTTTTTCAATATGCATTACTCCAGTGACCACAGCATAAAACGTTCAGCTGTTTTGATAAGCAATTATTGTTCACTGAGAAGTAGAGTTTCCTAATAGAATTTAATTTTGGGAAAAAATGATTCTGAAAGTTAATGAAATTGCATGTTGAGTGTGTTTTAATATCATCACTGAAGGCAAGGGTCTATTAAATAAAACAGTTTCACAACAACCTGCTTCCAACTTACATCAAGATATTTCTGTTGATAAAATGCTACAGAATTCCTTGATCATACTTGTATTCACAGAAAATAAAACTTATATTTAAAAATTATATATAAAAATACCCCAGTGCTCAGTATTTAAATAAATGATTTTTTTTTGCACATTTAATTGATCTGATCACTTTTTAAATGAATAGGGTGGAACTGTTGTACATCTGTGATCAGCTGATAGCCTGGACTAGCTGTGCAAAATAAGTTTATCCAGCCTCCTTAAAAGCAGCAGGTCTGAACCTGATTTTGAAGGAAAAAAGAGAGCAAACAAGCACTTATTTAAGGAAACAAAACTTTTGGTCAGTATTTTATATTAGAGAGTTCTCTTCGATTATTTATTTATTTAGTGCTGATGCCACCCAAATGAAATTGACTTTGGGTGGCACACAACAAACAAAGAGCAACATAAATATAACGAAATAAAATAAAATAGACAAATTACAAAAATAACTACAAAATAATTACAAAATGGCAATCCAGGCAAATATCAAAACACAAAACAACTCAAACAGGGGTGTCACATCCACTCTACCCCAAGGCCTAGGAGAATAGCCACGTTTTCAAGCCCTTCCGGAACACCATCAGGGTGAAGCCTTACAGAGAAAGCATACTTCCTGTGTCCTGGAAGATCGCCCTGTTTAACTGAAGGGACCTGCAGCATGCCCATTCTGTCAGATCATACTGGGCAGGCAGAAACAGTATGCTCCAACAGTCCCTCAAATAACCAGGCCATATACCATGTAGGGCTTTACAGGTAATAACCAGCACCTTGAATCATATCCAGAACCAGTGCAGCTTGTGAAGCAGAAGTGTCACATAGGCATGCTGAGGCAAGCCCCTCACTACTCACACCATTGCATTCTGGAACAGCGGAAGCTTCCTAGTGGTCTTCAAGAGCAGTTCCACATATAGTGTGTTACAATAGTTGAGTTGTGAGATGACTAGGGCATAAGTGACTATTTGGAGGGCTGACCAATCCAGGAAAGGGGACAACTATAACATGGTGCCCACAATTCCCAACCCCAGAGTCGATCCAGAAGGACACCACTGTTGATGGTATTTAAAGCTGCTAAGAAATCAAAAGCACAAGGATGGACATATTACCTCCTTCCCAACTCTGCCACTGGTTATAGACAAGCGTGACCATGGCTATCTCCATACTAAATCCCAGCTGAACCCCAAGTGCAACGGTCTAGACAATCTGCTTCCTCCAGGGTCCTCAGGAACTGCAACCCAACCACCTTCTCAACAACCTTCCCTAAAAAGGTTGGAGGCAGGAAGATAGTTGCCTAAAATAGTTGGGTCCAGGTATGGACTCTTCAGAAGTGGACACACCACAGTCTCCTTCCAGGCTATCAGCACCACCACCCCCTCAATGAGGCCAACACCACCACATAGACCCAACTACAAGTGTCTGCCCTGGTCATCTTAGTGAGCCAGGAAAGGCTTGAGCCCAATAAACAGTAGCCAAGCTAATAGTGCAGAGAAGGCTGTTCCACTTGTACCCATCCCAGATCATACCACCAGACTATATCCCTGGCACCTCAGCTAAACCTGCCCAGTTGGAATCCAACTTGGGGCAGATCTGAGCGACTTTTTCTGCCAAACAGCCAGAATATTCCTCACAGCAGCCCTGAAAATGATTCAGTGGTCTGTCCCAATCCAACAGGTCACCCTGCTAGACAGCTATCAGACACAATAAGAGTGGAGAAATATTGACATTTCACCACCCTTATAGCCAGAAGGCACTCTTACCTGTGTTTGGTCAGACTCACTCTTGGTCTTCCTCCAATGGTGCTTCTGGGTCTCTTCTGGTGCTTCAGCAATCAGAGCTCCTCAGGGAACCAAAGCACAACCCAGGAACAGTGTACAGAGAGAGGCCACATAAGAGAAATCCAATCCAGAGCTCCAGCCATCCAACTAATCCAGGCAGTGATTAAGTCCTTGATCAAACTGTCCTTTCTCAAGCTCTCTCTGGAACCCATACAGGTCCATCAGTCACCTGGAGCAGGCTGAACAAATAGGCCCTATCTCCCTGCAGGGAGGATGGCACAAGCAAACCAGAAGGCAAAGAGAGAGTGATCTGTCCATGGCAACAGGCTGATGTTAACATCTTCCATTACCAGATCACATTGCAACTGTCCTGAGACAACAAACAGATCTAATGTGTATGTGTTGGGCCATGGATTTGGGACAGATCCATGGTTGCTATGCAGGCCATGAACTCCTGAGCTGTCCCAGACTCTACATCACCAGGCAGCAAATTTAAAAAAAAAAAAATGAAAAAAACTCCCAAATTGGTAGAATAAATGCAGATGTGCAATACAACAATTCTTTTTATTTTTTATTTTGGCAACTCTTCTTTTGTGTCATGCAGCAACTGCCGGGCATGGGTGAAGGGAAAGATTTCATAGCCTAGTATGGTGAGGAATGGTAATCTCTCACAGTGGTCAAAAGGAGAAGTATTGTCTGAAATCTTTTTAAGCAGGATGTTTCTGAGAGACTTTCCTCTTTTTATCCTGGGTGGCACTTAGCTGCCTACCCACTTCTTTCAAAACTATGGGAATACATGCAACTTGTTTTTCAAATGACTTTAGGCACACATTTTGGGAGGACAGCATAATGTTGAGACCATTGAATCAGATCCCCAATAGGATTAGGCAGTTGATGAGTACAGTATTTGCAATCTTAGAATGAGCACTTCTGTCAAGAGACTAAGGCAGGGGGGAGGCCTCACATCTCCACCTAGATAGAGAGTTTGAAGATTGGACTATCCCATCCAATAAGAGAAGGTAGGCAGGTGTCCAAATCTCATAGGAATGTTATAGGAACTAGCCATCCCGGAAGGTTGCCCCAGCAAGATGGCTGGGGAAAGTGATGCAACCATAAAATGCATAGTATTTTGATGCAGGCCTTATGTTGCATCAACATGTTTACTATAACTAATACAGTTGTAATCAATTATCCCATTTTCTGAAACATGTGATCAATTCAATTATAACCTTTTGTTTCCTCCAACATGCTAGATTTAGCATTGTCAGGCACACTGAAACACAGTTCCACACAGGAAAGTTTGTCAAGAGGCAATTCAGTCTGAAACACAAGTCAGCAGCTCTGTGTCTAGTTTGTTTTTTTGGGATGTTATCCAATCCTTCTCTGATCTTCTGTAATAAGAAAGACTTAAGGTTGATCAGTGCTGTCTTTCTCTTGCACCAGGACCAAAATAAATGTTATATTAAACAAGTGGACTTGGTGACAAGAACAAGTCATATATCTGAAATCTCAAGTGTTATATTGAACAGAGGTCATCAAGGTCAACATGAAGATGAAAAGGGAATTTGGAAAGGTCTAAGGGATGAATTTAGAACAACAGCAACCAGAGGCTGAATTCAATGCTTTGATACGGAGCAATCTTTTTGGATCAGATTTTTAAAAAATTAATCTGTTTTTTTATTGTAAATCAAATGAACAGATATCTCAAGATATCTCAGTGTTTCTCTCTTTTTTTCTCTCAACTATTAGTTAATGAAAGAATCTGATACTTTTATTGCACCTCTGTGCAAAATTGCATGGTTCAGTATAAAGCATTCTGTGTTCCCTGGAACAAGCTGATCCAACCATTCCAGGGGTGGTTTATTGTTTTCTGGAAAAGAAACACTTCCAAAACATTCCATGACTGCATGATGGGGATTTTGCACATCCCTATTTTAATATTTCTTTGAAGACTACATTTAATGCGTTATGGCTATTCTTCTGCAATAAACGTTTTGTACAAGGCTGTTTAGCCATTTTTTAAGAAGTTCTTAAAAATTTGTTCCTATATCTTCCAACAAATACTTGTCCTGATGTGCATAGTTGTTTTTCCAGATATATTTCATCATTAATCAGCATTCTTTTTAATGTTACAGTCACTGTTGTTGCAAATGTGAGCTTTATAGGAAATTGTTCTCTTTGCATTTTGAAAGTAAATAAAAGTCGTAAGAAATTATATTCAGGCTTATAACATAGAAGTCCTCAACCTTTGAAGCTGGAGGGCATATCTGGAGTTTTGAGAACATATCATGAATATTTGAAAAATGGCTGCATGGAGATTATAAATGAATACAACTGGTGAGATGACTTTCTGCTATCCTTTAGGATATTCCATTTCATCTCTTCCCAACTTACCTTTGCTTTTGTTCTTTCAAGATACATATATTTCCAGACAAAAACCTGGGTTGCAATTGCTCCGTATTTTGTACTTTGAAATAAAGTTGATGGGGCTCATGTGGAAGACTAGAGTCTGCACACATTAGTTTGATTAATTACATGCTGTCAAGTCAGTGTCGACACTTACAACCACATAGATAGATTTTCTCCATGACAATAATTTTCTGTCCATGTGGTTTTCTTGGTAAAAATATAGGAGTAGTTTACCATTGCCTTCTCCTGCACAGTATGAATTGATGCATTTGCAGTTATCATCAAAGCGATTATCTGCCTCCAGCATCTTCCTATATTGCTGTTACCCAACATAGGTGCCTGCTTTCTTTAACTGGATAGCTAGGATGACCTTCACACTTTGGGTGACGCTGATGGGAATCTATACTTCTGGCATACACTCCCAGCATTCTTCGCTTATGCCCCCCAGGAACAATCCCACCCCACCCACCACGATGAGGCAGCACAGCAGGTCTTGGGGAAGAGACACTAGTTTAGTTATTTTTTAAAAAATAAGTCATGTTAAAATATAAGTATCAGTGATTTAAAGATATGTGGAGCATCAATGTTCAGAACAACATCCTACTGAATACCAATTGCTGAAGAGTAATAATGGCTGACAAACATTTACATTCAAGCATTTCTTGTGAATTTCCACAGAGAGATTTCCTCCATTAGTATAAGAGGACATTGGACCATTCTTAAGAGGGCATTTACCTGAAGCCTGACACACAGAAGGTCCAGTCCAAGTTACGGTTCAGCCAGTGACCAGACAGTTCAATAATTTCTTAAGGTTAGCAACAAAATCAGTTAAAATATGATCTCATGATGTTAAGGCATTTAGATATGACCTTGGGGAAGGTATGAAGAAACCATTAAGGAGTGACTCACAGAAGAAATTATTCAGCCTAGAGATTGAAGCAAGTGTGAGAAAGAAACTCAAAACACCCTACCTTGATTATGTTTAGTATAAGATGGGACAGAGAGAAATTTGGACAGGCTTTCAAGATTCTGTTACTATAGCCTACAACAATAAAGCAGCATTCCTGGAATCCCTGTGGTGTCTGTTTCTTGACCTGGTCTACTTCAAATTCAAAGATTTATGTTTCATTACACACTTGTGTTTGTTGGGCCATTGACTTCAATGTACAAAAAATTAGGATGGTGAGAAGAAAGGAGCAATCTCAAAGAAATGTTCTCTTCTCCTGGAAAGATGAACCTTTCACTACTTTCCACAGTATTCCTGACTCAAATTCTAGAAAACCCAGGCTCTGTGCTTCATGCTAATTTAGGATCAGCCTATTTTGACAGCATTTCCATAATCAGACAGACAATAACAATGAGTCTTATACTGAGTGAGTTAACATTTTAAAAACATATTTTGCATTCAAATAAACGAATTGTCAATAGAACATTTACATTTGGAAAGTATCATTCAAAAGCCCTAAATCTATTTTTTCCTTACTGTTATTTTAGTGTGTCCTGTCCTGGTAATTGTATCTACACATCTGGAGGCTTAAAAGAACTTTGGGGTTTTTTTGGAAATATTTGGGGTTTATAGGAAACTAGTAAGTCACCATGACTAACTAGTAGGAATGAACTAGGGTTGACAAGTGTCATACGTTTGGAGGTTCCCTTTTATCTTGTTACTGAAGTCCATTTGATAGAACAAAATTTTGGGATGAATCACTGTTAAGCTCCAGTGATCTAAAGCATAAGACATTTGTTCTGACTTATTAAAAATTTAGATCATAATGTTTAATAGAATATTTTAAGAGTAAATAACCAAATACTATACCACACTCTGACTTTTTAAACTGAAATCATACTAGATGCTTGCAAGGAAGCAGATACTGAACATTATGTTTTATAAAGAAAAAGGGAACCAGGATGAGTTGGAGGTCTCTGAATTCAACTATACTAGCTCTATCAATCTGTGTGTGTGTGAGAGAGAGAGACAGAGACAGAGACCGAGAGAGAGAGACAGAGAGAGAATGATCAGGAGGAGTCTGATAGCACCTTTTCCAGCTGACAAATTTTATTAGAAGACATAAGCTTTCATGAGCTGCAATTCACTTCATCAAATACATGAAGTGGCTAAACTGATGAAGTATTTAAATTGGGATGAAGCTGGAGAGGGGGGAAGGAGGGGAAGATAGGCTAGATAGGTACCACAAGTACCTTATCAATTAACGATTGTAATGTGTTAAAAATTGTCTTCAGACCTTTTGAGATAGTCTGAAACCTTTCGATGTGAGTTCAGCAAACCCTTGCTTAATCATTCTATTAAAACCTTGTTTTTTCAAAATGATCACTTTGAGATCTGCAATAGCCTGTCCTGATATTACTTTTGTCATTATTTTGAGTCCTGATGTCAAATTTGTGTCCATCAATTCTTTCACGCAAAGTTTGTGCCATTTGTCCCATGCAGAACCCAAAGGAGCATTGCTGACTGATGATGGCCTATATCACATTAGAGAAGAGCATGTGAAGGTGCCTCTAATTTTACATGTGTACTTGTTGGGGCCTGTTATGGTGCAACTGGTATAGATTTGGGGGCAAAATAGAAATCTAGGTTCGTTGAAGGATATAGTTCCCATGTTAGTGTCATTGGCCTATTATTTTTTGTTGCTTGTGAGAATCTGTTTCAGGTTGGGTGGTTGGCAGTATGCAAGTATGAGCTGTTACCCAATGCCTGAGACAGTGCAATGTCATTGTCCAGTAAGGGGTGTAGCTCATTAATAATGTGTTTGAATGGTTTTAACTGTGAATTGCAGGTGACAACTAGTGGGGTTCTGTTGTTCTGTTCTTGTGGTCTGTTTTTTAATAGGTCCTCTCTGGGAATTCGTCTGGTTCTATTGATTTGTGTATTGATCTTATTGGGTGGATAGTTTTATCTCCTGAATGTCTGGTTTAATGTTATCAGTTGAGCATCTCTCTCAAGTGGGTTAGAATGAATGCAGTGGTAGTGCAGAGCCTGCCACAGGCTATAGGTTAGTTGTGTGTTCTGGGTGGAAGCTGGAAGCATCTAGGTATGCATTGTGATCTGTAGATTTAATAGGTGTGTTGTATAGTTTCATTGGGTCATCAACAAAGTGGACTTGGTCAAGGCTGAGGTTGATGGAGGGGTGGAAATTGAAGTCATGATGGAATTTGATGAAAAATTCATTTTCATTGGACCAAATGATGAAAATGTCATCAATGAATCTTAAGTAAAGGAGGGGCTTCAGGAAGTAACAATTGAGGAAGTGTTGTTCTAGGTCACCCTTGAAGATGTTAGCATATTGTGAGGCCATAGGCATGTCCATGGCTGTGCCACAGATTTGCAGGTGATTGCTAAAGATGTAGTAGTTGTGGGTGAGTACAAGGTCACAGTCTGACAGAGAGGCATGGTGTGCTGACATCAGTGATGATATTATTGGTGGCTTGAAGTCCATATTTTGGAGGATATACAGTATAGTGCCTCAACATCCATGGTGGCTAAATGGTGTTACAGAAATTGCTATTGAGTTCAGTTTTCTTAAGAAGTCTGTGGTGTCTTTTCTATAACTGGGGGGCCTGTGGCATAAGATCTGAATACAGAGTCTATGAAACCTGATATTCCAGCTGTAATGGTTCCAGTACTTGAAACAATGCCATTGCCTGGACTGCCTGAGGTGTATTTTGGGAAGTACAGTAGATAGATGATGCCTGGTCAGGGTTCCTGGGGTGTCTCCATGTAAGACTTTGTACGTCCTTTGGGAAATTATTTCATCAGATTGATTAGTTCACTCTCATGTGTTGCTGGGGGATCTGAGGAGAGAAGTTGGTAGAATGGGGTGTTGGAGAGTTGCTTGTCAGCTTTCTTGAGATAATCCACCTTATTCCTAATGTCAGCTGCCCCTTCTTTGTTTAAATAGAAACTTATTGTTATTCTTGAGGTCTTGAATGGCATTTTGTTCTGCTCTGTTTAAATTGTTTCATAAAGGGAGGGGTTTCTTATTGAAGATTGTAGCTTTAGCTTGTTGGCAAAAGCATGCTATGCTGTCTACACTGCAGACTGTAACATCTGTTAGTTGGAAAAGGTGGTATCCAACTTCTGATTTTTGGCTGCCATTGACTATCATGGCTCTCCTACCATGTCTACTGTGGGAGAAAGAGAGAGAGAGAGAGATGAAAATGGAATCGAGTATATCATACAGATCTTGGACTCAGTTGTAACAAAAATGTAACCATCTGGATATTTTGTCAACACTGTCATTTCAGCTGGTGAATTGGTAAGCACACTTACAGACGAGTTCTGTCTTCTATACAAAAATGACCAAAATTTCCTATTCCTGCTTTACTTAGCAGTAAGTTACCATCTGTGATCTGAAATGGCAAATTTCTCTGAGCAGCATTGTCATTCATTCATTCATTCATTCATTGGATTTATATGGCCGCCTATCTTGCACAATGACTCTATATATTTCATATATTTTCCCACAGTAAAACTAAGTAGTCATAACTCTGAATCCAGCCATACCTTCAGAATAAATACTTTTATCAATCTACATTGTAACCTAACTTGTTCAGTATAATGTTATTACTAAAACGAAAAGTGTGGTAGATTCTTTTCTGTTAAAAAACATGACACTGCAAAGAAGAATATTTCTAGCTAACAATTTAACTATTATATCCACATTGTTAATGTAGTAGTTAGCAGGAAATGAAAAGATTTCTCAGGGCACACCCAAGCACATACAATACAGATGTCGCAGCATGCTGGAACAGGAATATCCAACATCACCAAGAATACACATGCTGTACTGGATTATTTAAGTTTCCATTTAGGGTTACCTTTTCCTCCACAATTTCTTTCTTTTCTGGGCAACAAAAAAATAGATACATCTTCAATCCTGAGAGCATATACATTAATTTAAATAAAAATACTCTTTATAACATTTAAATGAAAACCAACAAAACATACAAAAGTTTTACCAGATACAGCTTGGTGCCTTTCTAATCATTACTTTTTCAGGCTGTTATCACATACTTTTTAAACTATTGTCAGCTCCCTTCAATATATCTGTTTACTATGAACTTATACTGAACATTGGTTTGTATTTGATAAACATTCGAATTGGAGACCCTTGATTATTCTAAATAAGCCTTTTCTTCTGGATTCCTATCATTAATTACTCATTTAACAGTACAATCTGCCTCTACTTCTTTCTTGTGTACAAATCTTACTGAATCAAATCCATATTAGACTACTTGCTTTTTTTTTTTTTAATGTGCTTTTCCATGACTAGGTAGATCCAGAGCAGGAAGGCTAAAACTACTTTTACTGAGATTGGCTATAATAACAGAATTCTACAAATCTGATTGTGCTGTACCTCTTCATTCTCCTTCTTATAGTTCAGTGAATTAGGGAGGTGTGTGTCTGAGCTACTTCCGAATGTTAACTTGTTGTGGCTTTAAAAATGCTTCAGCCCTTTTGCTTAGACAATGGTTCCTGTATATCTCCATGAAGGTTATCATCCTTACTCTCTACTCTTTATATGTATGCTTATTGTGATGGTGATCAATAAGCATACATATGGTGGTGAACAACTGTCATAAAGGAAGCACAAAAGAATTCACTAAGAATGTGAGACACTCTCATAACTGATGTTGGGAAGTTACTAAATCAAACTTATCAAAGATAAATTCCTTAGGAAGAATTGCACAGAATATGGAACATGAAGGGCAGGAGACAACTGCTAACAATAAAGCACCTGAAGTACTACTTTCCATTTTTAGAGAAGTAATAGTTATTCAATTGTTATGCTTTGTCCTCAAAGTCTGGTACTCAGAGCAATGAAACAATACATGTCTTAAAGGATTGACTTACATGCTGTCAACATCCTCAAATATTTTGTTGAGATCTTAGTCTGCAATGAAGTACTCATGGGTGGTTAATTAGAGGGCTCCAACAAAATGTTTCCTCTTATTTTACTGCGTGTTCTACATCTGTCCTGAGCCTACAGCTAACCAAATTTATTCAGCATTATTTTATTTTTAATTTAAAATAATTTATTTTATCAAGCCACCATAGGCAGTCATAGGTTTCGAGATTTAAATGGTAAATCCCTTGGATTTTTACTGTATGTTTAGGGGGGAAAATAATACAGAAATAAAAAAAGAAAAAGATGCCTAATGATAAAGGGAGAAAATTCTATCAGCATATGTTTGAATGCACTTGCTTGGAGCAAAAGAGCTTTTTTTCAAACATTCAATATCCACTCATCTATGCTGCCATCTAGAGTTCATTGTCTAATATAAGGGAAGAAATGCAATCAAAATAATATTCACATAATAAGTGTAGTTACTAAAAATGTAGATCTCTATATTTTTGCAAAAATTGATAAATAAAAGGCCCTGGTTTGAAATGCCATTCAGTGGTAGAAAACAGATATATGTCATTTTCCCTTTGCTTACTGACAGAACACTGCAAAAGCATATATGCTGCTTTATTGAGTTGATAGATTTTTCAGAGTTACAGTAACCCACAGGTAATTTGCTCCAAGGAGAGTCACATTTTGTCATTTTGAACGTCCTTTGAAATTGACAGAAGGTTGTTGGCTGGCATTCAGTGAAATTTCGAGAAAGCATGCTTAAGTTTTTCTTCCTCAGGAAAATGCTACAAATGTAAAAGAATAAGGAACCATATGGGGTAACCTACTTTGATATCCAAAAGGGAGCTTGGAAAATGAGCTACCCTGCCATTCTTTAGAAATTGCTAACAGTGGCAGCCCAATTTCTCAGCTAACCTGAAGGAGATGGCAACATTAATTACAAAGCCTCAGTTCAGAGCTTGGATTCCCATGCCACACTGAATTTGTTTAGGGATAAGCTGTGAACCTGGATCTCAATTTTGCACAACAGGATATGGTTTGATTAAGTATTTCTTGTTATATCTGCAGTGGAATTACAGGTTTCAATTAGGGACAAGCAACAACCATTATAAAGTGATACTCTTTAATGTTACTTTCGGAAGTCTGCATCAAGGGCAAAAATATTAGCATTTGTCTCCTCACCCTTCCTTTCTTTTTGTTTCGTTTTCAACTTTCAAACTGTATTTTGGAAGCCAGAAGTTTAAAAATAAATCTTAGGCAGAAAGGAAAAGGAGCCAAAAGTTTAGGATTCCTCATTATCCAGTGTAAATTCCTACTGCCTCACAGTTATTTCTGTCAAATGGAGAAACCTGTTCACAGATTACGGGCATTTCCAGAAAACTATCCATTATCTAAGCCTTGTTATTTCAGTTTAAAATGTAGCCAAATCACTCTGCTTGTACCTTTATTGTGTTCGGATATTAACACCATGTTCTGTCCGCTTCAATTGGGAGGGAATATCCAGATGTTTGCTAATCAAGTTGACCAATCATCACTTGTCTCTGCCTTCCAATCAATGATTGCCTTTACCTGTTTGCATCTGATAATAGATGGATCCTGGAGCAGATTTTTTTTTTTTTAAAAAAAAGCTCTCTATAAGAAGACAAGAAAAGTAAACATACTGGCAGTTTACCTCCTCTTTCCATAATCCTTGTACTTCTTTATTATAATCACAACAGAAGCTTTAATTGGGTGAGCACTGAAAGAAGACAAGATGTATGATTGAACAAGTGTCTACATGAATAAACTTCTTGGAGATGCTACAGAAAGACCTTTCTCCAGGAAGAGAGAAATGTCATGAAATGTCTGAATATCTGAATGTTGTTGGACATGATTGGTTTTTGAAGAAAAACTTTTTTTTTTTTGGCAAGATGTAAAATCAGGAAGAATTATACATACAAATATTGGACTATGCAGTGCACTCTGTGTTGAGCAGAGTGCAGCATTACTCCTGTTGTGCAGAGTGCAGCAATACTTCCAGAAAAGTTTGCCCAGGAAAAATACACATCAGCATGAGAGATTTACAAAATGCAATGTCCATATCTTGTTCTCCAAAGAAATCCAGCCAGAAAATATATACTAACTGGTGTTTATTGATAAAAAATGAAACACTCCATAAAATACAAATATCATACAAAATATAGGAGAAAACACGTCTTCTCATGTATTTTAGCATCCAAGACTTATCAACAACACAAGCTTAACAAAGTCTCTAGCCAAAAACTCTCAGAGAAGAGGTACACTACTTGGTTATTAGTTACAACTACATAACCCATAAAAAGTGACTACATGGTGGCTAAAACTCTACTGAGAGGCTGGGCATGTAATCCTCCCATTATATTGCCAATACGTACCCCCCCACTGGGTAACTAACATACACATGCTAACAGGTGGCAGTAAATAGCAGTATACGTGCAAACTAAAAAAACTAAACAAAGTCATACGATTTACTTAGCCATAACAAACTGTTTTGCAGATAACGAGATGTAACCTTCCCATGTGAAAATCCTAACACTCTGTTGGCATCATCAGGGATTCAATAAATTTTCAGTAAATGGGGCATTCCAGTGGCACAAGAAACAAAGCAAAACAGTCATACAGAAGACCTCTGTTCCTAAATTGTAAGATAATTACATTTACTAGGCTGTAAGCAGTTTACATGGACAGACCAAGACAGCTGTAAAAACAAATTAATTAAAATGTCATTCCTAAACTGCTTCCGTTGTCACCTAAATAGCCATCTTATTCATCTCATTATAAGCAGCACCTGGCTATTAACAATTTCATATGGGTCAGTTCTCATTAAATACTATCCTCTTCTCCTTTGTTCATCTGTGGTGTGTTCAGGACAACCTTTCCACAATCAGTTTTTCTTCAGAGTTCAAACCAGTACAGCTTCATCTAATCAGGTTTTTTTTAAAAAAGAAAGCAAATGTAAATACAGGTAGCATTAAAATTGCAAGAAGGAGAGAAGTCACCTGTATCCTTTACCATCTACAGTTCTGCAAGTGCTTTTAAAAACTACAGGGCAGCATGAAGTGGTTAAAGCTAGGGTTAAACTTGGCAGTTCAATAAATAAGGCTCTGATCTGTACATTTTAGGGATATTAGGATAGGCAGGGAAGATTGTAACTGCCTTTAAATAAATGTGGCATTAATCAAAAGAAAAGAATATGATCTGAGGGAGCAGGTCTTTCTCACTGCAAATGTTTTTATTTCTATACCACTCTTCCTCCAGAAAAGCCTAGAGCAATTTACCAAACACCAATTATTTTAATAAGAACAATAGCCTTTCAGTCTAGTTTAAACCTATTCAAATGTTGGGACACAACTAAAGTTTGAGGAGAATGACCAAATTGGACTAGAGTTGGAAAAGAAATCAGATTCATTTTGTAGTTATTGAGTTTGATCCACTGCAATTCAGCATCCTCAGGAATGTAAACGGAATATTAACAACTGGTGAGCTAAGAGAAAATGATATGATTATATGGGCAGTTCTTTTTTAAAAAATAACTCTGTGATTTTTAAGATAAAGAGAGAAAAACTAAGAACTAATAATGAAGATAGAAAGTAGAGGAGAGAAAAAAAGTAAAGCATGAAAAAGAAAAGTCAAAAGTGCAGAAAGAAAAAAATACAGAAGAAAAATGACTTCCAACTTTCTTTTACAACAAATATAAGTATCAATTTGCTTTCAACTGTTACTTTAAGTTTACAACATAACTTTCATTTTTCAATTGTCTAAGGCATAAAGGCAATTCTTGAGGCAGATCCCAAATGGTGCTCCTCTACTGTTCCAGTCACAGCCAACTTCATCAATGCGATCGGCTCCCAGCATTCCAACAGCGGTATCCTGTTTCATTCGATAACAGACAAGAAGGCCTTTGATAAAAACAGGACAGGAAAGAAACGGGCAGCTGTAATGTGAAAAATCGAATGATTTTTATGAAAATCACCTTTTTTTTTTCAATTACCAAGCAATTAAAAAAAATGATCTAGATGTGATTGAGTGAGGTTGTAAAGCCCTTCGCAGAACCATGTTTCAACTGGGCAGGGACAGTAATTCAAGTGGGCACTAGCACCTAGCCATCTTCATTTCAAAACCTCTTATACCAGACAACAGAAGGCTTTACAGCTCCTGTTTCACTCTGTTTTCACTTTTAAGCCTTCAGAAATAGTTTTAAACCAACCCATCATTATCCTCACCACAACCAACCTCAAAATGTTTCAAATGAAGCAATGAGTGCATCCTCCAGCAGAACTAAAGTAATGCCCCCTCCCCATCATATCCAGAATTCTTATGTCATGCAATTTTGGGGATATTTTGCTTTACAAAATACTTGAGCACCAAGCTACCATTTCTCTAAGCTGTTTTAGACTGAACAGATGAGGAATTATTTTCCATAATTTCACCTATATGAGGAGGGAGAAAGTCTGGGAACCATAGGGAAGAAAAAATGAATTTCTCAACATGAACTCAAAGCTCTGCAGCACTCCAAGGCTTCCATCAGATTCCTGATAAAGTGCAGGCAAGTAGGAAATCATTATTTTTTTTTAAATCATGGCAGCTTGAGGGTGGTACCACCTTGGCACTCAGAGATGATCATGTCAATGGACTATTGTAACACCCTCTACAGGGGGCTACCCTTGAAGAGTATCTGGAAGCTTCAACTGGTGCAAAATGCTGTGGCATGGGCAGTTATGTGTGCTCCTAGAATGACGCATGTTACACCTCTGCTCCGTGAGCTGCACTGGTTGCCAGTTTGCTTCAGGGTTCAGTTCAAGGTGCTGTTTTTGACCTTTAAAGCCCTACATGGCATGGGGCCGAGTTATTTGAGGGACTGCCTCACCCTGGTTGCATCTACCCATCCCATCAGACCTGGCAGGAGGGTCATGTTAATCCTGTCTACTAAAGAGTTTCATCTGATGGGACCCAGGAGACTGGTCTTTTCTGCCATGGCACCTGCCCTTTGGAATATCATTCCCCCCAAGGTAAGATTAACCCTGACCCTACTGGCATTTAGGAAATCCCTGAAAACTTGTTTTTTTCAACAGGCTTGGGGATCCCAGAGAAATGGCAAGCCTGCAAGATGGTTATACTGTATGTAGGATGCTGGTCTGTTCTCCCATGGTTTTATTTTTAATTTTATTTTTATTTGTACTTGTGTCTTTTTTTAATTATTTTAATGGCTGCCCAGAGTCATGTCTGTGAGATGGGCGGCTATATAAATCTGATGAATAAATAAATAAACCATAGATTCCCCCCTCTGGATAGTAGCATACTCACCAGAGAACTTGTCAACTTTGGAACTGTCACCAACTTCACTGGATGTTAGGAGACTAAGGAATAGGAGTTAAGATATGGAGAAAGAGAAGGAACATGTAGACTGGAAACAGCACAGAGTAAGGACTGTAGAGGAATGTGGAGAAGGAAGAGACAGGAAAATAAGAATCCAGAACAAGGAAAGGAGAAAACATGAGGTAGAAGAACATGGGTTAGTGTGCAGGATAGCCCTGGTGAGAGGACAGCCTTGGGAAAGAGAGGAAGATGAAGAAAGATGGAAATAGTGTTATGGTGGGTATAAGCTATGTTTGGGATCAGGGTAAGGGTTGGCTGTCAGAGCAGTATAACTGCATAACTTTTCCAATTTTTAAATGGAGTTATGTCAGGAAAAAGGTATTTGACCCACCTGATCTAACATTCTAAGCTAATTGATGACCTAGCACTCTTAAGGCTTAAACAATTTTATATCCCTCTATCATTATAAAATTTGGTAATAAAAGAACAAAAGGGAGGGGAGGAAGGATCAAGGAAGGTATCAGATGGTTATGGGGGCCAGCGAAAGATTTTAACAGTGATTAGCAGATGGCGATATGATTGGGATTGATGTAACAGAAGAAATGGGATTGGCAACTTGGTCTTGGTCCCATCTTTTAACTGAATAGCCTCTTCTTTTGGTCCTGAATGCCTTATCATTGAATACTTTGACCTCAAAGTGTTGCTAGTGAATACCATGTCTGTCTGTAATAAGACCATGATCTTTCACAATTTGGGAAAGCAGTCCTGGCATGTATCACCAATCATCCTGGATAAGGATGGAGGAATTCCTACACTCAAGATCTACTCACCAGGATTTCAAATGCAGCTATAGCCACAACTTCAAGGACATGGGCAGCGGGGGTGGGGGAGTGGTAAGGTGGTAGGATACCAGTTTGGGCTGAGGCTGGGCTACAGAAACAAGCTAGAGATTTTGTTGGTGTACTGTCTACCCAGCTGAACAGCAACATCTCTTCATAATCTTCTGAATCTCATGGTAAGGCCAGTATTGGATTCCTCTCGGCTGTTAGTACTGGGAGATTTCAAACTGCTTGACCTGAAGTTTGCATTTGGGATAGCTCAGGGATTCATGGCTTCTATGGCAATCATAAGCTTGTCCAAGTTAATATCCAGTCCAAAGTGGACACATGCTAGATCCAGTTTTTATCTTGCAGCTGACAGTATGTGATTTGAACGTGGAGGACACTGCTATTAGTGCTTTGTCATATTCAGACAAAGGCTTTGTGGTCAGCCTTCAGTTAATTACCATTGCTGACCCCTGCAAGGATGGAGGGGGAAATCTAAATAAGAAGGTTTCCTCCAGATGCTTTATGGATCTGCTTGTATTCAAAGGTGCCTGGAGCTTTTTTTCCCCAGTAACATGACAGACAGTTCTGCCACAAGGTTATCTCTGTGATAATGAAGTAACAAGGGCATTGGACGGGATTGCTGCAGGCAGCCTTTTCCTGTCCATGTTACACTTTTCAGTGTTTGTTTTTAATCAAGGATATTCCACCTTTCCTTAGATCACCCAAATAGTTTGAAGTGATCATAATCTTAATATATTACCGTATTATTCAAACAACTCCAAATGGATTCCGGGTGGCTCCATGGTTCACCAAGAAGCCCTGGGAGAAGTAGCAGCATTCCATTCCACTAGCATTCCAAATGACCTCTGGAATGCTAGTGGCAGAAGGTGAAGCATCAATATGACTGGAGACAAACATGAGTTGAAGATTGGGCGTACACTGTGGTGGTGATGATGGTGGTGGTGAAATGCCAGCATTTTTCTGCCCATACTGCATTGTTGGAATGTTATCCAGCAACACTGTTTGAGGTATCTCACAAATCATTGTGGAAGGGTGGATTACATTTTCTTTAGGCTGCTGGATTTTATTCACTTTCCTTTGGAGCTAGATGCCACATTGACATGTTCTTATACTTGGGACAATGACAAGCAAGACTACATGGGGTTTTCTTAAACTTGTGAGCCATGAGAAAGTGAACCAAAGTCTTTGTCACTTGAGTTTGACCACCTATGTATTGGATCCTTGCCTCTTTCAAGCAGGGATGAAGTTTTAAGGTTGAGAAGTGATTAATGTCTCTTTAAGGGAGAGAGTTGCACCTTCTGTCTTAAAGGAGAAAATTGTGCATCCTTATCTAAAAGACTACCTCTAGATCCAATAGAGTTGGACAAATTCTATCCGGCCATTAAACGACCCTTTTAAGAAAACACATTAGAGGAGATGTTGCAACTGCAGTTACAAAGAACCCTAGATAAAGCAGATTATTTTGACACTTTTCAGATGAACTTCAGACTTGGGTATGGGGTGGAAAGTGCATTAGCCATCCTATGGGTGATCTCCATCAAGAGGGCAGCTTTCCTGTTCTTATCAACAGCCACTGATACCATCAACTATGGTATAGTTCTGAACTGCCTGCAAGGGATGAAAGTTGTAGTGTCCAGTCCTTCCTTAGTGAACAGTTCCAGTAGATAGTGATGGGAAAGGATCATTCAAGCTTTTTTTTGGGGGGGGGGGGGTGACTTCAAGTCAGTTTTTGACTCCTGGCAACTGCCTGGACAAGCCCCTGCAGTTTTCTTGGCAAGGTTTTTCAGAAGTGGTTTGCCATTGCCTCCTTCCTAAGGCTGAGAGAGAGTGACTGGCCCAAGGTCACCCAGCTGGCTTCAGGCCTAACGCAGGATTAGAACTCATGGTCACCTGGTTTCTAGCCTGGTGCCTTAACCACTAGACCACACTGGCTCTCTCAAGCCTTTATCTACTTCAGTAAGGGGTTCCACAGGGTGCACCTCTCTCCTCCATGTTTTTTCAGACCTATATGAATCCACTGGGGGAGGTCATCCATCATTGTTGGTTAAGGTATCTCAGAATTGGAGGGCAGCAACGAGCAGCTTACCCGATGTTTGGAAACCATAAGGGATTGGATGGGACAAAATACACTGAATTGCAGTTGGAAATCCTGTTCAAAAAACACTTCAATGGTTCTAAGTCACTCCTGCTGACTCTGGGAGGGACTGAATTCCCTTAAAGGAGCATGTTTGCGACCAGGGAATGCTCCTAGATTCATAGCTCTGACCGGATTAACAGATCGAGCCTATAATAATAGTGAAATCTTTGGGGAGTTGGTATGATCAATCACACTACAAAAATAGTGTAAGTAATAATTAATTTTAAGGGGAAAATATTTTTGTCCAAACACTTTTCTTTTAAAGTGTTATAGCCAATTTAAATAACAAACATGTTGTTATCTGCTAACAGATTATCTGCCCAAAGATTTAGATGGCAAGAGGTTAAAACAAAGACTCTTTATATACTGACATGTAAGATGCAGTCATATTTTCCACTGAAAGCAGGAAGATTTGCACTAAAGAATAGGGACTTGATTAAAAAGAACATGCCTGAAGCAATGCATAGATGCCACATATTTTTTTGTGATCAGTAATCTAATCCAGGATATACACATGAGTGCATGTCAAAGGATGGCGACAGTGCTGAATGATTTATTTTGAGGGATGGGATTAAAGGATTATGTTAATACTATTGCCAGTGATCAAAATAAACTGGGCTGATCCCTTTTCAAATGATTCTGTATTTATGGGCTTTTTTTGGCCTGTATTCAGAAAAGGATTATCTATGTCCTGAAAATTTTCCAAGTCTTAGAATGCTGCTATATGTGAACTCATGCAGCCATGCACATGGACATTATCAGATCAGTTTCTGGAAATAGTAGCTCAGTTTAACAGCATATGTATAAACACTAAATGGATTAAACTGATTTTCTGCTCCTTTTTATTTGGAGTTTAGTCTGGGATATGATCCTGAGACTGCTTTGGTCACTTTTGTGGATAACCTACATTGGAAATAGGGTTACTAGTTCTCCTGAAGTTCTTAGAGCTTTTGATACCATCAATGACAGCATCCTTCTGGGCACTCTGGCAGGACTGAGCTTTGGGGGCAATGTTCTGGTGTCAATCTGGTCCTTCTTGTGATATACCAGAAAGTGGTACCCTGAATCTTGTCTTCTATGCAGATAACTATATTATGGCTAATTAGACCATGACAAAACCTAGTTTACATATATCTTTTGATTCTCAAAATATTCTTGCATGGATGTATTAGGAGCTTTAATTCCATGGAGTCCTTCGGGCTCTCTGAGCTTGGTTGTTTTCTTGCAAACATTTCATTACCCAGCTAGGTAAGATCTTCAGTGCATTCCAAAGAATGGAATGGGGTTTGCTCTCTGTTTATATACTGTGGCATGCCCTGCCAGTGTTGGTGGGGATGGGGGTTTTGTTTTATTTTTTCCCTCTGGTAGTTCCTTGATTAAGGTATTGTTTACTGCTTGTATGTATACTGGATATGTAGATGACACCTTTGTCATAATAAAAAAGGAACAACTAGAGAAGACACATGAAACCATCAACAACATCTTCAAAGGAATAAAATTCACCAGAAAGGAGAAAACAACAACACGCTACCCTTCTTGGATATCCTCATCAGCAGAGGAAACAACAGCAAATTAGAAACCCAAGTCTATCGGAAGACTACCCACATTAATCAAGTACTCCATTACCAAAGTAACAACCCAACCTCCCACAAGAGGAGCTGTGTAAGAATATTATTCAAATGAGTGCAAATGCATTGCAGCAGCCCAGAACAGCAGAAAAAGGAAACAGACCACCTATACAACATCTTCCAACAAAATCAATATCCACACAACTTTATCAAAAAGTGCCTGACCACTCAACCTACTACACCACAACCAGCACAAGCTATGAAAAGATGTTAGCAAAATTTGAGTTTCTGACTCTCCCCAATTAGGATTCAGTCCGGCAGAAGATCAAACATGAGAGTACCAGCTGAGATTTTAAAGTTTTATTGAAAGTAAGCCAACTGAGTCAGCTGGGGTCTCCCCTTAAGGCAGAGGAGACCCCTTCCACACCCAAAGAAGACAATTTTATACATGTTTCTTACAAAGAGATACAGCAATTAACAAATGATTGGTTGAAATTGGCATACATTTTGGATCCTCCTTATTATTGGGGGAAATTTATCTTCCTGATGACCTATTGGTTGCTAGTCAGAGTTCAGGGCACCCCCCCCCCTTGTCTTTATGGCCTCAACCCTTATGGAGACAGGATGTCTGAATGAGAGAAATGTGTGAAGATTCATGAATGTCTGTGTCTGTGTTATCCCTTTGGTTTTCAAATGTAAAGAAGTAAAGCTAATGTCTGAGAGAAATGTGTATCCCTTTGGTTTTTAAATGTAAAGAAGTAAAGATGATATCTGAGAGAAATGTGTGAAGACCCATGAATGTCCGTGTCTGTGTTATCCCTTTGGTTTTCAAATGTAAATAAGTAAATATGATGGAAACTAAGAGCCCTTTTTCATAAGGTTTCAAAGGATAACACTGCCATACATCAGAAACATCTCAGAAACTATCAACAGATTATTACAACCACATGGCATGTCCATAGCACACAAACCAACCAAAGCCCTCCAAAACATCTTAAGCAAACCAAAAGACCCTGTAGCCCAAGAAGAAAAAACAGGAGTCATCTACAACATACAATGTAAAGACTGTAACAACCACTATGTAGGAGAGACAGGCAGAAGGCTTGCAGAGCACATCCATGAACACCAACTAGCAGTCAGAAGACACGATGAAAACTCCTGAATCTCACAACACATGGAAAGACTTAATCATAGTTTCAACTAGGAAACTGTCAGCATCTTAGACCAAGCTACGTAAATCCAAAAACATGAGGGAATTCCTGGAAGCTTGGTATTCAGACAAGGCAGCCATCAACAGGCACATAGAGATAAACAACATCTACATACTATTCAAAAGAGACAATAGAAAGGAAAACAAAAGACCAGAACATCTCCTCACCAGCAATCATCACCCAGATAAGCAGAGATTAACACCAAGATTACCACCAGACATACAAGCAGTAAATGATACCTTAATCAAGGAACTACCAGAGGGAAAAAATAAAACAAAACCTACACCCACACCAACACTGCAGGGCATGCCACAATATATAAACAGAGAGCAAACCCCATTCCATTCTTTGGAATGCACTGAAGATCTTACCTAGCTGGGTAATGAAATGTTTGCAAGAAAACAACCAAGCTCAGAGAACCCCAAGGACTCCACAGTTCAACCCTGAGCTACGCATATTCGCTTCTACTGGTAGCTTTAATTCCATATTCTATTTCCCTATACACTTGACAATATAACTTAATATAATGTAAAAACCAGTTATAAACAATAATTATAGACTTTTTATTTTATAGGGAGTCTCTTAATTTCCTTGAAAATAAGGCACCTAGGTCTGTAGAATCATACATTAATGTCAAAAGATGCTCAATTATATACAGTAGATATAATGTATACATATTGTGACCACTATATATTGAATTAGAGCAAATTATTAGACTGATGTGATCAATTATGAAATCAGGTTGAGATGTTGAAGGATACAGAGGCACTTAAATTACAGGAGGAGACCAGGCAAGAAGAGATACTGTTATTATATACTCACCTGGATGAGAAAATTATCTGTCAAAGACATCTGAGATCCAGAAAGAATGAAGTAACTGTTCAAAATGTGAGAGCCCAAAGTGGGAAGGCTTGTACCTGGACCAGTCAGAAAAAAAAAGTCTGGATCCGAAGCATAAAAGAAACCTTAAAACTCAGACTCATTAGTGAAGACTTCATTAGACTGGGCACGTGCACAAACCCTGCTTACTAGTGTACTTCTTTTCAGTCTATCTAGAAGTACATCTCCTAGAAGAAATTTCAGATTGTTGTTATATCCCTAATAATCTGCCTTGCATCTTGGTAATAATTTTGTTTCATGTCACTGCTTTTACAGTTTTCTTTAAGACAGAAGAACAGCTTAGCAATGTTGGGTTGACATTGTTTTCTTGAAACATATTATATGCGGTAGTCTTGCCAGTGAACTACATGCATACTTGGTATTTGTGTTCTGTGAGTATATATGAAGTTTGTGTATGGAGTGTGCATGATTTTGAATGCACAAGTTTTTTTACTTCCCTCTGAGCCTCAATTTGGCTGAATGAGATTTTTTCCAAGGACAGATCAATTTGACCCATGGTGTGAATTAGGTAGAATATGCTAAAAGAATTGGCAGTAAATTTATTGGTTAAGGTTGTCGTCCAACACAAAAGCCATCAAGGCATACAACTGAACTAAATGAATAAATCATAGATTAGCTACTAACAGAATGACTCCTCTTTCTACATGAGATTCTAATATAGCACCCCAGGTCTGGTCTGAACTTGATTAAATAAAATATTGTCTGGCTTTTTGAGTATCTTTGAGGTTTTTGGGTGGGGGGGACTTTTTCACAACAGTAGTCATTCAAACTTTTGTGTATTGTGACTTTGTAAATTATCTGCTTCTTTCTTTCCCTCGTCTGTCTACAGACTCGACAACCTAGATTTACATTATTCAATTTATTTCCCGATTCCAGCAATTGGCTTCAATCCAGCCCCTTCAAATCTTCAGTCACTGTAGTCTGGAGATCATCTGACTCATACATTTCTATAGTAAAATTGGAAAAGTGCACCATTGTTGATTCTGTATTATCGCTAGCATATGTTCTTGAACATAAAAACTTGTTGGAAAAATATTGTGATTGAAACACAGTCTTTTTGATTCTAGAAAAAGTAATTTGATATACATGTAAGTCTAAGTACATTTTTTTTTCAGTTTTCCACTGTATTTTTTGTTGTGGGTGCCAAGAAAATAAAACAGTGTGTCCTTCCCGCCCCCCATTTGTCTTCCTTTCCAATTTTCTGTCTCTGTCAGGCCCAGCCCAAGAACAACAATGAAACAGTCCAGTCCAGTTCCTTTATTTGCTTATACCTTATAGAAAGAATCTTGCCAAACTAAATCTATACTACAGCAAGTAGTGGATATACCCTGTGAGATTCTAGGGAGTGGCTATCCTGAATCTCTTACTCTTCTCACTCTCCCCCTGTGGACTGTGTTGCCTTTTCTCTCCTTTCCCCTGCTGGAATGCACCCCCTCCTTCCTGATAGCCTTGATCCCCCACATCACTCTCCTCCTCGTAGATACATTCCATGACAGTGTCCTTCTCCTGTTTAGATATCTGGTAACCCTGCCCAGGCTTGAACGGACAAATAAATCTGATTTGATTTTTACTCTTCTGCAGATGCCCCTGCAATAGATTATAATAATAGCCAGTCCAATATTTATAACAAGCAGTTTGAAAGATTTTTTTTCCCCTGACAGTGTTGGTATAAATGCAATCAAGTAAAATGTTTTTGGTATTCCCTGTATTCTAAGCTATGCTTGGTTTCCCATAATGTCCTTTTCATTTTCCCCAAAGCTAAGTTAGAGAATAAAGAGCATTCAAAGGGATAACTGCGTGAACTATATGAAGTGCTTGATTACAAAATAATTTTTAAGTGGAACCTAAGGAAAGATTTAACAATAAAATGAATAAACTATTCGCCTCACTGGGTTCTTCCTCATGGCCCCATTAAAGTGTTATCATCCAATCAGAGGGCTCATCCTCACAACCAAAGACTCTTCATGAATCATTTTTCAGTGACACATCCTCATTGTGACATTGCCTTTGTCTCATCCCCAGTCCATAGTGGAGATAGCTTAACATCATATTTTTACTGACAATTACTATTGGTACCATATCTGATCATAAAAATTTACTGACATGCTTCTTGAATTCTTTTTTTTTTTAACCCCCTCCTCCTCTGCCACAACATCTCCCAGGAAGGACAGAATTATATGATATTAATGTTCTTCTTTCAGGCTGCAACCATGCTACCACCACTGTAGCCAAATTTTGTATGGCTGCAGTGAAAAC
The DNA here is from genome assembly GCF_059951505.1 of Python bivittatus. NCBI lineage: Eukaryota > Metazoa > Chordata > Lepidosauria > Squamata > Pythonidae > Python > Python bivittatus. The sequence goes on from NW_028277030.1 coordinate 52,907,653, forward strand.
GTGGCAACTAAAAATGTGACAAATTTGTTGGTTTGGACACATACCACTAATTTTATTAATTTAATCAGGGGGGTGATAAGCTGATCTTTGATCACAGAAATAAATTTGATTTGATTTGATTTTTACTCTCCTGCAGATGCCCTTGCAATAGATTATAATAATAGCCAGTCCAAAATTGATAACAATCAGTTTGAAAGGTTTTTCCCCCTGAAAGTGTTGGTATAAATCCAATCTAGAAATAAAAAATTGACCCAACACATTATCTTATTAATTAATTCTCCCGTCCAGGCTCCCAAATCTCCCAAATATTCTGTTGCATGAGCAGACATTCATTCATCTGACACTATCCAGCCGTTACTGGTCACTCTAAGCTAAAACTCTCATCGAGGGAGTTAGAGTAGACAATCACTGGACTTGCACAGAAAAGACTGTTCAAAATGTGATCAGCTACAAAGCTTTACAGCAATGCTTTGTATAAAAAGTAAGTTTGGACTGATTTGGGCAGTTAGCTGACAAGCATTGTACACCATCTAACGTAACACAGTCCTTTATGTGTCTACTCAGAAATGAGAGAGGCGTTGTATTTGGTAGAGATAGCAAGCAGGATGCCTTGCTGACCTTGTAAGAGATCAAAAACAACGTACGATCAGACCTGAACAGCTGTTATATGGGGGAACACCTAGAAAATCCAGGACTACAGGTTAGAACTGTAAGTCTCCAGAAGGAGACCCTGACATACCAGTTCTGCCCTTTTCTTAAGCAAAAGTACATGGACCGTCCCATCAGACGTCAAATTTGATTTGAAGGCTATTGTACTTAAAGACTGCAGCCTTAGGGCATCTATACACATACCATTTGTCCCGCTTCTGGCTCATTTCCATGCCCCTCCTGATCCCTGTTGTCTTAGTCGTGGAGCTTATTTACTGCCAACTTAGCTGCAATGCATCAGACATCGCCAGGGTCCCGCACTCTGTTGGACACTCCAAAGAGCTTGGGTCAGCTGCTTTTCAGCTTCTGGGCTCTCCTCCCTCTCCACAGAGGAGATTCAGTTGCGGCGGCAGCAGCATAGTCACACGTTATCATTTCAGCTCGATCACTGTCCTCTGTTGTGTCGACTGTTTGCAAAATCACCAAACGCGACCACAGCGTGGAAAGGGCAAGGTTCCGGCTCGTGCTGTTTTCCTGGTTTTTAGCTCTCTGCTACCGGTCAGCTGGGTGGAAGGTGTACAGGTCAGCTCCTGTGGAGTTCCCAAGCGGTCAAAATTAATTGTTACACGGCCTTAGACTTTTTGAGAGTTTGGGGAGAGAAAACGATGTGCAAGGGAACATTTTGCAAAAGAGCTAGAACTGTGGCATTATTGCCTCTTAAGACACTCAGAAGGTGGTGCAACCCTTTGCCCGGACAGCAAATCGTTTCTCCAACAATGGGAAATACGTACTGCTTTTAAAAAAGATTTGCTTCCAACAGGATTGCAGCTTACGAACAGCGTTTTCTTCATTTATTTTTAAAAGCCTTATAGGGACAGCGTATCTTGGGAAATGCCAAGAGTCAGAAGAGTATGCCTGTCCGTGCAACTACGACCACAGCTTCTCCTTCCCCTTCAGGTTTCTGATTCAGGATACAGAAACTTACAGAAGCAGCCGCCTCCACGCCCTCCCCGTTGCAGCTCCGCTTTCTGCCCCGCCGAACGCGCTTTCCTGCAGGTGGCGTCGTCACTGACCGAAGCGCCTTTTGAGAAGATGTGAGGAATATTGTTCCTCCTCGCGGCCGGTCGCTGGAAAGGTTTCGTTTTGCTGACGTGTGACTTTCGAAGTCCTCTTTTGGACACGCCCCTTTCCTCCTACTCCGCCGCCTTTCCTCCCTCCCCGTCCGGACTCGGGGCTACGATGGCCGCTACGTGGGAAGAAATCGTCAAATTGTCTCAACAGTTTCAATCCGCTCAGTTCGCTCAGGCGACGCAGAGGTGAGGGGAGGGGAAAATATTTGGCAGGCGGAGCGAGGAGGAAGACCCCCCCCCTGGGTCACGAATCACGTCTCCTGCGAGCCCGCGCGCGACCCTTCCCGCTGCTCTGTAACGGCCCTCATTTTATGCCCGTTAACGCTTTCCCTGGTCAGGACCGTAATGCTTGTGAAAGCGACGCGCCCCTTCCCCGCTTTTAATAAAAGGGGTGGCCTCTGAGCAAATCTTCCGTAATCTCTCAAATAGGACTGCCCTTTCTTCCTTCCTTTCAAAAGCATCACCTGAGATACTGCATACCTGAATTGCTCCTGTCAAGTGATGATTTTCCCATCTCGTATCTTCATGCCAGGAAGCAACCAAACAAGCAAATGTGGGATTTGCTAGATTTTCTTGTAAGCCTACTGTCAAAGGGATAAGTCCAGATCCATATAAACAAAACGCTCGCCCACATATATCTATTTAGCATGTCTGGGCTTCCTTGCTGCTGTTGCTGCTTTTCCTGTACATGAAATCTACCACTGTGGCCTTCCTGTCTGCAACATGCTTATAGGTGAAAGGGTTTTCCTGGTGACATCTTCAAATGTGCAACACTTACAGTACCAGTTTCTTTCACAAAGTGCAACAATCTCATAGTAAAGCTTTATTGTGGAAGGCATTTTTAAAGACCAGAATAACGTGTCTTCTGTCTTCTAAAGTTAATGTCACAAAAACTGTTAAAAATGGTTTCCACTGACGTGGAATGTGTTATAAGCGTTTTTCCTGGCATGCAAATGTTGAAAAAGCTAAAAATCTGAAACTTCTAAATAAAAATCAAATTGTTATTCTCCTATTAAAGGATAAAAAAGAGGGAATTCAGTTCATTGTGAAAAAACAGTCTTTCAATTTTGTCCACACACTTAACGTTAACATATTTATGTTAGAGCTTTGATGAATATTAGAGCAGTGCAACACTTTGGATTCAATTCCAAATAAGAGCATTGGAGTGCATGGGGATACATATGTAGAACATGTAACTCAAATGAGGGGAAGGCAGCCACACAATCCTGGGAAAAGATGCAGTTGTTTTAAAGGGTTGTAATAACATGCTACATTTGTGCCTCCACATTCTGAAGCATCTTTTGGGAATTTAATCTAAAGCATTGCACAGCCCTAATAAATATGATAATCTGCATTATATTGGTGCTTGTTACTTTAGTACAGCATAATTTAAAAGCACCTAGTTCTTTCTATAAATGTTTGAAAATACTACCAAGTGCCCAGTTCAAGTGCAGCATCCATCCTTAGTAGAAAAAATTTTTGGAAGATGGCATTGGCAGACCACTTCCATAGTGTTGCCAAGAAAGCTACCTAAATCTATCCATGAGTCTTTAAGATGTAGAATTTAACTATAAAGTTGAACTTTCCATGGCAGTTCCAATGTTTGTGTATATAGCAAGCCACGTTTTTGTGAATTGTCACATTAACAGTGCTTTACTTCGGTGGAACTCAAACTCTAGATGTATGGATCAACTCCCAAAATACTCTATAATGGCCATACTGGTTGGGGAATTCTGGGAATTAAAGTCCATATGTTTGAAAAATATCCAGATTGAGAAAAGCTGTTTCAGTTTATTACTAACATCATAAAGTATATTATGAACTGGGTTCAATATCAGCCTAGGAAATGGGTGAACAAAACTGACTTTCACACTACTTTCACCACCAACTCCATAGCTTGTACAGCAGGAAATTGAGAAAGAAGGTGGCGTTATTAAAAAACATGTGGTGATAGAACTATCTAATTCAACAGAATTCTTGAAAAAGAATTTTTGAGGAATGAAGTTACAATAAGAAGAATTGGGAAAATTAGCTTTCATACAATCCTTCCATGGATGAATATATTGATCTGACCCTATTGATTTTAAATGTGTTTAACTAGGAAGGAGTTCCCTCAGTGACGGTTGATTCATACTTAAAATATATTTCAGGTAATTGTGGGAAGTCTGTAGAATTTTCAGAAGGCTAAAGTTCTGATAAATTTGAAGTCATTTTCTGAAATCTGCACTAAATATAAAATGTTGAACATGCTACTCATTACTATTTTGGTGTTCATGAAATATTTTGGATACTGGGAGTTTGGTGAAGTTTGATAGAAAATAGAGAAGAAGCTCCAGACCTGATTTATAAACAGCTTTAAACTTTTAATTTTTGACTTGTGGTAGCACATACCACATTGCTGGGATGTGCATTTTTGTCAAATATAATTTTATTTTAATTTGAAATAAATGAATTTTACCTAGCCCCCATCAGCCACTTAGGAGGCAAACAAAAGACTTCAGTATGAAACTGATTAAGGTCTGGTCAATTTCAGGCAGCAGCTGCCTGGAGAGCTCTAATAAACTAAAGTTATATTGCTGAGCTTGGTTACTTGCAGTAGGGAAACTGCTGTGGAGAAAAGCGGCTCAGGAAGAGATAGCTTGTTTAGGCAATCTCTCTGCTCTGCAGAGGGGGAAAAGAAGAAAACTGGTCAGGTACAGGACAACTGGTATTAACTGATTAATGGTGAACACATCAGTGAGAGGGAGAAACTGCAAAGGTTGTAAATGCAAGCATTGGTTGCAAAGTTACTTTTTTATCACCATTGTAACTGAATGGTCGCCTTCCAAGGCCATTGCTAAATGAGGACTACCTGTAGTGACAAAATGTCACTTATTTAAATTCAGATATTTAGGATTACATGCAAGTTGTCTTTTCTTTCATATATACAGACTGTCGGAACGTAATTGCATAGAGATTGTTTCTAAGTTAATTGCTGAAAAACAGTTGGATGTAGTGCATACTCTTGATGGAAAAGAGTATATCACTCCTGCACAGATTAGCAGAGAGATACGTGATGAACTTCACATTCGTGGTGGTAAGTGTTTATCTAATTAATATAATGTTCAAATTTGTCCAAATTTGTTAAGCTTAACTTCTTAAAGCTAACTTATTTTTTAAAAGGAAGATGTTACTGAAATGTGTATCTTTCTTATTTAGGCATTGCAGAATTATAATTCTAAAACTGAAGTCATGGTACAGTAGATAAGTAGTAGATACTGAGATTCTACAAAATCATATTTGCAGTAGAAATATGTTTTTCCTGACATTACAAGGTTGAGAGAGTACTTGAATTTAGCAAGAGAAACAATTTAGACATTTCATTTGTAAAAGCATTAGCCAAAATGCTAATGATAATTTTATTTAAGTTTATATTGAAATGTTAAACTTCTCTATTCAGAAATTCTACTGAGTTCAGTGGCATTTCCTGTCAGGTAAGTAGGTATATGAAATCCCTTTTATCTAGCTAGATATTGCTTGACTAGTGTAATACTGTCAGGTCCAGCCCAAGAACAACGATGAAACAGTCCAGTCCAGTCCAGTTCCTTTATTAGCTTACACCTTATAGACAGAATCTTGCCAAACTAAATCTACACTACAGCAACTAGTGGATATACCCTGTGAGATTCTAAGGAGTGGCCATCCTGAACCTCTTTCGCTTCCCATGCTCCTATTGCAGACTCAGCTGCCTCTTGCCTCCTCCTCATTCCTGGAATGCACCCCCTCCTTCCTGATAGCCTTGATCTCCCACATCAGTCTCCTCCTTGTAGATACGTTCCATCACAAATACTCAGTGATCACTGCTTAAAAGGAATGGCAAGAAAACTATATGGATTACAAGTACAGTATTACTCTCTGATGAAATATTACAGATCTTTGATCTTTTTACATTTTTACAGGTAGTCCTTGACTTACGACCAGTCTTTTAATGACTGTTCAAAGTTACAGCCTTGGAAAGAAGCTGTCATAAAACATCCACCCCCAACCCACAGTGACGTGACCACATTCTGGGCACTTGGCAACCGGCTTCCATTTATGACCAGTTGCTAAGTGCCCCACAATCATGTGACCACCATTTGCACCATTGCAATCTTTTCTACCAGCTTCCCCAGAAAGTCAGTGGGGAAGCTGGCAGGAAAGGTTGCAAGTGGAGGGGATGGAGGAGAGCTGAAATCCTTCTGCAGGCTGCGGGAATGGAGCTCAAATCTTCAGGATTCAAGCTCCATTCCTGCAGCCCACTGAAGGATTTCCCCTCTGTGCATGGAAGAGAGGGGAAGCCCCCTCGGTGGGCTGCAGGAACGGAGCTCAAAATATGAAGATTTCAGCTCCGTTCCTGCAGCCCCACAAAGGATTTCTCCTCCATGCACAAAGGGGAGAGGAAACCCTTCAGCAAGCTGTAGGAATTTTTGAGAGCAAAAGGGCTGCCTGCTGGGAGAATTTCAGCTCCATATGGAACTGAAACTGTCTGGCAGGCAGCCCTTTAACTCTCAAAGAGCTACTTGCCAAGAGGAGATGAAATCCTTCAGCAAACAACTCTTTCACTCTGTCCACTTAACGACCCTGGAGATTATTTAACAACCTCAATCGGGAGTGCCTGGATTGCGGTCATTGAGTGAAGCAGTCACATGGGCATCTCACTTAATGACTGCTTCGTTCAACAATCAAGATTCTGGCCCCAATTGTGGTCGTTAAGCGAGGGCTACCTGTATAAGAAGTGCTTCTGAGGTACTTCAGTTTGGTTCAGGACTACTTTGCTTGGAGTATTTTTTCCTCTCCAATGAAGTTTTCTTGACAAATATTGCATAACTTCCTTCATTCTCCTGAAACTGACATTTTCATGATAAAGGCAGTACTCCTGTAATATGTAAAATACTTTCCAAGGCAGCTTTCATTCCTGTGAATATGTTCATACTGACACTTGTAGTAGCACCTTCATAGCCATCAAGGAACAGAGATGATTGTCTTAGCTCTTTTGATATTCATTGTAAGGATTATCTTCATGTCTGTAATATGATTGCAGTTTATATTGCAGAATCTAGGAAAAAACACTGTCCATCAAGACTTCATCCCTAGGAATCTTGTTCTTTCTTTAGTCAAATTAATGTTTGCATTGTTGAACTAACTTCATGTTCCCTTCAGCCAAGAAAGAAGGCATCTTCACACCCAGATTTAAAAAGAAATAATAATTGAATCAACCCCTCCACAGAAATAGCATGCCATGTCATTTTGGATGGAAGGGTTCTTGCATGCTTGTACTCTGCATGTCAGGATTTTCTTCCTCTTTACTATTCCTTTGCTATTTCTGATAGTGTTGGTATAGTCTTTGCATATAAAACTGTAGAAGTCCAGCTCTGCATCATAAATGGTATGTTTCCCACAGTGCAAGAGAGTATATACAGCTGAAAGTAGCATACAGACAGTGGCAGCCATGCTGGAGAAAATATTATAGGCAGCAGTCATACACATAATTCATGTTTAAAGTTGTCCCAAGTAACTGGAGATTTGGGGTCAAAATGTAAAAGATGAACAAATATTAATATTTCATGTACATTCATTTTTACCTTACTACAGGTCGGGTGAACATTGTAGATTTGCAACAGGTAATTGGCTTTCTTATAAACATTGTTTATTTTTTCTATATTGAGTCAGCAGTTTATAGGTATTTTTAATAGTTCTGTCATTAAGAAATTTTTAAAGGAGGTATAAACATCTAATTGCTATCTGTGGAGTCCTTGGGCTTCTCTTAGCTTGGTTCTTTTCTTGCAAACTTTTCTTGCAAATTTGCCTCTGTTGGTAATTGCTATCTATAGAATTTATAATAACTGTAGATATCACCTATTTATTTTCTATTGTGTTTCTATCTTTATAATTTTGTAGTTAAATAATTTATTCATATAGAAATATTCTATCATACTGTTTTAATTTCTTTAATTTCTTTTAAAGCTGTAACTTTTCAAGAAAACTTTCCTTTTATTATCCATCCATTGTTATATGTTGGTGAGTGAATAAATAAAAATATTCACCGATGCATGCAAAAAATTAATATTTCATTTCCATTAACCTTTTTTTCTTCTCAAACTTCAAGTAAATTGAATTATTTCATAACAGACATTATATTTTTTAGTGAAATGTGTGTTTTATCTTGTCTTAATTGTTCTTTTCTAGGATCCATTTTTTTTGTTAAAATTTTGTGTATTGAAATAGCTGCTAAATAATTATATAGGAATTTGACAGTAGATTGTTTTAACAGGAAATAGTACATTAGATTTATTTTGCTATACTATTTGTAAAACCAGATACATTTTGATTGCACTGTTGAGCTAGCTGTAAACTACTGTTTATTCCGTTTCAATTGCTGCTAATTTGTTGAATTCTGGTCAGTGATAGTAATAAAATACTAATTAGTAACTTATTCCTCCCTTTCTTGCTCTCCCAGGTAATAAATGTTGATCTGCTCCATATTGAGAACCGAGCTAACAACATTGTCAAATCAGATCGAACAGTTCGATTGGTATTGGGACAACTTATAGATGAGTGAGTTCTTCTAAGTATAATTACATGCAATCTAATTATGATTGAGACATCATTTTTAGGAATAGATTTATCTGCATTTACATAAACCTTTCAGGTTTCAAACCCAATCAAATGCCATTCTAGACTCTTATTGTAAACTGCCATACATTGTATCTTTCTAGTTAAACTGGGGACAAATAGTTCATCTTGAAATTCATGGTGTCATGGTCTATGTGGTAAAAAAATCCAAAGTAAAGAAAAGCACTCTGGATTTATTTTATATAGCATGATTAAATAAGACTTGGAGGGGAAGAGCTATAAAGAGAAAGTGCAGTGAAAATAGAGGCTTTTATGTCCAGTGTCTAAAATGAAGGTGGAGGAGAGCAGTTAATGTCAGTAACAAGTAGTCTATGTTTGGGGACTACTAAAAGCGACTGAAACAAATAATAGAAAATTTTACTGCATACAAAAGTTCCCTTTTAAGTTCCAGTATTTGGAGTTTGGGATTTTAGCAGAAGGAAATACTAAATTTTATGAACTACATGGAAGTTCATGGAATAACAAAAACAAGAAATAATTAGCTATTTGTGTATCTCAGCTTTCATTTTGCAGTTACATAGACCTGTGTGCGCTTATATTCTGTTATAGACTGGCTGTGAGCAGCTTACGAGAAAAAACAATGCATTAAAAACTGTAAACAAAAATGACACGAAAACAATACACCCGCTAAGGACAGGCCCAAATTAACATTCCCCAAGTCCTATTAAAACCCAGCAAGGAAACAGAGGTCCAGAGGTGTGATGGCATACTGTTCCACAAACAACAAAAGTTACCTGAAAATATAGAGCTTAACAGTAGTTTCCATTTGAATAAAATGATTCTGTTCCTTGAAAGTTTTATAGTCAAGCATCATACAGCTATATCTTTTCTGTTTTATCATCAAGTACCACTCCTAAACCAAATACGGGTATGATGTACATTAATAGCACATTTGAAATGTTATATTAATACTGATTCTTCATTTCATATTAGACATTATTTGGATCACATAGCAGAAGAAATAAATGACAAGTTGCAGGAATGTGGCCAAGTGAAAATATCTGACTTGTGCAAGACATATGATCTTCCAGGAGACTTCTTGAAGCAGGTAATTCATCTGAAAATTACCTTCTTTCACCAAAATTAAAAATATTTCATTTGGCAGCTATTTGGATTGCCAGATATATCCTAAATGTTGATTTTAGTGTGATAACACTTTTTTCTTTTTAAATCTTAACTGATCTCATATGCATGGCTTTAATTTAGTTATTTCGGTCATATTGTTAACTGCTGCATTGAATCCAATTCCTTGGCATGTAAGAGAAGTACTGTAAGTGGAAAAGAGCAGGATGAATTGATAGGAAGAAAAATCGACAATGAGTGATAGCGGTCTATTGCTTTAACATTTGAATTACACATTAGCAAGGTCAGTTAATATGTAATATAGGGGAAATATAGTCTGCAGCCAGAGCTAAAAGAATCGTTTTCCTAAATTAATGTACAAGTAAAATACAATAAGGTGCAAGTTACATATCACTCACATCTTGAACTTAGAATTGTCATGCACTTTCTCCTACATAATACCATGTAATATGATTCTTCACTTAATTGCTGTATTTTTATTCTCAGGCATTTTCTGTTCGCTTGGGAAAAATTATCCATGGCCAACTTGATCAGGATAACCGAGGGGTGATTTTCACTGATGCATTTGTCACGAGACATCGGGCCCGTATTCGTGGTCTCTTCCGGGCTATTACCCGGTAAGTCAAGTAAAGTGCACAGGTGCTTAAGAGTAATTTAGTATGTTTATAAATATTTTTGGTGAAATGTGTATTTTGAAGGCACAAGTAACTTAATTTGGCCTTCTGCTCTTCACAGATAGTCATGAAGTTTAGGTTTGTGCAATGCCCAAAGCCTTAACGTGGGTTGTTTGTTTTTTGCTTAGCATCCAGCCATTCAGGTTTTAAATGGCATTTATGGCTTAGTGTATTGGGGAACCAGTCAGCTGTGATTTATTTAATGACCATGGTTCAATAAACTATAGTTTAGTGTGATGTCCAAGTCTAGCCTATGATTCTTCTGCAAAAGGTTAAACTGAATATCAGTGAAGTCTTCCACAATAAATCATATAGTGGTTTGTTTTCTTATTTTTAAAACTTAGCAGTGACAGCACCATAACACTTGCTTTTCTGCATCTATAACTATCATTTCACCAATTAATGAGCATGTTTTAACATTGAACTTGGGTGTCTCATTATTACTGTACATGTTTTAGAATCTTTTAAAATGGTACCAGTCTGTATTAACTTTGGTGGGAGATGCACATCAAGCAGATTACCATATATATATATTTATGGACATATTATCTTGTTTTTCATTAATTTCTCTGTAGAGTCTGAAAGGAAACGAATTGCTGGGAAAGGGTTCTCTAGAGCAGTGAAGAAGCAAGAACATACATTATTCATACTCAGATCTCAGATTACACTAATATTCTTTTATGTGCAAATAGCCAGTTTGGTCAATGCAATTCGGCCTTACAGTCTATCTGCACAAAGGAAAAATAAATTGTTCCTAATTTTATCAGCAGAATCAGAGGCCATGTCTGACCAAGGCTTGGAATGAGAAATAGTTACATGTATCTCTTCCCTCTCCCTATTTTGTTCTAATCTGTACTATGGTCTCCAGTGGTCTTTTCAGTTGCATGTTTTGTGCTGGTAGTAATCTTGTACATGGATTTTTCCTCACTGCACAGCTCATAGCATCTGTATAGAGACACAATACGAGGCAGTATTTCCAGGAGCATTCTGTGTACCAGGTCTTTACCTATTTTTTTTTAAATGCTTTAGTATGGCTACAAAGGAAAACATACATACAGATAAAAATTCTGTAAACTAGTAAAACTAGCAACAAAATAAAAACCTAAATCAGATTCAATAGTAGTAATTACAGACATATAAAAATTGTCACAATTTAATTTTTAAAGAATGAATTGAACTTTGTCTACATGAAATCATATTGTGTTTTCTTTACACCTATAATCCAATTCAAAGGCTGAGAGTTTTAGATCAAGTTATAACATTATCTGCAACATTTCTACTCAGGGCTCAGAGGGTTCTTCCTTTGATTCCTCTTCCCTTTGCTTAGGCTTAACTGGGGGATTCTTTCTGCCTTCAGTCCCTTCTATCCCTGCAGGAATAAATGGAAGGAATACCCTTGGACTAACAATAGATTGTTTAGCATCTGGTACATAAGTGTCTTCCCAGAGCAGTCTTTTTGGTAATAAACCAAGCACAGTAAATCCAAAATTCTTTGTAAATAGAACATTCCAAATATTTAGAATATAATTTAGCAATGTATTAATATATTTAAGTCTGAACCTCCTTTCAAGAACCTGGTTCGCTGTAATAAGAAAATTCAACCAGTAAGGGGCAACCAAAGGCATAAAGCATACCTAACAATATTCCTTCAAATTTGTATATACCTCATTTTAAAACCTTAAGACATGTATTTGATTTTTTAAAGCCTGAGACCATTGACTTATAACAGGAACTTCAATTTTCTATTATCCAGATTTATTTTAATAAACTTTTAAATTATCAGTAAAACTGAATTGTTGGTTTAGCCTCTAAAAATATTTTCTCTAATACTGCTTGTCAGCTGTTTTACATTCAAATGCAAGAATTACATTCTTGATGTAATCTTTCAAAACTTTTAAAAGATACATAAAAGATCTATATAGAGCAATAGAAAGAATCTGGAATGGTTTTTCACTCTTTTCACTCAGTGATGAAAGGAGACAGGAAAAAGAATACATTCATGCATACACTTTTTACCTCCATTCCATATGCTCTTATTTCATTGATTTTTGAAACGTGGTCCATAGACCACTGGTGATCCATAGAGGTCCACCAAGAAATTCATGGGCCAGAGCCCACTAGCTTCCGGAGTCCCCACCTCCCCATCTCCCCATATATCCTGATAATCTGTTTGGGGCTAAAAACTAGTTCATTGACATATATGATTGATAATACAAGTAGCAACATGAGAACTAAAATTCAGAACAGACAATAGTAAACAGGTCTTTACTAAATTTAGTAAATTTACTGAATTAATGAATTTACTATAATTTCAAGTATGCAATGCTAAATAGAATGGTGATCTTGCACAAGCAACCCAAAAAGAAAAGTATGGAATGGAAATATGATGAAGAATATCTAAAAAATGGATTTCATTGAGTTGCAGAAGGACTCACTCTGGTCCTTAGTATTCAGAGTTTTATACTGAAGAACATCCTTAACCAGCAAACTTGTACTGAGAGTTGTTATTATGACATGGAGTACAAAAAATAATTCAAGTGGTAAATAAATATTTAATTTGGAGTTAAATTCTGTGGCACAAATCTAGTTTAAAAAGGCCTTTAAAAATGAAGATGCTGGGAAGGCACTCCATATTCATTATCCATTTGTCAAAAAAGGCCGTTGAAGACAAAAATAAAGGAGGGTGTTAATTGGTGATCCCTACGTTCTCCAAATAGGAAAATGGAAGCTTAGGAGTAAGCTTACTCCCATTCCCAAAATTTCCACACATTTTCATTGTATTATAATACAGTGATAACACACACAAAAACAGTACTGGTTGTTGAGCATAGTAAACACTAGAAAATAGTTCATCTGTACATCATAGTTCGTCATATCTGGTTATTCAGAAATTTGATGCTTAACATGGTGTTTATGTCCCTTCTTTCTTAGACCTACACCAATAATTAACCTAATCACTCGGCATGGATTTCAGGAACATCTGCTTTACTGTGAGTTTTGCTCAGACACTTTGCCTGTTTATTTTTCATGTAGTAAAAGTAACATTTCAAAGTGATGACAAGCTCATTACCCATTCTCCTGCTATATCTCTGTCATCAGCCATGGTATCCTTTTGAGCCACCTGCAGAGCTTGGGAACTGGAGACATAGTTTTGCATTGGTTCTGCTCTTCAATGGGCAGTATCAGTTGGTGCTGTTGGGAGAGTTGCTCTTGAGCACTTCAATGTGGAATGCACCAGGGCTTGACCTTCTCTCCCATTTTATTAAAAATCTACATAAACCTGCTGGACAAGTCATCCATCCATTTGGGATCAGGTGTCATCAATACATTTATGATACCAAGTTTTACATGTCAACTCCAGGCTGAACAGGAGATGTATAGAAGTCCTGACTCAGCGGCTAGAGGCTGTGAGAAACTGGATGGGGCAAAATAGATTGTGACTCAATTCTAGTGAGACATAGCTCCTGTCAGTTCATAAACCTTATTGTGTCATGGATGGTTCATCTCTAACTCTTGATGGGGTAATATTTCCCCTAAAGGGAGGTGGTGTGCAGTCCCAGGTGTCTCCTGGAGTCTTGGCTCCTGCTGGATCAGCAGATGGAAGCTATAGCCAGGAGAGCCTTTGGCTAGCTTCAGCACATCTGCCAGTTGTTCCCTTTTTTGAAAATGGTAACTCAGACTGTTGTTACCTCTTAGTTAAACTACTGCAATTCACTTTCTATGGGGTTGCCTTTGAAGATGACTAAGAAGCTACGACTGGTACAGAAAGCAGTAGTCTACGTATTGACCTGCATTAGTCAGTTTAACAGAATATCTGTTTCACAAAAGCTACACTGGTTGCCAGTTCACTTCTGGATCCAATTCAGTTGCCAGAAGGCTTGGTCCCTTGTTACCATCAGGATTCTTCATGTAGAATTTGCTTGATTTACACAATCTAATAGAGAGAAGACTAGGTTCCAGGTACCTAGCCAGAAGTAAGTAGAGGAGGTGGGACCCACAGATTAATTTTCTCAGTAGTAGCCCCCTCTCTCTGTAATAGCTTGCCCCTGAGGTTAAATGTGCCCCTACTACCCTGGTGGTATTTTGGAAGATGTTGAAAACAGTTATCTTCAAAAGAGAATTTGAGCTAATTTGATTTAGGTTTATTCATAGATTTCACACTTTTGCTTATTATTGGTTTCATGAATGGATGTTATTAATGTTTGGTCTCATATGTTGTAAACCATTTAGAATCAGAAGACTAAGTGGCATATTAAATAAGTAAATTGGTTGCTATGAACAATCTTGTTTGCTCTTCCTGGGTGCCATCACTCAATTTATCCACATTTAAATTTGCAAGTTTTTTGAAATAATTCATCCCACTTGACAGTATTTGGAAGCCTGAAACCACATGTGCATTTTTTCTTAGCAAAATATCAGATTTGTTTTTGTCAGCTATCTGTTGATTAAAAAAAAAAAAAAGCAGAATTGGGCCTGCTCTAGTTGTTCCAGGTTTCCAAATGACTGTAGCAGAGAAGTTGTTATGGAAAAATGGCTTATATGATACATGTAAATACTATCGTGATAATTGGTGGTATACAAAAGGTACCTTGCATCCTATAGTTCAGTCTCTGGTATTTCTGGGTAGGTCTAGAAAAGATTGGTGCCTGAAAAACTGGAGATCCACTACCTGTCAGTGAAGGAAATAATGAGCTAGAAGAACCAATTAATCTGACTCTGTATAAGACAGCTTTTTAATGTTTTTTATTATTTCACTTTATACCCTGTGTGCTCATCATTAAAACAAAGCAGTTGTTGCTCAACAATAACAATGAAAGAATCGGTTTAAAAACCAAGTAAAATCATTCATTTACCTAAAAAGTCTTCAAAGAAGAGATAACCCTCCCTGAAGGTGGGAAAGGTGGAAAGTAAATGATGTAACTGTCTATGTTCTACAGTGTAGAGATTGGGAACAGTGCAGTTTTATTGCTTTATTTCTAGGAAGAGGCCTTGGCTCCCTTTTGTTATCATTCAGCTATTTCAGCCTTATTTACATGTTACTTTCCATTATCTCTAAAAGAGCCCAAGGCACTTTATTCTGACCATTCGACCACTTTGTTGTCTGCCCTTGACAGAAAACAGAATAGCTATGCTGTCAGTACTGTACAATGGCTATTGCCTTGAATGCAGTGAACTGGATTCAGATGCATACAAACTTAAATTAAAGTCACTGAAGTCAATAAAATGTAATCATAATCTGCTTTGGAACCAATTACTTAACCCATTCAACAGATTGGTGTTCTTAGAATTAAAAAGCTATTCCTAGGACATTATTGTCTAAACCCAAAATGACTCTATTAGAAAATGTGTTGCTATGAAAGTAATTTTTATTAAAATAATAGATGTTACAATTGAAGTTTCTAGGAACTTATGTCAACATGTTCAGACAAGCTGAGGCCCGATGCAAATAACTTTTTCCCGTGGTTCATAAGCTTTCTAAGCAAGAATATCCAAAACACAAGGAAACAAATCATACCCTTCCACCCCACTCCAATCTTAGCTGTTCTAGGAGTTTTAAGTATTGCAATTGTGAGAGAGATCAGCAGCTGTTTGCTTTAAAAAATCTGGCTGATATTCTCTGTGCTTATCATTTTTGAAGACCTGGCTATTGGCTATATTCTGTAATAGCTGGGTGTTTTATCATGTCTGAATTCTAGCTTGACATGTTTTAACTGATGACATGCTTTAACATGTACTGCAACACTTTCAGTGATTATATTTTCAGTGTATGAAATTAAAACATAATATTTAAATCAGTTTATTTGGATTGTTATATTTGGAATGACTATTCAATTACCTTATTAGGACTATGCAAAACTTTGTAGTCCTGATCAGATGTTCATGCATCAACTTGGGGGTAGTCTGTTGCAGCTTATTTCCATTTCAGAGAGTGCTTTAGAAAAAAAATGGAGTTCCATTCTTGCTGGGGGGAATTTACCCAAATATTGAAAAAAACCCATTCCCTTCAGGGATGTGTGTTTCTATGTTCTCCTTGTTAATTGATAAAGGAATTGGGGCCTGGCCACTGCCATAGTCTCAGGACTCTCTTTATATCTCCCCTCAGGCAGCCAGCTCTCCAGAATTTCTCTAGAGAAACTCAAGACAGACTTAGCCTCAATGCTATTACTGTGATGCCTTTTAACTCCAAGCTCTAAAGGAAAAGAAGCAGGCTTGTTGTTTGTATAAAAAGAGTAAGGGGAGTAAATTCCTTTCCCAAGGCCACCCTTACAAAAGATAGAACCCTGGTGTCTCCCAAGAGGTCACATTCTTAATATTGAGTACTGCAGGAATAATACAGGCATCTGAACAGTATTTTGGTGTGTTTCCTTTGTCTTTGGAACAGCAGCTTTTTACTCAGATATTTCCACAGCATTCTCAGAGAGGCTTGGTCCCTATTATTTTTCTACCTATCCAAAAGGCTGCAGATGGAGCAGTTAATAGTGGTATGATTACAGTGGTCATTCTGCTTGAAGGATGGACCTAAGTTCAATCTTCTTCCCTCCTCATCAAAGTATTTTAGGAGAGAAATGCCATAAATATGTACACACCCAAACATACACATTGTTCTTTTAAAAACTCTACTTTGACATCACTACATTAATCTACCTCAAAGTGATAATTTGGGATTGCGAGGAGATATTTGCAGAGTTTGTGAATCAGGACTTGATGAACTGGAGCTGTCCAGTGCCTCTGGTGAATAAATTTTTTCTCAAATTGTCCTGAATCACCCTGGATTCAGGTTTCACCTTAGAGCACAGTCTTAACTTTTATTGCAATGATACATAGACATTTATGTGGGAATGGCATAATACAAATTAAAGTAGAAATAGCAATATAAGAAATCCATTAGGATCTATGAAAATTTAGATAGAGAAGACACGGAATAAAAGAATTGGGTGAGAAATTAATTGCATTCCAATGTTTATCAGAATGTATTGTACTATAAGTTTTTTATATAAATTGTCTATAAATTCCTGAAGAAAAACAGAAGGTATATGTATGTCAGAGTCCATAGTTTTTAGTATTTTGTGATATAGTACAGAATATACTCATTAAATGTAGTTATTAAGGAAATGCATTTACAAAAATATATGTAAGGATAAACAGCATGTTACTGCTTGCAAAAACTGTACATATTAGAAAAGTGTATTCCAAAAATGTGCCTACAAATGGGTATGAATTGTCATTTATACTTTTTATGGCTGAATTTATAAGCTGATGCAGGAATGGGGCTAACAAAATTGTGCTTAGTAGAATATGAAACTAAGCAAACCCTAAATGTGGTCACTTACATAATAGAAAATATATTTGCTGTCCAGTCCCTAATCATCTATGGATGGCTTATGGAACACCATAAAATCATTCATAAAAATAACAGTAAAATATTATTAATGTAAAAAAATATAAGCAGAAACAGCAGCATTAAAAGCCCAAGGAAAATCAAATGTTTTGCACTCTTTTTTAGACTGTACTAAGGGGGCTTGGTTCAACTCTTATGGCAAGCTGTTCCATAATATGGAAAGCAGAATTGGTTGTTGATGGTGCTCACTGATGATGTAAGAGTGGGTGGCAGAGTGTATAGAAATAAATGGGTATTTAATCTAAGCCCGGACAAATTTGCACATTTCTCCATTTCACTTTTGATAGTTTGACTTTTACTTCCGATAGCTGTTTTAAGAGGGAGATGGGATTTGTAAACCAAAAACAATTTTTAAACATTAAAAATCACTTTTATAGAAGAAATCTGTAAAAACTTTTATGCTTCCAAATTATAAATCAAGCTAGAAATAGAATTCTAATTCTAGTCTAATTCTAATAGAATTCTGTCTTAAACTATATAACTTTACAAAAGAAATCCAGCTGCAGACCATTAAATATGCTTAACTACTATACTCTGTCATCTCTATTCCTAAAATGTACGGGGGGAAATTCTGTATTGCAGCTAAATCTGCTTTTATTACTTGTTTATAAATCTTTCTGATATTGTGGCTACTTCATTTCTTTCCTCAGCTTTGCTTGAAGAACTTGTTAATTCTGGATGTCTAAAAGGCACAGTGGTTGGTGGAAGACAAGATAAAGCTGTATTTATCCCTGACATTTACGCCAGAACTCAGAGTAATTGGGTGGATTCATTTTTCAAGCAAAATGGTTATTTAGGTAACATAATCCTTTTGAGCCAACCTTTTTAAAGTAATTGTTTAAGAGAAGTATATATTAGAGATTGCTCATACACAGACGTGTGCACACTTCGTACACTTATTTCTCAGTTCTCATTATCCTTGCCCACAATTGCCTGACCAAGAAACAGAACCTGCAGTGTCCCTCTGTAACTAGGTTAGCATCACCAAACAGGAGTTTCTACATTTGCCCTTTTACTTTCTCCTATAGGGAATTTTGGCCATTAATTGCTCTGGAAAAGAAAGAAAGCACGTACTTGGGAACAGAACCTGCCCATAATTCCTGAACTAGGGGTCACAGTCGCCAGTTGTTACATTGCCAGAATGGGAGCAGTATGTTCCTTTTTCTCTTGTAAAGTAGAAAGAACGGAGAAATATTTTTATAGCTCTTCCCAACCACTAAAGCCCATAGATACAGATTCCAAAAGCAGTTTCTGGCTCAGAAAAATAATATATTGCTTTCTTATTTTCTCAAGCCCCAGAGGAATGATTATTTTGGAACACTATCACACCTCCCCATTTACCCCTATAGGCCCTGCTAGCCAGTTAATCATGTGGGAGAAAGCCAGTGGCAATCTCAGTTGCAGAAGGCTCTATGGATAGTGCTGCCCTTCCCCTTTGGAATAGTGCTACGACTGAAGTGAGGTCAATACCAGCCTGTTGGCGTAGGAAAGCTCCTAAGGCTGGGCTATTCTGGAAGGAGTCCTCGCTTTCCAATAGGTGTTAGTTCCTGTTAGTACTGTTTTCCTTGGGTGTCAATGGCTAGGAGGTTGATTGATATTGCTTTGGGGGGGCGGGGGTAGTTATTTTTTTCTATTAACTTTTGTATTAATAGAAGTGGCTCAGAGCCTTTTTGGAATTTAGTAGCATATAAATTGCAGAAATAAATAAAATAAATCCATCATAACAGGCTTTTGTGTAAGCCCAGAATAAAACCCACAGTCAATCTATAAAGAAGTATCTAGAATCCATTGAGAGGTAAATATTAGCCCCCTGTTTGTTTGTTTTTTAAATTAATTTATTTTTTAAAATTTTTGATTACAAAAAGAAGAAAATACATAAAAGTGGATTTTAAAAAGTGAAAAAATACAACAAAGGGGGAAAAGTGTTAATATATCATTATAACAAACAATTTCAATTCTATATATGCTTATCTGATGCAAATATTCAAATACATATGTATTTCTAATAGATTTATATGACTATTATGTTTTTTTTAACCTACTATATTTTGTATAAATAAGTCCCATTATACTTGTTCATACAAAGTCTATGTCTATAGGCAATCCACTCATAGGTGGCAAGTGCAATCAGGTCTTCAATCCACTGAATAAATGGGGCCATACATTTGTCTTTCCAATGCTGTAATATCAGTCTTTTGTCCATAGTAAGGGCATGGAGAATCCATTTATGTTGTCCAGATGTCAAATTCCATGTGCTAGGTATATAGTTCAAAAGAATATTATTCTTTGAAAAAATTAGCTTTTGTTGCACAATCATATTTATATAGTCCACTATTAAATACTTTGCATGGCATTGTCAAAGATTTTCTGTAATTTTGTAGAATTTGATACATTGTCAAGACTTGGCATCCCTGATCCCATGAACTACATAAAGAAAAGATACAAGTCTTTGCCAATTTTGTTTCTGAAAGCATCTTGTGTTGGTCGTGAAATTTTGGATCAGGTGGAGGCAACTGTGGATGAAGCCATCAGCTCTGGTTTGTGGGTGGATATTATGGTATGCTCTTTCCTTTTTCTGACTTTCAGTTAGTTTTATTGTTGAGAAATAAGCTCTAGATTTCAGTGGCATGCTTTCCCTGCAGAAAGTCCTACATTCAACGCCAAGTATCTCTGGAAAAGGCTGAGAAAGACTCTTGAATTAAATCTTACAGAGCCACTTCCAATCATTATATGTGATATGATGTCCCTGTATTTGTACGTAGATCTATAATATGATATTGTAAAGCTGATTGTAACAGGCTGAAACAGGGTGAGTTCTGGAAGTACACTAAAATTTCCAAAGCGTGAGACTGTTGAAAATCATTTGACAGTCATTTGTTCCAATTTGAAAAGTATTACAGATCTAATTTTAAGGCATAACTTCTATCAAATCAGTACTTAACCTGAGCAACAGAATGTAATGCTGCTTGAAGTGCAATTTTATTGCAATTCTTGAATGAATAGATACACTGACCAACTTTACTTATTAATACTGTATAGTCTTCCATAAAATATCAGAGACATGTTCTGTATTGCATCCAGTATTCAGTTGGGAAGAAGAAAATATTCTTTATTTTAAAAAGCTATCAGATTTCTTTGAAGGCTGAAATCTGATTTCTGTTTTATCAGCTCTTTAGAAAGCACCTGATACTAAATGTCTTTGAATGAATGTAGGCGTAAAATTGAAGTCCATTGTCCACAAACAGATCTGAATGAGATTAGGATTCCTAAATTAATACCTCCCTTATGCTCAATAGTAACTTATATTTTGACTGTTTTTAATGCCAACTTGAAATACTTCATCCAGCTTATTGCAGGACATTGTCTAAAAACATATGAGCTTAAGATCAGTTTACTACTATAGATGACTGCTGAATTTCATGTCTGGAGCTAGGACCCTATTTTAGAATGGAGTTGCAATAATAATTTCTTCACTTCCCTATAGCAAGGCTTACTAGACATATATGCATATCT